>NC_138894.1:48871300-49278800 GCF_965194825.1 Balaenoptera physalus
TGTCAATGACTCTGAAACAGTGACCATTTAATATTGAATATTTACACAGGTAGGTTTTGTTTTACTATTTAGTTTTAATTATGTTCTTACTAAAGCAGGCTAATATACTTATTATCTAACCAAGTATGCTATAAATCTAGCTCATTAACAGATGTTTAAATCATATTATCTCTCCAGAAGCAGGCTTTTTTTTTTTTTTTTTGCTTTGTGTGAGGGTTGTATTATTTTATTTATGTACATATGTGTTTAATAAGTTTAATGAAGTGTAGTTTACATAACATAAAATATGCCTATTTTAAGTGTACACATCAATGATTTTTAGTAAATTGACAGAATTGTGCAACCATCACCACAATCCAGTTTTAAAACATTTTAATTGCCCCAAAAGATCTTTCATTTGCAGTCATTTACTATTCCTACTCTCAGCCCCAGTAGCAAATTTTAAGGAGAAAAAAATCTTCTCTTAAATATGATCCAATTTTCTCTTAAAACTGAACCAATTCTTCTCCATTATCTACTCTTTAGATAGGTCAACCGGCCAAAGGACTAAAATTAACAAATCAAAACCAAAATTTACCTCAAGCCAAACGAGCTTATGAAGTTCAATGCTTCTCCCAGATTTATTTATCTGTTTATTTATTTTGCATAAAACTGGCACTGTTTAGGTCTAAAGTATTTTGGAAGAAAGATCTAAGAAGTGGAGCCAGCAAGTTACTTAGGCTGCTTCTGTTTATCCCTAATTTAAACTCAATAAAAATGCATTTAAAATATTTCTTTAAGCATAATTGAAATGTATAGATTTTTTAAGAACATAAGTTCACTTCAAAGTGTTTTTTCAAGCTCATTAACTTTTATTTAAAATTTTTTATTTTGAGTAGACAGCTTTTCCTATACCTTTCTAAATTTCACAAAATATACAATAATTCCAGGTAAAATTTTAAACTTTAAAACAAAAGGGTCTCAAAATAAAGTCATTGAGGACAAGGGCCAGTTCCCCTGTGTGATTATACACAGGCTGGACACACAGGTAGTTAAAAGGTGGCCTTTTGAAAGGTAGGTTACAGATCTCTTCAGTAAAGACATCTGCCTCATCAACGTTGTTGGCCTTGCAGAAGGGGTTGCTCCTTACTGACCACACAGACTTCTACATTAATAATTAACTATCTGGAAAAAAGTAATGAAGTCATAAGGAGTGGGTTAGAGGCCTAATATCAGGAACTATCTCATATCTTTCCAACCTCCTTACACAAGTGCTCTAAATGATTTCACTGGAGAGTAAAATCTTTCTTTCACAGAGATAAGGATTATTATATCACTATATATACATTCATTAACAAATACATAATACATAGTAAAGAGCCTATATTATAGAGAGAACATACAATGACAGAATTAAACACATTTTACAACTGGGAAAAAGATATTTGAATTGTGTTGTAGACTAGATAGGATGAGCAAAAGTACTTGATCTTTCAGTAATTAATCAAGAAGTTTTAAGGAAAATGACACATTCCAGAAGTGTGTTGTAGGTACATGACAGACTCAGGTACTAGAAAACTGGGTCATGAAATGACAACAGACAGAACTCTGGTGATATCTAAAAACGAGTTTTGTTACCAAGTCAATGGTAGGAGGCCTATAAATATGACCATTTTTCAATTCAGTTCCTTTCTATTCAAATCCACGAGGATTTATTGAAAGCTTATTATGTGAAAGCCACCATGCCAGAGCCAGAGGCAATGTACTTGTCCATATAAATAAATGTAATAGGGGAATTTCTGCTCGGTTGGCACTCAGCGAAATACGTGTTGTCTTAAAGCAAGCCAGTCATAGTACTGACTGCATTTCGTTTGAGCCCAAACTTAAAATTGTGTAAGGATTAGTCATCATACCTATTTCTCACTAGGCTGAACAATCAAGTCTTCAGATAGGATTCTCAAGGCAACACTAAAAATAACCCAAGTAACTTTAAATTTTCCATCATAACCTTGAAGCTCTGAAAGATAAAATTTCTACAATTTTTCAAACTGTGCCAAATTTGATACAGCGAGTCACCAAATCCAAAGACAATTTTGAAATGATATACACTCAAAGGAATTCCTAAGATCACTGATGACCCCTCTACCATATGTATGAAGGCTGCAGGACGATGTTGACATTTTGCAGAAACTCTGAGTTCTGAACAAGAGGAAGGGAAGAAGCAGTGGTAAGGGGGAGCACTTTAGGAGAGCTGCCTTTGCAGGTGGTTTCCAGAGGCAACTGGAGGATGTGTTTTCACCAAGCCTCCTGATAATTTCTCCCGTACTGCCAACATTTGTCAGGTCGCTCTGACTTATCCAGGAAAATCTATTCATCAGTAAATTAATTGGCTTATTTAGCATCCTCTTCTTGAAATACAAATAGCTTTCAAGAGAATAAAAAGGCTATATAAATCACTATATAATAGTGATTCACAAGTTAGTGGGAATTAGCCTGAAAATGTTTAATATAATTGCTTTCCTCCTAATAACTTAAAGCAACTACATTGTCAGAATGGTAGTTTTTATTTATTAGAGTAGTTGTAAAACAATATGTAGACATTTTTTTCAGATCTTTAAAAAAATTTTTTTAAATTAATTAATTATTTATTTATTTATTCTTGGCTGTGTTGGGTCTTCGTTTCTGTGCGAGGGCTTTCTCTAGTTGCGGCAAGCGGGGGCCACTCTTCATCATGGTGCATGGGCCTCTCACTATCGCGGCCTCTCTTGTTGCGGAGCACAGGCTCCAGATGCGCAGGCTCAGTAATTGTGGCTCACGGGCCCAGCTGCTCCGAGGCATGTGGGATCTTCCCAGACCAGGGCTCGAACCCGTGTCCCCCGCATTGGCAGGCAGATTCTCAACCACTGCGCCACCAGGGAAGCCCCCAGATCTTTAAAATTTAAAAAGACTTGTCACATGTATTATCTAGTGTGACACTCATAAATGTCATGTGACACAAAGACACTGTTGGGTGCCTACTATTGGTTGCTTGCATAAAACCCTGATTTTGGGTACTTCCCATACCTCATTGTGACTCAGGGTTAAAGCAAGAAAAGTCTAAACTAATCATGTTTTTTTTCATTTGCCTTACTAATGATGGGTTTGGGGTGAGCATGTAATTCATTTCAGGACAATGAGATAAGCAGGAGGCCTGTTGAAGGGCTTCCAGAAAAGGTTATTTTGATCTAAAAAAAAAAAGAAGAAGGAAAAGGATGCACAGGAAGAAATCTGTCCCTTTTCTTCCATCAGATGTTCTTATACAGGTTCCCCTGGTACCTGAAAAGAGAGTGTTCCTATGAAACCTTTCATAAGCCAAAATGGCATCAAGTGAAGATGCAATTAACTTAGGACACATCTTGCAAACGGATGCACAAAATAAATCGAGATAAAGCACAGAAGCTCACAGACACTGTTTAAAGCTATGGCAGCTTGATACTGAGATACTGAGTGTGTTTCCCAGGGAAGGAGCATGGCGGGGCCACTCTCGCTGCTCAGGGTGTTGCTGCCTCTATAATTGCACCTGCAAAACGAATGCTGAACGCTATTTTTCCTTTTCAACTTTTTTTCCTAAAAATGAAAATATTCTTTGGATTTCTTCCAGTTAGCAAAGATAGGTATTAATGTATTTCATAAAAGTGAAGTGGTGTACAGTGAACTTTTGAAAATCAGGGGACACCTGTATTGGCATGTGAGGCTACATACGCTTCAAAGGGAATAAAACCAGAACTGCAGAAGTCATCTTACCTCCAGGAGGTTGTTAAATTACCATCCTGGAAATGGATGACAGAAATATGGAAAGTTCCAGGGTCCTTAGTCATGTTACTTAGCCACTAACTTAAATACTTGAGTTACTGGACACCCTTAGGATTTTGGGTTATATGAATGAATTCATCTGCCTTATTGTTTAAAATAATTGAGTCAGAGTTCTTGGTCACTATTAACTGAAATCACAATACATGTGAATGGGTTAGATTTAGAGATGTGTGATAACTGAGGTTCAAAAGTTTAAAAAACTTGACCAAGACCACAGGGTAATTGCAGGTATGTGACATAGTTGTAATTTCACATTCCAGGGATTATGTGCCTTCCACTTAATGCTATATCAATTTTGTTGAGTAGAAACAGTAAATAGTATTGTGATGTTAGAAACTTTGGGAAACGACATAGATTTATTTTATCGTCCTCAGAATAGGAATTTGTGGTAGAGGGCTTAGGATATCAGGAAGAACAATGGGAGACCAGAGCACAGAAAAGGAGTAGCAAGGTATCATGCTCACATTTTGCCTATTTTGAAATTTTGTCTAAACTTAGCCTGAAATTCATGAGAAAAATTGAAACTCTCTCCTCCTTCTTCTTATTTCACATGTACTGCTATTCCCAGAACCCCAAACATTGGTAAGTAGTATTGGTAATTCTGCTATGTTCTGTTTAATAGAGCTATTTTCAGCCAGATAACTTAGGTAGGATCTCTTGGAGACATAGGAGAAAAAAAAATTTAAACTCCATTTAACCAAAGGAAAAAGATAGTTTTATTAAAGAATGAATGGGGAATCCCCTGGAACAGAAAGGTAGGGGGCACTGCTTGACTGAATAAGGGTTTAGAGCCAGGAGTTAGAAATCTATCAGGAACTTATATGCGCTGTCACATAGGAAGGAGTCTCTGGGGCACCATGGGTGCCCTTCTCTAATTTCTCTCTCTCTGTGCAGACCAACTGTTTCTCCACTCCTCATGCCCAGGGTCAAAAGATGCATCCTCCCATCCCCCATCAACTACCAGCACCAACTTTCTAAGCAAATGACTTTCTAGGCAAATCCTCTGTTACAATGGATCCATTCTCACCATGTCACGATTCTTAATCCTTGATTCTTCAGAGAGAGAATAGGTCTGGCCAAACCTAGCTTCTGGATCGGTTTCACTCTAACCAGACACCCATACTTTTGTTCAATCAACTTTTGCGTAGTTGATGGCCACTTTGAAACATCACGGTCACCTCTATGGTAAGGGACAGTTCTCAGAGAAGTGGCTGTGGCTGGGAAGTACCCTCAAATTAAGTCTGACTAGAATTTAAAATTTCATTTTATTTTGTTTTATAACGATTTCAAAGTTTCTAAAAGCCAATTTGTAAATAAAAATTTAAACATAATTTGGTGGTCATAAGTAGGAAACTTGCTAGTATATCTCACCATTTTTCAAAGTGTAATTACCTGTGTAATTTATAATTACCCACTGCACTCAGTGTATACATTACACATACAAAAATATTTATATATATGTACATATTCAAGGGGAATTCAAAAAATAAACATATTTTATATGAAAAGTACATTAAAAACTATATTCTTACATAGATTATTCGACTGCATTCCAGTAACTCAGCACTGTGCCTTCAGAACTGTAAAGGTAATTCTAAAATTTCAGATAAACAAGTGATATATAATACTATAATGACATCAGAACATATAACATTTTAAATTGGTGAAATGAGTAATGTTAAAAATAGCTCACACAACAAATGACACCAAGCATACAAAAATACATCATTTAAGTCAAGCAAAAAATGCCCATATATGAAATAAATTGAAATTAATTGTTAATGAAGGTTAGGTAAGTACAAGTATAAAAACTGTTAAGAATTGTATAGGTTATAAATTTTAACCATTAGGTTTTTGTAAGCTAAAATTCATGTTCTATATGTGTCAACACCAGTATGAATTTTTTTTATCAAAAATGTTTTTCAAGAGTCACAAATTTTAGGGGCACAATGAATCAAATCATAAATTTTGACATGATATGTGAATCTACAAAAACATATATTTGTAGTTATATATGTGAAAATATATTAGGAAAAACCTAGCTAACATGAAATTCATTTTGCAAATTGAAGTAGGCAATAATATAGTTCTTTATGAGATTTCCAGGGAATTTGAAAAGAAATGTTACATTGAGTAGATCTTTTTAAAAAGTAATGACAAGATTTCAGAGTGCCATGACAGGAAATGTCAGAATTAAATCATATGGGTTCACGTGCTGTACATAGAGAGGTTATCTAGGAAGGGAGCTGTTTCAGCATAAAAATGAAAGTAAAAATCACACTATCCATTTAGGAAAGTCAGAAGCACACAAACATTTACCCAGTACTGCAAAAACAAATTTCCCACTTTTTCAGAAGATAGGGCAATTTCATTCCTTTGTTAGTTTCCACTTTCACTAATCTCTGGCCTACCCGGGTTGAGTGAATATGCCAAAATGTGATGCAAAAAGCTGTTCTTGTTTCAGCTTAATTGGGAACCAGAAATAGAGTGCATCTCAAGGGATTTATAACTGAGCATGGCAGGCATGAAATGTTTGGAGTATTCTGATCAGATTTTGGCTAAGAATGTGAATTATGTTTATTCAAATGCACTTAAATCTCCAGAATCTTCGGGGCAAGTCTGCCGTGACTCTGACTGAAAACTGACATTTTATACCTTAAATGAGGCTGAGTCCGCTGTGGCCGCGGCAGAGCACTTCCTCTGGAAGCCTGAGCCTTCCCAAGGCCTCCACCCAGGAGCCAGGTCACAGTGGTTCCTAGGACACCACTTCCCAGACTGAATCTGTTATAACTCTGAGCAGCCGCTATCATTTTGTACATTGGTCATCAGGACACTAAAGGCAAGTCAGCAGGGACCCCAGATGAACGCTGCCAGGAGTCCTTGGCCCCTCTGGCACCCTAAGGGCCAGTTAATTCCATTCTGTCTCTCATGCTTATAATCGTAGGACAATGGAAAATATACAAATTACCCTACTCACCTAATTCTTCAATATGTGGTTTGCTGCTTTTTCTATGTCTTGTTTTCCTACTGTGATACGCATAATTTTTCTCTTTGTCAATTCCTTGTATTTGTTCTTTGAAACTTTAAATTCACTTGCAAATCAGCTCTCCTACATTATCAAGTTTCTCACCTTCACTCCATGTTGGTGTCTCCTTCCCTTGTGTATATTTATTTGCAATAATCTTATTGAGGTAAAATTTACATTTTATAGTAATCCCATATTTTAAATGTATAGTTTCATGAACTGTAAATACTTTGATCACCTCTCCAATCAAGGTATAGAACTTTTCCATCATTCCAGAAAGTTCCCACAAGGATCTTTCCAGTCAATTGCTCACACTTTCCTCTAAGCAACCATTTAAAAAATTTTATCACCGTGGATTAGTTTTGCCTAATTTATTACTTCATGTAAATGCAACCACATCGTGTGAATTCTTCTGTCTGACTTCTTTAGTTCAGTATAATGCTTTTTGAAATTTGTCCATGTTGTTGTTTGTATCAGGAACTCATTCTTTTTATCGTTGAATAGTACTCCATTATATCGATATACTACCTAACATTTGGGTTGCTTTGAGTTTTTTGCTCTTAGGATTAAATCTGTTATGAACATTTATGTACAGATCTTTTTGTGAAGGTATGTTTTCATTTCTCTTGAGTCTTAGGATTGGGTTGCTGATTTGTAGGGTATCTGGTTCTTATAATAAATTAACCATGACCCTCAGGTTTTGTAACTCAGTCTAGTGAATTTACTTAAGGTTAAGTTCACCTGCAAGAACTGGATCCCTCCTCAGCATAATGATAAATAGGGCTTCTAAGACTGGAAAGCAAGCATGAGGTGTGATGAATTCATCATGGAAAGCTCCCTGGAGGACCCATTTCTAGACACCATGTTTCTCTTCCACCCCACTATGGATCATGTACATTTTCATTTGAAGTTCTATACATCTTAACAGCTCTGACTTCCCGGTGTCAAACTACTGCCTACATTCCACCATTCACTGTGTCACTTTTGGGAACACACTTTTCCTCTTTCAACTTGGGTCCAGTGATTGGGGGCCTGTAAATTAACTGACAGTAAACAGATTAACAGGAGAGAAGAAAGGGTTTATTTACACCTGTACTCCATACATGCAGGAGGTTTAGCTATGAGTAACTCACTCAATAGCCAGAGATTGAAAATTTATATACAAAATGTAACAAAAGTGAGGGGGGTGTTTAATGTTTCAATAGAAAGGTATGAAAGGTACTATTGGGCTTTTTGATGCTTATAGAAACGGGCAGCCTGTTTCTGTGGCAGCTGAATTCACAGAAAACTCCCTGGAGGGGGTTAATGGCAGCTGTATTTTCTGGAGGTTCTGCTTTAGTCAGATAAGGGAAGTTCAGATAAGATTTCTTTCTGCATCTTTTTAGTGCAAATGTTTTCACTTTAAAATAATCTTTACAGCAACTTCGGAGGTCTGAGTGGGTCTGCACATTTCCCTATCAAAACTTTCCTAGAAATTTGACAAGAAAAGAAGTTAAGTTGATTGCTGTGGAGAGAGATTCAGGTTAGAAGCTGTGAGAAGTCTGCAAAAGGAGAGAAAAACAAAGACTAATGGTTGGAGAGGATGATAAATCCAATTTTTAAGTCCAGAGGGCAGCTTGTCAAGAAGATTTCTCAATTTTGGGCTTGAAGCATCTTTAGTGAGCATTATACTGGTAATGTTACTGTCATGGTCATTTCCTGGAGCAGAGATTGGGAGGCGCAAGTGTTCCTGTGAAACTTCTAAGTGGCCAACACTTGTGGTGATAAAGCCTTTGAAGTTATATCAAGGCAGCCACCTTCAGCTTACAGGTCTTCAGGAAGGTAAAAGGCAGCTTTAGTTTTCAGAGGTGCCAAGCCAGGAGGGTAGGAGAAAAATTGGAAGCATTAATTACTGACAAAATGTGCATGAATGCAGGATCCAGTTTACAAAGAGGTAAAAAATAGCTCAAAGACAATGAACAAGAATGGAATCTGATAACTCACAAGGATGGGTTTTAGTTTTCCATTGAAACACAAAATTTCTCTGTACAATCACCCCCATTCTGATCAAATATAATCAAAGTAAAATAACTCTTGTTTACAAAATTAGTCTAGTCTCATTAAGTTTGGCCTGGTCATTTATATAAGTTCAGCAAAAATGATAATTGTCCACATAGGCCTTTTTAACTTTGCTTTGCTGGAACTTTCCTAAGGAATCTCTGATTGGACGTTTAAAAGTCTCTCAAGGCTAGGACACCAAGCTAAGGACTTGCTACCAGACTTCACCTACATTACCTGTAGATTTGGGTGAATTCCTCTCTCCTTGGGGTTCCCAAAGCAGCTTAAGTTTCATAGACCTGGAAACTTAAGTGGCCTTCCTTACTCATCTGTAATACTGGGCACCCTGTAAGTCAGTACCGGCCTGTTTTTTTAAGAGGGCTTTGTAAACATTGGCTCCATAAAGTCAACTGTAGTTCCTTACAACTGTCTGTTCATATCTGATGCTGTGCACGCTATTCTCAAGTATGACATTCCAGCCAAAGCCTTGGTAATATCACCAATTTTCCCAATTACAATACAAGGAAAACAGATTCCTATTGAATCTAGGCAAATAACTATATTGCCATGAAAATAAGAATACTCAATAAGAGTTTCCAAATTCTAGAGAGATCAGGTAAGGAGGAAAATACAAATGTTTCATTTTTGTTTAGAAAGGTATAATTTACTAAATTGTTGTGAGTTATAGCTAGCTTAAGAGAAAACAGAAAGGGATTCCTTAAATCCAGAAAATAGAATGTTAAAGAACTAGCAATGCTCCAAACGTAAGGCCATAAAAATGATAATCATTCCTCATCAGTCCATTCAGTCCCATGTTGTTAATTCTTGCTCTGATCGATCTTGGGTTAGCTGTTTTTTGAACCCATCAGCTTCCCCACTAAAGTTCTGGAAATCCTTACTCAGTCCAGTGGTATGATTTCAAAGTTATTTAAGCAATACCACCAGAAGCCTGTACCCCATAGTACCTGTCATAATCCTTTCCATGGATCTCTAAGACAGTCCCTTTTGTTGAGAACAAAGCATTCTGGCTTATTGCTGATTGCGAGAGCTTTCAGGAAAGCATCAGAATAAAATAATAACTATCTGTGAACAGCAAAAGACTTAAAATGGCCATCATTAAAGATTTATGAAGAGTTCATTATAAAAATACAGTCATCCTCCCTTTATCCACAAGGGATACGTTCCAAGATCCCCAGTGGATGCTTGAAACTGCAGATAGTACTGAACCCTAAATATACTGTGTTTTTTTCCTGTACATAACATACCTATGATAAAGTTTAACTTACAAATTAGGCACAGTAAGAGATTATCAACAATAACTAATAATAAAATAGAACAATTGTAACTATATTGTAAGAAAAGTTATGTGAATGGGGACTCCCTCTCACTCTCTCTCTCAAAATATCTTTTTGTATTGTACTCACCCTTCTTATTGGGATGATGAGATGACATGAGGGGAGGTGAATGGAATAGGCATTGTGATGTAGTGTTAGGCTACTATTTGACCTTATGACAGAAAGTCAGAAGAAGGGTCATCTGTTTCGGGTGATCTTGGATCAAAGAACCATGACGATGTTGATGGTTAGATGTCAGGAGCAGACGATGTCAGCAGTTGGGGATCCTGAGCAGGAGAGAGCAGGATGGCACAAGATTGCATCATGCTCCTCAGAAGCATAATTTAAAACTTATGAATTAATTATTTCTGGAATTTTCCATTTAATATTTTCAGACTATGTTTGACTGAAACCCATGGAAAGTGAAATGGCAGATGAGGGGGGATGACTGTAATGCAACTGATAAGAAAATGTTGTTGTTTCTGTGACATACAACATTAAGGATAATAATTGGAATTATGACTGATAACCTATCAGGAGATATCATGAACACTGACAAATATCTATGAATTTTATATAATTTTGAAATACTTATATTAACAATATGTACCCATGCAAATATAACCCAGGGAAAGTTAAGTATCTCCTCTTATTTTTTTTTAATGTAGATTTTCAGTGGATTTATTTTTTAAATATTTGTTTATTTAATTCCTTATTATTATTTATTTTATTATTATTATTTTTGGCTGCATGGGGTCTTAGTTGCGGCACACGGGATCTTTGTTGAGGCATGCGGGATCTTTTTCGTTACGCCACGCCGTCTGCTCAGGTTTCTCTCTAGTTGCGGTGCACCGGCTTCTCTCTAGTTGTGGCGTGTGGGTTTTCTCTCTCTAGTTGGGGCGCGCGGGCTCCAGGGCGCGTGGGCTCTGTAGTTTGCGGCACTCAGGCTCTCTCGTTGAGGCGCATGAGCTCAATAGTTGTGATGCACGGGCTTAGTTGCCCCGCGGCATGTGGGAATTTAGTTCCCCGACCAGGGATCGAACTCGCGTCCCCTGCATTGGAAGGAGGATTCTTTACCACTGGACCACCAGAGAAATCCCCTGCTTTTATTTGACAACGTTGTTATGCAATTAAACATATGAAATAACCTAATTATTTTTAAAATATCTCTCTTTTCACAAGGTGAAAGAACAAATCTTTTGAGATTTTCTAGGAACCCTCTGGGAAATCTCAAAGTCAGTTCGAGATCAAGATTTTATTTAGGATTTGACTTGAGGAAGATAAAATATCAAAAGTTGTGAAAAATGACAAAAAGTTTGAGCAACTGATTAAATAGGATCACATATCACTATGAAACAATAAAAGACTTTTAAAGTAAATATAGGAGGTAAAATGATTATAAAAAGGAAAAAAAAAAACTTAGCTTATCTAAATGTTGGTGAGAAGATTCAGTTCTCCTAAATAACTGAGCACAAAATAAAGACAACACACCACAGCATAAAGACAGAATCTTTGTTTCCTACGTGGATTATTCAAAAAATAAAGAAAAACCTTTTACAGTCTTATGCTAAGAGCTCATCAGTTATCTAAGAAACTCTGTCCTTTTGAGAGAGAAAAACAAACTCTAGCTTTACATCAGTACACTATTACTATTAAAGCTCATTTTAAAACCTTACAATAAATTCATTCAATCTTAGCCAACTTGATCACATGAGATAAGATTCTCTCTCTCTCCCTTTTTTTTTCCCCTTTCTTTTTCACAGACCCTTTACAACTTTCCAGATCCATTCAGGTTTTTGTCCTTCATTGCTCTCTTTCTCATTCTAGAACAACCTTTAAACAACCTCTAAATAACTACCTCAGGACAATATTACTCTCTTTTAGTCTCTTTTTTCCTTTAAAAAAAAACCCCACACCCTACATTCCTTGAATACGTTTCATATAGAATTTTTATCCTTCACTCTTACTATTTCTAGTAGTTACATCCCCAAAATTAGTTTTCCAAACTGCAAATGCAATCTTAATACTACCTAATATTCAACAATTACAGCATATCACCTACTGGGTAAGTTTCAAATTCCTATCCGTGTAAAGTCCTTCTTGATTAAGATTTTGCCTATTACCATATCCTCCTCAAACCCTCTCCTTTTTTTAGGCTATAGTACATAAGAGCTATTCCATGAATGGACTGTGCTTTGTCACACTTCCAAGTATTAGCACATAGTAGTCCTGTCCCCTGAAATTCACTCTCCACCTCTGACCACATGTGAATTTCCATGCTCCCTTCAAGAGTCAATTCAATTGTTTCCTCCTCTATGAAAAATTTCCAGATTTCCTATTCATACTTAGATACTTCTTTCTCATGGCTCCCATTGTAGATGATGCCCACTTTCCTTCCAGTAACTGTCACATGATATCATTTCATCAATTTTCATATTTTGCCTCTTTGTGACATAAATTTCTTGAGGGCAGGAATATGAGCTTTTCTTCTATGTATCCCCATCACCTATCACAGTGCCTAAGCAGTTGTTGATTGAATGAGTGAATCAATGAATGAATGAAGTTTTGGGAGCACTCTTTCAACTCCAGCCTTTGTGGAAAGAAGTTCCAGTAACAGATGTCATGCTAAGGGAGAATGTGCAGGAAGTGGAGGACTTTTGCTTGCATGCAAATCCAGGAGGCTTATATATGATAGTGCTTGAAAGCATAGCACTTTTGTATAAGCCTGTTTATTTTTATCTTGAGCCTTACAATAATTGGTGACATGAGCAGAACAGATATTATTTCCATTTCATATTGGATGGATGGGGAAATAGCCACTGAAAGGTTGAGGGTCATAGAGCTGGCTAGTAACAGAGATGGAGCTAGAATGTGGTGCCTAGAAATAACTCATATTCCACATTTTTCAGGTTTTCATTACACTCTTTTTAAGCCTTGTATATTTTCCTTAACACGTACACACTGACTAAGTTGTAAGACAATAAGACACAGAGCTAGAAAGACCCTTAGAAATCACATAATCTGTCCGCTTATAATGAGAGTGATTCTTCCTCCCATAAGACAAAAAAATCTACATCATCTCATTTACTCTGAGAAAGTGGTGTCCTTGTCACCAGTGTCACTTCTGCACAGTTGCAAATAGGTACTCTTTTGTCTCGCAGAAGCCTTAGGAGCAGGTACAATGCACTTCTCAAGACTATAAATTCCTTACGCTGTGGCATCCTCCTCCCTTGGATTGAGATGTTAAGAAGGGAATCTTTCTCCCTCTCTCAACCACCCCTCCCCATTGCCCAGGCATAATAGGGAAGAAGAAGTCCTGCTTGGGAGATTGCTGTAGCCCTGCCCTTCCATACTCTGAGTGATTCTTTTTTATTTTTTTTACAATTTATTTTATTTTGTTTTATTTTTTTAACATCTTTATTAGAGTATAATTACTTTACAATGGTGTGTTAGTTTCTGCTGTATAACAAAGTGAATCAGTTATACATATACATATATCCCCATATCTCCTCCCTCTTGTGCCTCCCTCCTACCCTCCCTATCCCACCCCTCCAGGTGCTCACAAAGCACTGAGCTGATCTCCCTGTGCTATGTGGCTGCTTCCCACTAGCTATCTATTTTACATTTGGTAGTGTATATATGTCCATGCCACTCTCTCACTTCGTCCCAGCTTACCCTTCCCCCTCCCCGTGTCCTCAAGTCCATTCTCTATGTCTGCATCTTTATTCCTGTCCTGCCCCTAGGTTCTTCAGAACCTTTTTTTTTTTTTTTAGATTCCACATATATGTGTTAGCATAAGGTATTTGTTTTTTTCTTTCTGACTTACTTCACTCTGTATGACAGTTTCTATGTCCATCCACCTCACTACAAATAACTCAGTTTCATTCCTTTTTATGGTTGAGTAATATTCCATTGTATATATGTGCCACATCTTCTTCATCCATTCATCTGTCGATGGACACTTAGGTTGCTTCCACTTCCTGGTTATTGTAAATAGAGCTACAGTGAACATTGGGGTACATGACTCTTTTTGAATTATGGCTTTCTCAGGGTATATGCCCAGTAGTGGGATTGCTGGGTCATATGGTAGTTCTATTTTTAGTTTTTTGAGGAACCTCCATACTGTTCTCCATAGTGGCTGTATCAATTTACATTCCCACCAACAGTGCAAGAGGGTTCCCTTTTCTCCACACCCTCTCCAGCATTTATTGTTTCTAGATTTTTTGATGATGTCCATTCTGACTGGTGTGAGGTGATACCTCATTGTAGTTTTGATTTGCATTTCTCTAATAATTAGTGATGTTGAGCACCCTTTCATGTGTTTGTTGGCAGTCTGTATGTCTTCTTTGGAGAAATGTCTATTTAGGTCTTCTGCCATTTTTGGATTGGGTTCTTTGTGTTTTTGGTATTGAGCTGCATGAGCTGCTTGTATATTTTGGAGATTAATCCTTTGTCAGTTGCTTTGTTTGCAAATATTTTCTCCATTCTGAGGGTTGTCTTTTTGTCTTGTTTATGGTTTCCTTTGCTGTGCAAAAGCTTTGAAGTTTCATTAAGTCCCATTTGTTTATTTTTGGTTTTATTTCCATTTCTCTAGGAAGTGGGTCAAAAAGGATCTTGCTGTGATGTCGTGGAGTGTTCTGCCTATGTTTTCCTCTAAGAGTTTTATAGTGTCTGGCCTTACATTTAGGTCTTTAATTCATTTTGAGTTTATTTTTTTGTATGGTGTTAGGGAGTGTTCTAATTTCATTCTTTTACATGTAGCTGTCCAGTTTTCCCAGCACCACTTACTGAAGAGGCTGTCTTTTCTCCATTGTATATTCTTGCTTCCTTTATCAAAGATAAGGTGGCCATATGTGCGTGAGTTTATCTCTGAGCTTTCTATCCTGTTCCATTGATCTATATTTCTGTTTTTGTGCCAGTACCATACTGTCTTGATTACTGTAGCTTTGTAGTATAGTCTGAAGTCAGGGAGCCTGATTCCTCCAGCTCCGTTTTTCTTTCACTCTGAGTGATTCTTAAGGGCAGCCCTCTGGCTTGAGGAATGCAAATCAAATGACAGGTCAACCTGTCATAAGTGAGCCGGGAGGCAAGTGTGAACTGACATGCTAACAACACTGTGATATTCATCTCCAGTTATTACCTGGATCAAAGGAGGGACAGTGGGAATCATCTTCTCACTTTTAGGCATATCACCTCTTCCACTCAGATACAGTCAAGCACCTCTCCCAGAATAAAAGATGTTGTCATAGTGGCTATTTTTTTTATTGTTATTGTTTTGTTTTAGATTTTGCTCTTGTTTCACGTTTCCTTATCCACTGTCACTACAGCTCTAGCCCAGTCATATGGGGTATGATGGTCAGAGTAAAAACTTTCAACCCAGCATAAATCTATGGAAGTGATCATGAGTGGATATAAGTAATGTCAGAAAGAAAAGACATAAAATTCAAGCCCTGAAGGGTAAATGTATCTTACTAGAAAAGACAACTCAAAATAAAAAGGCAACATCATGCTCAAAACTCAGTTGCAAAGTGCATTACCCCTCATGACTAGGTTATGATGATTTGTAAAGAATTGTTCGTTGTTAAACAATCAGCAAAAACATGAATTTGCTTTGTGTTTCATTTCTGCTTTTCAAGTTTCTGTAGTTGTTTTGTACACTTAACATACAATGTCTGTTCATATCAAAGACACAGATATTCCCTAGTTTTTATAGGCACCTGGTTTTTCTCAATACAGGGGCAAGGAGAATTTACAGCAGAATTTGAAAATGAAACAAGCGTGCTATAATACTTTGAAAGTTTGGTATACCTGCTTATTGTCTTTTCTGGAGATGGGAAAAAAGTTTAAAATGAGTTCTTTTGTGCTAAATTCTACTTTTCTATCATGGAAACTTCACAGTAAAAATAATTTTTAAATTTGTTGCATGAAATGTAAATGCATCCTTTTTATTTGAAAACCTAGGTGTGCTTCTGATTTTCATGACAAAACAAAAGCTTTTCTGTGCTTTTTATATAAGTAAGTAAATTATTATTCTAGATAATCTAAAACAGAAACATCTCAACTGATAAGAGTTTTGAAAGAAAGAATAGAGCTGGAAACTACTGTTCCTTTGGACATAGACCTATGCCCCACTCCTCCAAAAAAGAAGCCAAATGGTAGACAATATTATCATCTGAAAGCAGCCTAATTATTTGTTATAAATTACAATCATATTGAATCTTAATTCAAGTCTCTTTATATCATTTTTTAATGTTAAGTTTAATGCAAGGAGCACCAGCTCTTGCTACGTCACTTATCAAAGATAATAAAAGCAATAAAAGCTGGATTTGTCTTTTAGGCTTGAAAAAAACCCAAATTTACACAGAGAAAGTGATATACAGCAATGACACAAGCTATACTCCTGTTATCAGAAAATAACACAATTGAATTGCACTGGGCCAGCTCAAGTTGTCATATCATGTTGCTATTGTTTCTTATAAAATAAATAGGTTTGTTTATCATGGGCCAATGTGACATGGCAGTGCAAAAATCATATTCCATGCTCTGGCAGCAGGGAAGAGAGCAGGTGTCACCACTCAGCTAAACCTGCAAAATCCTTTGGAATTCCTATTTATTAAAGCCCACATTCTTTGCAACTTGCTCACTGGCCACTCTACATCTCCTGCAGCCAAATTCACAAATATCTTCACTGATAAGCCAATAAAAGTGCCCATCCAGAAAAACAAAGGTCTGTCTTAAGAAATGTTAGAATACAAATTGATTTCACCAGGGGCAATCCAACTGTACTGTGTCATGAACACTTACTTATAACCAATTAAACTGCTCTTTCACCACAGCTAAAATACACCTTTTAAATTGCTCTGTTCCTTTATATAAAAAAGTACAGTGCAGAAATATTGCAATGCACCATTCATAATAATTTCATTTGCCTGTCTCTTTACCTCCTCTTGATTGTTCTCATTCTATCCCCAGCATCTTGTGGCTTTTCTTTTGTAAGCTGCATTATAGAACCTTACAGCGAGGGCACAGTAATGAAGAAAAACAAAACTAATAGGAAAAAATTATAATTAAGCAGTCCATGGTACATTTCTGAATGAAGCAATGGAGACAATTTACAACATTGGTCCTACCTGTAAGAAAAGCTGTTGTTGTGCTAAGGCACATTTTTATGCTGATAAACTATTGAACCTAGAGTGCATTCATAATGGCTTTCCCATATTATAACTTTATTCTATGTCCTAAGGTGAGAATCAAAGTAAAAAATAAAAATCAAAGTAAACTGATAATACTTTTTTTCCCACTGAAAAGTGGAAAATTCATATCCTCCTTTTTGACACTAAAAAATTATCATTTTTCTTCTTTATTGTGTGTTATATATATATTATGTATACATGTATATATGTGTATATACTCACATATATACATGTATACATGTACACATATAATTTATATAACATATTTTATATTATACATATGATATATATACACATACACTATATATGTGTGTATATACATATGTATATACACACATACATGCACATATAGACACATGGTACCTTGTGGGAGTCTATAAAACAAGATACCATAAATATAGGGTTCATATTCATGGAATAATGGAATGCGTTCCATACATGAATCTCAAGGAATCCTTTGAAAGGTTAATTTGCAAAATATGCCCACTGATCACTTTTTAGTTTCCCCATTTTAGAGATTTGTGACCTGTGGTAGTGCAACGAAAAGTGGTTTGCACATATTAGCAAAATAGATAGAGGAGCTCAGCTATCACAATGCTCATTTCCTCTTCTTGAAAACAGCATCCCAGTTCTTCACCATCCTCCATTGAACTTAGAGTTCCTGGGACTTAGAAGTCATTGAGTGGGCCAATGGATCAAGCTAGGTCAATCAAATCAGACTCTTCTTGGAATTAGAATCTTGAGTAGAGTGTCACCAGAGTAGACAGTAGCTGGATCTGACTCCTCTTTTTTTTTTTTTTTTAATTTTATTTATTTATTTATTTATGGCTGTGTTGGGTCTTCGTTTCTGTGAGAGGGCTTTCTCTAGTTGTGGCAAGTGGGGGCCACTCTTCATCGCGGTGCGCAGGCCTCTCATTATCGCGGCCTCTCTTGTTGCGGAGCACAGACTCCAGACGCGCAGGCTCAGTAATCGTGGCTCACGGGCCCAGTCGCTCCGCGGCATGTGGGATCTTCCCAGACCAGGGCTCGAACCCGCGTCCCCTGCATTGGCAGGCGGACCCTCAACCACTGCGCCACCAGGGAAGCCCTGGATCTGACTCCTCTTGATCACAAAGCCCTGGAAAGACTGTTCACTAATTCTATATACCAGATCCCAGTGTCTGCCCTGAGATTTGACTTTCCAAAGCTTGATAGTCATGCTTTTCCTCCAGTTCCAATGGCTGTCCTAATCACTTCCAATAAATTCCCTTTTGTTTGGATTAGCCAGGATAGCTTTGACCAATCCATCCAAAGAAACTTAGCTGAAATAGTTAGCAATATTTTCTATCCTGCGTACAAGCCACTGGGTTGCTCCATATCCAGTATGAAGAAAGGCTTTCAGAAGTATACTTGTGATATAACAAATAAAGCCTCAGTCAAAAGAACTTTAATTATGATTTTGCCTTATTAATTCTGGACTTTTTTTCAAATCATTTAATATCTCTGAACACCAGTTTTGTCATTTGTAAAATGGGTACATATTTCCTGCTTAGTTATACTGAGCATTAATTGAAATATAAATTATTTGAAAATACCTTGTAAGTTGTTAAGTAGAATGCAACTCTTAGCTGTTGTCATTAAGTCCTTCATTCCAGCTTTGCCACTTACGGGCTGTGGGGCCATTTTCATTTCTATGCCTTAGCACCCTCATCTATAAAATGAAATACAACAACCTCATAGGGATGTTGTGATTATTAAATAAGTTAATAAGTATAAAGTGACTGGTGCAAAGTAAGTGTTATAAAACTGTTACCTATTTCTGGCTGTAATATTCTTACAATGTGAGTTCACAAATATCTAAATGTGCATGTTTCAGCATAGTATCTGTCTTTTTACCCCACTCTTTTTTTCCTCTCCATTAAAGATTTTGTTAATAAGCCACAATAGAGGCATCCAGATTGGAAAGGAGGAAGCAAAACTATTTCTATTTGCAGATGACATGATCTTGTATATAGAAAATCTTCAGGAACTTACTAAAAAATTATTAGAACTAATAAATGAGTTTAGCAAGTTTGCAGGATAAAAGGTAACCAATTGTATTGCTATGTGCTTGCAATAAATTATCTGAAAATGAAATTAAAAAACAAGTCCATTTAAGAAAGTATCAAAGAGAATAAAATACTTGCAAATAAATTTAACAAAAATGTGCAAGGCTTATACTCTGAAAATTACAAAGCATTGTTGAAATTAAATAAGATCTAAATAAATGGGAAACTATCCCATATTCATGGATCAGAAGACTTAACTGTACTAAGATGGCAGTATTCCCAATATTGATCTACAGATTCAATACAATCCCTATGAGAAGCCCAGTGGGGGTTTTTTGGTAGAAATTAGCAAGCCGCTTCTAACTTTTTTAGGGAATATCATGGGACCCACCATAACCAAAAAAATCTTGAAAAAAGAAGAACAAAGTTGGAAAATATACATTTCCAGATTTCAAAACTTACTACAAAGTAAGCAGTGATCAAGAGAGTGTGGTACTGGCACAAAGATAAACATATAGATCAATGGGTTAGAATGAAGAGTTTAGAAATAAACCCATGTATCTACAATCAACTGATTTTTGACAAGGGTTCCAAGACCATTTAATGGGGAAAGAATAGCCTTTTCAACAAATGGTGCTGGGACAACTGGATAGCCACATGCAAAAGAATAAAGTGGGATCCTTACTTCACATCATATACAAATATTAATGCAAAATGGATCAAAGGCCTAAATATAAGAGCTAAAACTATAAAATTCTTAGAAGAAAACAGAAGGGTAAATCTTCATGACTTCAGATTCAGAACTGGATTCTTAGATGTGACACAAAAGCACAAGCAACATAAGAAAAAATAGATTGAACTGCATCAAAATTAAAAGTTTTGTGCTTCAAAAGACAATATTGAGGAAGTGAAGACAACCCACAGAATGGGAGAAAATATTTACAAATCATATATCCGATAAGCGACTTTTATCTAGAATATATCAAGTCTTACAAGTAATAATATAAAGATAATAACCAAATTTTAAAATGGGCAAAGGATCTGAATAGACATTTCTGCAAAGAATATATACGAGTGGCAAATAATCACATGAAAAGATGCTTGGCATCATTTGTCATCAGGGAAATACCACAATGAGATACAACATCACACTCACTAGGATAGCTGGAATCAAAACATCAGATAATAATGAAGATGTGGAGAAATTGGAGCCCTCCTACACCACTGGTGGGAATGTAAAATGGCACAGCCAATTTTGGAAGACAGTTCAGAAGTTTCTCAAACAGTTAAAATTCCACTCCTAGTTACATACCTGAGGTAAATGAAAAACGTACACAAATGTTTGTAGCAGCATTATTCATAATAGCCAAAAGGTAGAAACAATCAAAATGCCCATCAACTGATGGAATGGATAAACAAAATGTGGTATAGCCAGACAATGCAATATTATTCGGCCACAAAAAGAATGAAGTATTGATACATTCCACAACATGAATGAACCTTGAAAACTTTATGCTAAATGAAAAAGGCCAATCATAAAATATGACATATTACATGAAATTTCCAGAATAGGCAAATATATACAGAAAGTAGATTAATGGTTGCTTAAGGCTAAGGAGGATAGAAGGATAGGGAGTCATAGCGAAAGTGAATGGGGTCTGAGGCGATGAGAATGCTCTAAAACTAACTATGGTGATAGTTGTACATATCAGTAAATATACTAAAAACAGTAGAATTATGCATTTTAAGTGGGTGAATTACATGGTATTTGCATTAAATTTCAATAAGGCTGCTGTGTTTTTTTTCTTAAAGCCACTATGGAGAAAGGAAATTGCATATCTCCAGTGGAGATATTTAATAAAAATAAATAAAATATTTTAGGTGCAAAGTTACATAATGTGTTAGGATCTACACAGTTTTGTTTATATATCTATAAAGCATATTATGCCCAACACAGGTATACACATTCTGTAGCTTACATATGGGACTCAACAACAAAGCCCCACATCTCTATTCTCTGTACTGAATATAGGATGCAATATTGGACAGACACAGAACTATACTTTACTCATCTTGTGTATGTGTATCTCATAGTATACTAAAGTACCTTGGCAGGAGGTAACAAAACGTGCCCTTTGCTTTGGGTCATTGACTCTTTTACGTTTTATCCATACCTCAAAAAGAAAACAAAAACAGGAAGAATTATCTCCTGCCTTCTCTGTTAAGCTTTTCTACTTCTCCCTTATTACCACCTCCATCAGGATTGAATACTACCATATTTTCTCAGAGAAGTTTGCATATAACTGTGTCACAGCACTGATTTCATCCTGAGTCACTTCTTTGTTTTCAGATGCTTGTCATGTCTACTAGGCTGCAGCACCTGGAGATCAGAGACTGTGTGTGATTTATTTTCCTCCCACAGTGATAGACTTTCACTAAATTTCTGCAGAAAAAATGAAAATTTTACATTTGTGCATTCTAGAAGACAAATTTTTCTATCAAATATAATACAAAATCATAGAAATTCAGAGTTGGGAGACCTTAGAAAATATTTGGTTTAGTGTCTCAATTAATGTTAAAAAATCTTTCCATAGCATTCTTGAAAAATGCTTTAATTCAAGCCACTATTTGAACATTTCTGATGCCATAGACTCCATACCTTACAAAGGGACTCATTACATTTTCAACTAGCTTTTATTGTTGAAAGGTTCATCATTAATGTTAAACCTAATCTTGTAACTTCCACCCTTTGGTTGGTCTAAGATCTGTCACGTAAGGCTATACAACATTATCCAATTCATCTTCCATGACAGCATATTAATTATTTAAAGACACTATCGTACTCTCCCTTGTCTTCTCTTTGTCAAGCTTCCCAGTTTATTCAAATGTTTCTCATAGATGTGGTTTCTGGACCTTTCACCATACGGAGTCAGCTCCTTGGGACACCACCAGATTTTTAATAACCCTTTTAAGTTGTACTTCCCAGAAAAGGAGCCTAAAACATGTGACCAGTGTCAAATACACTGATGCCTTTTTCCTTTCTTAATCTATACCTCGGGCTCCTGTTAATCATTCTAAAATTGCTTGAGTTATTTTGAAAGTCACATCACATGGTCTCCTACTAAGCTTGCCATAAACCCAACTCTTCTTATGTATTTTTTCTATATGAATCCCGTTAAGTCAGATCTCCTTAGTTCTTCCACTTGCAATTCATCTTTTTAACCTTCGTACAAGTTTCCATACTGATTTGTGAATAAACAAAGTGCTCTGCCCAAACCAGGTGCTTAACAAATGTCTGTACCTCTCTTTCACATCTCTTATCACAGAAGGAATGTTATGTTTACTAAGCAATTATTTGAGAGCAGGACCCATGTATATTTTTGGTCATCACTGTATTCTCATCAATTAGCAAAGTGACTGACAGACAGTAGTCACTCATGAACACTATTTCTTTCCATAATTCTTTGACTGCATTGTCATGTTGCTGAAAACATGTCAATTCAGAGAAATAGTTTGGTTGCATCATCAGTCAATTCAGTCAAAAGAGTTAACTGAGTGACCTCATGGTGAAAATGTTTGAAATGATCTTCCCAATAAAGGGTCAGTACCATTAAAAACCCAAAGTCAGTTCCAGATTTCCAAAATATGCCCCATCTTACCTAAGAATCTAACCTCTGTGTCAAACAACTAACAATCCCATAGCCTGGAAAGCTTTAATTTGCTGAGTAAAGTGGGTGTCCACATGCTTAGTCTCTGCAACGCTGCCTTGTAATTAGTAGGTTCACAATGCTGATGGCCATGGCTACCGCATGTAAGATTCAAGGAAAGTTTATTTTCCTAGTTTTACTAATTCATAACAATTTTGATTTGAGCATGCACAATTTGTAAGGTATATAATCCATTCTTGTTTTCTTGATAAAGTAAAGAAAAATTCAAAGACATCTCAAGAAAAAGAACTGTTTAAGACTGTAAGTAAATGTAACATAAATAAATCGTAGGTACTATTGGAAGAGACAAGCAACCTAACATTTCTAATTAAAATTGGGCTGTCACATTTTTCAGTATATGGAGGCTAAAGATTATCTTTTCTATCATACACTAACTTGAACACATTATTTTATAAGTTACACTTGACATTCCAAAAGATTTTAGAATTTGGGAAGCTTTTTATCATTTTTTTGATGTCCTCATATTTATGGAAGAATAGGCAGACAAACCTCCTGTTCTTTAATAACATAGCATCAGGTACTCCTTGGAAACAGGACACAATAGAGAGAGGGACTGTTTATGAGTCAGAGAAACATGTGCTCCTGTCAACTTGAATAAGAGCCATCAGATATTTCTGGTGATGAAAACCTTTCAGTGAGGTGAAACAGGCCACATTCCATTCCTTTTATTTTCAGAGATGAGATGGATTTGAAAACCATAACCTGGCTTCTTGATGCAAGGACTCGCCACATGAGATAATCTCCAGCACATTACTATTGGCAAGCAGATCTTTCACCCTTTTGTCTCCATGCATTACAGAAAATGTTAAATCAGTTTGGTGTCCATATAAACTTTTGATCCTAGGAATAGCCTAGGGTACCATCATTATCTTCCCGAGGACCATGTATAGGCCTTCAGTAGGTAGTACTAATTTAATTTCTTTGCTAGAGGAAAAAGTAGCTGATTTTCTAGATCAATATTTGATTGAATATGTTTGAAATGTTGGCAGATAAAGGCCCCTTTTCTGGTCCAAAGACTTTTTGAACCACAGAGGTATAGCGTTCTAGCTCCCCTGGGATTTGAGTGGAAGGAGGTCTCAAAGATCTGTAAGAAGCCTTCCTGTTTTTCCTTGTGTTCTTCCAGCAAGACTCTCTAAAGGTTGAGATGAGAAAAAGATAAGATCAAGAACTGGAATGTCTTTATATCCATTTTTTTAATCTTTCCTGGGGCTTCTCTTAACTAAAAATAATCGTTTATAACACTAGTTTACAAAAACCTCCTGTAATAGGACAGTTGAAAGAAAACCTATCTGATCAGCTTTAAGGAGGTAACCCAGTGACTTTGGCTAATAATGTGAGACCTCAGATTCTCCCACTCATACCACTAATTAAACAGGAATGCCCACGTACCATCAAAAATAAAATGAATAGAAATTTAAAGGCTGAGATGTTAGACATGGATTAGAACTTGAGTTGTTTAGTTTAGATAGATAAATAAAAGACCTTTTCATGAACTGTGCTGGTTTGTAAAGACATTTACAAAGGAAAAATAAAGATTGGGAAAAATTTCCATCCATATAATATCTGACCATACAAACAAAAAAATCTAGTTCAGAAGTATATGTGTCACTGTAATCGTTATATTTTCTTTCTAAAGTGTTATCTAAATTAGCAGCTCTACCCCAAATAAAATAGCTCACACATGACTGAAGAGTATTACTCAGAGTAAACAATTCTAGCAACACTGTTTTCTGAGTCTACGTATGAAATTCCAAGATTCTTGAGAAGAATGTTTTCCTTTAATTTTTTCCTTTGCCACAGAAATGCACCTGCATTCCCTAAAAGCACAAAAAGGAAAGGATACTCACAAACTCCTTCAACTCCTTTCCTAACGTCGAACTTTTGTTTGACTGACGGAGAAGTTTGCTTTCCCCTAGCTACTGATTTGAATATACAAGTTCATTTTAAAAAGAAGACTAGCCACTACATGAAAAGCCAACTGCAACTCCTTGGAAATGCAGACTCCAAAGGACTTATTCTCCACTGGTTAAGTCAAATCAATTCTCTTATTTTGAGATGGGAGGATTACAATCAGTTTAGGTTTGTTGTTGTTGGTTGTTTGTTTTTTCGTAACGATTCCCCACAGATTCCTTTTATATTGGTAAAACCACCTGGTCAAAGTAATAATATTTGTCATATAAATCAAACAACTATTCTGGCCATTATATCATATTTCTTACTTGGAATGGGAAATAATTAGCCTCTGAAAAGGGACTTCATTTTCTATATATTTTATTTTATAACACCTTGCTCACTGCTAGGTATAGAATAGTATACATAATAAATACTTAAGTTGATCAGTTATGTAGATGAACTTAATTTTCAAGTTCTGCTTTTAAGGAATAGTCATAATTTGAATTAAGTAAACCAAGTGTCTATCTACAATTACATTATGACATATACAATACTAATGTCATCAGAGATTGTAATAGAGTATTTTTCACAGTGCTTATATGTCAATTGAACATAACACATAAACAACTGCTACAGGCAGAAGGATCTTCAATGCAAACTCAAATTGCCTCTGAATCTTTGATTTAGAATCTTTGCTTCAGGGTCTTCTTGCAACCCAAGCATCCCCTGTCAACCAGGCAGCTCTGATTGTTAGTTTTTGAGAGAGTTTCCTTTTTTTTTTTTTTCATGGCCTAAAAAGAACAAAAGACAAAAGCAGTGAGGGTTATTGGATATGAAAATTTAGATTCACACCAGCAAGAAATATCAAGTATTTCATATGCCTTTCCTCAATAGTATTGTTAATAAAAATGTGGCTCTACATTTCCCCCAAACCTCTTGTTTTGTAAGTTCCAATCTACATATCTCTTGTAATAGAAGTCCTTCCATACACTAAGATTTAAGGTTTAAAATCTCCTGATATTTTCCCTAAATAAAATCATGGGCACTAGACTAATGTATTTCATTGGTACATGTCAAATCTAATTTGAAAATTCTGTCTAATTTTATAATGCACAAATATTAGTTACCTACCCACATTCCCCATCCTTTTGGAAATCAGAAGTTGGAGGGGAGGGTAGAAGGGATATGTATTTACTCCTTCCCTATATAATTCATATTTTTAGGGAAAGGTGAGCCCACTCCCAGTCTCTCAGCTCTCGGAGAATCTTATCGACTTGCTTAAAAACTTTTCTCCCGTGAATTGGAAAGGAAGCACGGAACTCCACTAAGGCTGGGCCCCATCATCTCACCTCAAGGAGAGGTAGGCTTGGGATGATGCCCTTACCCTAATTCACAGAAAATTAGAGAGGTAAACACTGAGTCCTTGACAGCCTCTGGATCAAGTAGCCCTGAAGTCTGCCCTACCTCTTGATTTTCCTTGCCTGAGCAATCAATCTCCTCTATCATTTAGGCTCTTGAGTTGGGTTTTCTGTTATTTGTAGCATCACAGATACTAACTGATTGTCTAACTTTCCATTTTTTAGTATATTTCTTTTCCTATTTTGTCATAGCCACAAGGAACATAGATCATTTGTGGCAAATGATCTGGTTTCCTAGTGACAACATAGCCATGCTCCAAATTCTACTCTTCAGATATTTAAATTTCTCATTCATTTTCTTAATGGAATTTTTATTATTTCTAACATCACATTCAATCTAGAAATCAAATTCTAAAAATACCTGTTTTAGGTCTGACTACTGTACCTCCCAGCTGACTCTGAACCTGGGGATGTAAAGGTTTCATGAAAGATGCAGCCCTGAAACCCACTAATGGGAGCAGAGGGTTTCATCCATACCACGCACATGCTGGTTGAAACCCAACAGATCTTTTTTACTTAAGCAAAAATTGTAAGCAAAATACATTGTTTGAACATTATCCTGAAACAGTACCTTTAATATAATTCCATTAAAGTGAATTTTTAAGTCTACATATATGACATTAAACAAAGTGGCCTAGTGACAAATATCCATGATTAAATACTTCCATTTAACTTTATTATACAAATAATGTTTGTATTGATATGAATCAGGAAACATTTTTTCAAAGAATCTGGGTGGCTATTCCTATTTTTTTTTACTTTCATTTATTTTTTTAAAATGTTTATTGGAGTATAGTTCCTTTACAATATTGTGTTGGTTTATACTGTACAGCAAAGTGAATCAGGTATACATATACATATATCCCCTCTTTTTTGGATTTCCTTCTCATTTAGGTCACCATAGAGCATTGAGTAGAGTTCCCCAGGCTATATAGTAGGTTCTCATTAGTTATCTATTTTATACATAGTATCATATATTTTTAAGTTTCTCAGTTTACTAATCATTTTGTTTATTTTTGCTGATAAATTTGCAAAAGATTTTAAGACAGCTGAATTTTACAAATGAAATTAATGTATGTCTGGAGGCACTGTGATGCCCTTAGTATACATACCATTTGTTTTGATTATGTGGTTAACATGTTCTTACTCATACTATAAGAAATAGGATATGGTTAATTACATGACTCTTAATTACAAGAAAATAATGTAACTAAAATATGCCATCTATTTTTCTTTTATCTGCTACTGTTACTTATATAACACTCTCTTTGGTGATGAGGATTGGATGCTCTTAAAAGAGAACAAAGATGAACCACAGTGGGTAGTATGAATTCTAACATTTATGGCAAAGAAATGCGTATAATACATACTGGAAATTTTGAGCAAACTCTGTGATATATACATATAAAGTATTCTGTATTTATACATGTAAAATATTCTGAAGAATTTCAGACAGTTTGAAATTAGTCATTCTTTTTCTTGATATTCATATTCTGGGATGATTACATTAGTCTTAAACTAGCTAGATGAATAATCCTGAGGGGAAAAAAGAGCTGTGACTCAACTTCTGGGTGTATGTCAAAGCCTATGACTAAGGGATGTTGATTCCCCACTTACTGAAGCAAGAAATTACCAGAAGTAGAGGGAATAAAGATATGGTTCAATGAAAGCAGAAGAGAAAAACATGGGACCCATGGAGTCAGAGTTGGCTCTGAGATTGTGGCAGTTGGATAAGCCCTGTGCACTAGGTCTCCTTCATTACTTCAAAAAAACACTGTAACCAGAGTCCCATCATGTAGACAAAGCATGGTTGCCAGGAATGCAGGAGGCCGCCATTTTTCTGGAGTTAGACAAAAGATATTGGTCATCTGAGAGATGTTCACTCTCATCTTGGGGATGAGGCTTCTGGATATAATCAAGGCAGAGTGGCACAACTGGCATCACTGGATGGGGATTCATGGTGGGCTTTCAAGCCAATAGTACCATGGGAACTGAAGGCGGGTGATACAAGGAAAAGCGGGGATGGTAACTATTGCCTCAGGAAATCTACAGGAAATGTGTAACACTTTACATTTTACACCAGGAAATTAACACTGCTACTCACAGCATAATCCTTAATGATTTCTCCAAAAGCTACAAATTGGGGTCTATGTTAGATGATGTCTTGATATAATTATATGAATAGACTCTATGATGTAGGCTCATGGAAGCAGGGGATATGAATTATGTAGTTCTTAGTAGTTATCTACACCCACGTAGTATGCACTGAACATGGTATGTTGAATAGGGCACAAGTTAGAAGTCCTGCTTTCCAGTCTTAGCTGTTGTCAATAATTGCATTGCGGTGGGAAAACCAGAACCAGCGTAAGCCTTCACTTCCTCTTTTACGAAATGAAAGTAAGGAAATCAGCCAGGATGATCTTTAACATCTCTCAAAAGCATTTCATGGTTTACACATTTCTGGTAGATTTCCTGAGACAATAGGCATCATCTCTATTTTTTTCTTGTCCCACCTAACTTCAGTAGCCATTTACTATTCATTATTATATATAAGCTGATTTTCCTAAATCACTAGTCTTTTTTTAAAAAATTTTATTGAGGTATAGTTGATTTACAATGTTGTGTTATTTTCTGCTGTACAGCAAAGTGACTCAGTTACACATATATATATTCTTTTTCATATTCTTTTCCATTATGGTTTATCACAGGATATTGAATATAGTTCCCTGTGCTATAGAATAGGACCTTGTTGTTTATTCATTCTCCATATAATAGTTTGCATCTGCTAATCCCAAACTCCCAAATTTGTCTTTTAAAGATTAGCAGCTCTTCTACTAGTTCCACAACTTCCTTAAGGAAGTTCATCATATCAAACTATGAATCTAAAAGAGTAGAAACTAAGCACCCAGCAGTGATGTTGGATATGCAATAGTCTCCAAAAGGATAAAAGTAAGCCTGGCAAAGATCTCTGTTTTGTTACCTGCCTCTGATACATTTGTGAAGGAGTGTTAATGAAAAATGAGAGTGATGTTCCCATCACACATTTTTGGATTATTGTGCGGCCACATCAATTGGAAGCCTAATGAAACAGAGACCACCTACGGAGGAGGGATATCGTCTTCCTCTGTCTGCCTGCATCCAATTTACCAACCGGCTGTGTAGAACCAGCTGCCTGTTTGTATGAGGCCCTAGTACTGACCACACATTTAACATTGATAATGGGCAGTGCAAGTTTCCACCATCTTTCACTGGTAGAAATACGTCATAGCACTTTACAGTTATGTGGTGACGGTAACAGGTAATAGGCATATTTCCACTTAGGGTGACCTCAGAGTTCCAGCTCTGTATCCTCTCACAATGTTGACCTATTGGAACTAGACCAGGTCGCAGGTAAATTAACTGGCCCTTCCTCTATTTAACCCTTTCCACTGACTGAGGGAACATTCTATGTATTCATCGAATAGAATTTCTCACAAGCAGGGGAATAACAATAAGAAACCTACTAGGTGGGTTCCCACAAAACATATCAGGGACTCCATAAAGAGGAAAACTGACGATGTTCCATAGGGAAGTGTTCTATTCTTTGTTTTTGCACCTGTTTAAACTGACATATGGTATTAGGCTTGTAACTAGTCAAACATTACTACTTTCCATCAAGCTGACTGGGAGAAACAAAAGAAAGAGAATATAGTGTAAAACAGTAGTTCATCCTTGTCCTCTTCAGGCTCCCTACCTGTGCTTATCATCGACTGCAGTTTATTCTTTTTTTTTTAATTTGACTTCTAGAAGCCATCTGGCATTCAGTCTAATTCCCACGTTACAGTTCTCCATAAGTCAGTCTGCTGTCAGGTTATAGGATTAAGTTTAAGGTTTTCTTAATTCATTGTGAGGTTCTTCACGGATATGATCTATTATATCTTCCTGAGCTTGTCCAGTTGTAGATTTCTGCACGTGATTTATGTTTAGCAGGTGTTAGTTTGCTAGAGCTTTCTAAATATCAGCTTCACAATGCAAGGGAGGCTTTGGAAGACATAAGGACTCAAAATTGTATTGCTCCACAACTGGAGAATGGCGTCCCTGCTGAAATTCAATGTTGCAGAGCTATTTATTAAGCCAAAAAGATGGATATTTCAATATATGGAAATTAAAGAGACTCAAATTCCAACATCAACTCACCATTTGCACCTATGTATTATGTGGCTCTCAGGATACAGAATATCATTTAACAGGTAGGACAACTAGGTGAGTTTAAAAATAGAGATTTACCCTTTGCTATAAATTACTGTGAATTTTAGTGTTATTTTGTAACGTCCTACTTTTAAGTTGAATTCCTTTGTGTGATTTTTGTTTTCCTGGTGTAAAGTTTAAGTGCCTAATGAAAACCTAGGCATTGTTAGGGAGAGGGGGAAAAAAAGGCTGCCTTTATAGAGTATACCTAATAAAGCATTTAAAAATGCATTATTATACATTTGGAAGATGTATATAGCATTGTAGGAAACAGGAAATAAGGAATAAAGCTCATTTAATAGTGAATGTCCACAAAAGTGTCTGATAGCTATTATGAAATTTTTATTTCTTATGTTACATGCATTTTAATAAAATTTCTAGATCGGGATATGATGATTTCTATTCTTCTCATGACAATGGGCTGTTTGTCTTAGCTTTGTGTGCATGATACAATACGATGTTTATTAAACCCATAAAATCTTTTGCCTCATATTGGTCTTTTATGTGATATAGATATAGATACAGATATATATCTTTTGTTTTCAAACTCTGTTTTATAGTTATTCCTCAACTCACCTGCAGGAAGGAAATTGTTACACACATATTATAGATGATTAATCCAAGATATAGGGAGATTAAGATACTGTGCCTGTGGTCTCACTGAGAGTTAATCAAAATTAAAATGCACAGCTCTGAGTTCCCAGGCCAGTGCTCAGCCCCTGGAGCTATGTCACTTTGCACTATAAATTGTCCCTATAATTTTAAAAATTTATAATGTGCTCATCAGTTTGCATATCTGAGTATGAATTACAAACATTAAAATTGGCTACAACTCTTCATCACTCAGTTACTAACAAGAAGCACCTAAAAGGTCAAAGTCATGAAAGGCCAAAGTAAATGATATGTGTGCACCTTTTGCTAAACACCTTGCATACAGTGCAATATGTATTCCTTATTTTTTCTGACACTAGGAGATAGTTCAAACCTTGGTTTATTCATAGCATCAATAGTTGACTGTGAATTATTAGAAGAAATTAAAATGGTACTCTAAAAATTATTTTAGTATGATTCAGACTTGATATCATCTTTAGACACCAAGTATTAAGGGAAAATACTTATGAACATACAAGTCATTAATAAGATATAATGTAATCCTTCAATTAAAAATCAGTACAATTTTTTAAAAAGCCAGTAATATATAAAAAGAGTCATATAGCACTATAACATGTATTAAGCACTGATGAAATACATTATGGTTTGGGGAGTTCTTGATTTCTATGAACATTTCCTGTATAATAAGAAATTTTCCACAATTTTCTACCTTCAGCTGTTGTTGTTCTCATTCTTTCTCCTGTTACGTTTCCATTGTTTGACATCTGACAGTCAGTATCGATGGAGCAATTAACCATATAGCATTGATAGGAATACCAACTCAAAAAAATTGTCAAAAGAACACAGAAAATTTGGGATCTTTTTTGAAAAGGCTGATGGTCTCACTGTAATTAAAGTATGAGTAATTCTGCTTGTGTGTTTGTTACACAATTCTACTGGTATAGAGTTAAAGAAATGTGGGATCCTACAGTGGATTGCAATGAAAAAGAACTGTTATTCTCCAGTCAGTGATAATAAAGCATAACTCCTTAGGGAGGGATTTTTCCCCATAGTATTTGCACCACCTTCCTTTTAAATGCTACTAAGTGTGAAATTAGTGTTGTCCCTCAAAGTGCATAAGATTAATTGTTAGTAATTGAACACAGTTTGGGGGTTAATTATATAAAAATTGATATTAAAGAATACTACCAGATTGATTGAGTTTTACAGTTTGCATTTCGTTTTCAAATTACATGAGTTGAAAGGCAATGGTAAGAAACAATAAAAATCCATTCAAAGCTGCTAAAGCAAATTAAGGTTTACTAGTCCTTTGAAAGACAAATGAGTCAAATGCTGTAATGTAGGGAAAGCAGTAAAAATGATTCTGAAATTAACTGTAAAATTAAAATATCAACTGTTCTAAGACAGTACGTGTTGACCACATTTGTGGAGGTGACCTGGCTTTCCCTGTGTGTCTGACTAGTGCAGGTAGAGCAAACCAGGAGCCCAGGGCTATTCTTTGAAAATATAAATTATGATGATTTGACTGGAGAATGGGAAAAAGTGCATTCAATTCATTGTCTCCCGTTATTCCCTATTTATCTTTAAATTTTCAGCTAAAGACTTCTGCTCCCTAAAATATGGACTAAATGCCCTTTTCCCTATTTCTCCCACTAAGTACAGCTAAAAACCCTGGATGTTACATATAAACCAAAGAAGACTCTGAAAAGTAGAGACAAGAAAGCAGACTAGTTAGGGATCTGGGAACCAAAGGAACAACGTGGTGATGAGTTCTCTGGGTTTTCTTTATGCCTCATGTATTCCAGACTGGGAGCAGAGAAATGACAGAAAACACCAGTGGGTGCAGACCTAAAGCCCCAGCAAAAGCCTGATCTGTCTTGCCAAAGGAGCAGAAAGAGATAGCCTAGTAGGACAGAATTTTTTAGACAGTGACTGCTCTATAACAGCAAACACCACAGAAAAAAACCCCTCATCCCCTCCAGCAAAGGCCAAGTGGAGAGCCTAAACTTTTGCCCTTCCCTGGTTGTCCAACACACCCCCAAGCTACCCTCCTGAAATTAGCAGGACGAGATGAGTAGAAAGTAGAATAAGATGAAAAACATACTAAACAAAATGGAGTTAGCTTTACTAGAAACAGAAAAAAATAAGGCTTAAGACTACAAAGAATCAAATCAATGACACAGAGGCTAAACTTGAGAAATGTTCCCAGACATCTAAGTGACTACATAAAGAGAGAAAATATGAATTAGAATCTAAAGAGTTATAAAGAACTGAGTAAATGGATCAGAAACAATAAGCAAGTTATAACAGAAAAAAAGATCTAATAAGAGAACCAAGACTAGGCAGAAATTAGGAACAGAGATTAGTACCTAGACATAGCCTGGTAAAACCTTAAATTTCTTGACTGACACAGGAACTTGGCAAGCAATTGGTGCAAACGTGTACGCACGTACACACACATACACATTTGTTTTTGTAAATAATGAAAATTAGACTGGCGTCTGCAAAAATAAGTATCAGAAGACAGTTGGGGAATTTTCTATAGAACTTTTAGAGAAAAGTCAATGTTGCAGTAATTTTAAAATCAATTAAATTGTTGTTCATGTGCAATGATAACCAGAAGACATTCTCAGATACCAAAAACCACAGAAAATATATCATCCAGGTATAATTTCTGAAAGGCTATTAAGAGATGCTCTTCTCACTTAAAAAAATGAATCAATGGTAAACTGTGTCAGATAGGGATAAGAAATGAGAACCAAAATCAGTGAAAACAATAGCAATGAGTAGAGAAAAGAAAAGTCATCAGGAAAGGGTTTATATTGTCAGCATGGTTAAAAATAGAATTTAAAAATCAGATAAAGGAAATATTTATTTATTTATTTATTTATTTATTTATTTATTTATTTTTAATTTTTGGCTGTGTTGGGTCTTCGTTTCTGTGCGAGGGCTTTCTCTAGTTGTGGCAAGCGGGGGCCACTCTTCATCGCGGTGCGTGGGCCTCTCACTATCGCGGCCTCTCTTGGTGCGGAGCACAGGCTCCAGACGCACAGGCTCAGTAGTTGTGGCTCACGGGCCTAGTTGCTCCGCGTCATGTGGGATCTTCCCAGACCAGGGCTCGAACCCGTGTCCCCTGCATTGGCAGGCAGATTCTCAACCACTGCACCACCAGGGAAACCCCAGGAAATATTTTTTAATGATGGTACTTGTGACTCCAGATTAAATTAGCCAGGACTAGTAAAAAGGAAAAGAGTTTTAGAATAGAATGCGAAAACACTAAGTCCCTGTCTCACTAAAACAAAAAGTCATCACTCATTATTTTAATTTTGCTAATAAGATAAATATAGGTTTAGCTTTAAGGCAAGTAGTATATTTTAAAACAAGATGTTTACTTAGCAAATCACTGAAGTATACAGCAGAATACAGAATGCCCCCCAACCCTCTACTTCATCCCCAGCTTCCTCTTTGACTATCTGGCACCGAGCCCTTTCTGTTCTAACAGCCTCAGCATCTACCAGGGCTGTTGGCCGTGTCATTCTTTCCTCATCAAAAGATCTTCTTCCTGGTCTTCAGCTGCTGATTGCACTCTTTCTGAGCATCCTGTAGACTGGCCCCACAGATGAATTTGGACCTACCTGAGGCCAGTTATCGCATGGGGACTGAGATTAAGTGCCAAATAACAGAGCCAGGATGACAAAATACCTAAGGAAATAAACTGTCTCCGAACCAAAAAGAGATGAACAGAAATACAATTATTTGAAGATATTTTAACATAGTGCTATCAGTCTGGGACAGGGCAACTTGGCTAAAATAAATAAGATCTTAGAGAATCAAAACAAAAATTAATAGCTTAGAATTCCTATGGATTGAGAATCATATCACCCAAAGACAATATAACTTTTCTCAGTTTCCTCTGGAATAATACATTGGCAAGGGTATTTTTTTAATTCTGGGAAAAAGTGCAATGAATGGGTATCAGCCTTATTATAAATGAAAATATTTCTATCCTAGTTAAAACAATAGAGTTCTGCTGTAAAAATAGACAGGTTAATGGAACAGAAAGAGAGCCTCCAAATAGAGTGTACTAAGTGTAATAAATTAATATATTGTAAAGGTTTTATAAGTCAGTGGGGAAGAAAAGTCTTACCAATGACAGTTTTTAAATAATTGGTTGGCAACTTAGGAAGGATCAGTTTTGACTTTCACTTTACACCATATACCAGTGCTTTTTAATTTCCTTCTCAAAAACTAAGTACCCTGTCAAACATAGGACCAGCGATGAAAGCAGGAGAGATGGGACTTAGTGAATCGACCCCCGCCCCCCCCAACCATCCAACACCAATTCACCTAACCATTCCATTTTCTCATTTTTATCAGTTAAATTTCCATGTAAGATTTTGTTTGAAGAAAGAGTTTTTCACCAAAAAAAGAAAACAAAAAGTTTGAAAATTTGCCATACACCAAACTACATTTAGAGGAATAAAATGTTATTGAGAATAACACTGAAAATAACACTGAAAAAACACTGAAAATCCAAGGGAACACATAATTCACTATAGTAAATATCTAAAATGAATAGAATTTTCCAAATGGAGAAGCAATAGAATAAAAACATAGGAGAAACTGAGAGATGACTAGATAAAAATAAACTTTCTTTACATCAAAATAAACCAAAGTAAAAAGATGGTGAGGAAATAATTGTATCATATGTGAATGTTAATGTGTTAACTCCTTAATTTTAGAAAGCTTTTATATAAATGAATTAAAAATAGATCTCAAGTTCAGAAAAAAGCAAATTAGTTGGACAGCAATGTCCAAAAGGGAAAACCCTGATAAATATCACAACCGTAAAGAGACTGTGGGTGAGAAATAGCAACCAATTTTTGCAAAATGGAAGGTGGGGAGAGGAATGTTGACTGGTGACAGAGTGAGGAGAAAGCAGGGGGCCTGACTGATCTGCCCTCCTGAGCCCCACAGCTGGACTCTGAAATATCAGGGAGTGAGACTTGGAGCCGGAAAGAAAGGGCTCATCGGCAACACGTACACAAAATTCAGTCACTGCCGTCTCTCTCCACCCTGTCTCATTCTCTCCCGCATACACATGCACATGCACACACATGCAGAATCCCCAGAAGTCAAGCATTTATTGCCCAAGTTAAAAAAAAAAAAAAAAGAAACAAGATCAGAGTTGCCTTTTCCAAAGAAAATGAACCACTTCTCTGGGGGAGAATTTAAGAGTGTGATAAAGCTACCCCATAGCAAAGCTTTCTTTCTTTGCTTTAGGGTCTCCCAGCTCGATGGCTGGCTCCCACCCTACTCACCCTAAAGCAAAGCGTGTCAGTGGTTAAACTCTGCTCCTGGACAAAAAGCACATAGTCATTTATTTTTATTGCTGCATTCTTAAATATAAACATGTAAAAAAGGATTACTTGGCATTGAGGGAAGCCTGTAATATGAAGGAGAATGATCACGAAGTAAGAACAGAAATGACCATCAAAGAAAGACAGAATTCAGACTAAAGAAAATAAAGAAAAATAATCTCTGATAATACCTCACGAATATTTCATGCAATACTGTATCCATAAAGTATGAACAGGATGCTATTAAAAGAGGCTCAATCAGAGAACAAGAAAAACTCATGGAAATAAAAATAGGATTGCTGAACAAAGAACTACCACTAGTAAACAAATATAGGGGGAAATGAACAGCATCACAATATGCAAATTATGCAAATGGACACAAAAATGCCCTGCTTTGTTTCATTATTAAATTTACAAATGCAAAAGAAACTTTTAATATAAAAATACTCAATACTGGGGAGGATGTAGTAAAACTCTGCTGTGGTATTATATAATTGTAAAACTGAAAATAATTTGGCAACATGTATATAGAAAGAGACATGAAAACTAGCTTTTCACCTGGTAATTTTGTTTTGTTTCCATCTGAAAGATGTAAGGAAATTGAAACAAAATATAGAAACAACGAGGTGCCCAAATAGATTATCACAATTGTATTTAGAAGAGGAAAATACTCCCGAGCGAGCCCTCGTTATTCTGCAGGTACTTCTGAAATATCCACCAAGGAGCATTAAGGATGTTTAAACTCTCACCCAACACTACCCTCACAGAGTCTACCCTTAGAAATGAATTGTTTTGGCTTTTTTTCTTCTCACAATTACCGGTTAATAAAAGTTGTTGCTAGAAGAAATAATGCCTGGGATAGGTTTTGAAAGATGAATAAGAGCTAACAGAGCCAAAAAAAAAAAAAAAAAAGAATAGCAGTTCAGGCCACAGAAAAAGCATGAACAAGTAGGCAGAACATAAAATAATATAAAGTGCATGAAAAACTATAAGCGGCTTGGAGTTCCTAATGCTTAAAACATTAAGCTGGGAGTGGTTAGAGATGAGACCAGGGAAATAGGGGAGTGCCAGGTCAAGGAGAGCCTTATAATATACGAGACTAAGAAGTTTTGACATTAGGTAATGAAGAGCCATGAAAGGATTTAAGCAGAGGAGTGACAACTGCAGATTGTGTTTTGATACATCACCATTGCTACCTGAAAGGAAAAACTCTATTTCCTCTCTCTACACTCGATACTTCCCGGTACCAAATGTGTGAGGGTTTTTCCCACACCAAGCAATTTGACTCTCCAGTGGAAACTAATCAGGTATCCTACAACTTAACTTAATTCTGACACTGTCTACCTGGAGATAGCATCAGATTCCACAGACTAAGGGCTCAGTCCCACCAGACTGCCCTCCCGCCACTTCAGACACCAATTGTAAGTGCAGGTTGTCACTCGTGCTTCTGACAGACTGGCTATGAACTGGGGGTTCCCATGTCCCCTCCTCAGGTCCAATAATTTGTAAGTATGACTCACAGAAGTCAGGAAAACAGTTTACTTACTAGATCACCAGTTTATTATAAAAGGATATAATTTAGGAACAGTAAGAAGGAGGAGAAGCGTAGCGCAAGGTATGAAGAAAGGGGCATGGAGCTTCCTTGCCCTCCAGGTGTGCCACCCTCCTAGCACCTCCATGTGTTCACCAATCCAGAAACTCTTCAAACCCCTTTTAGTAAGGGTCTTTTACGGAAGCTTTATTATATAGGCACAATTGATTAAATAATTGGCCATTGGTGATTAACTCAACTTCCAGCCCCTCTCCCTTCCCTGGAGGTGGGGAGGTGAGGCTAAAAGTTCCAACCCTCTAATCGCATTGTTGGTTCCCTTGGCAACAAGATGCCCATTCTTAGGGACTTTCCAATAGTCACTTCATTAACACAAACTCAGGTATGGTAGAAAGGGGTTTGTTATGAATGACAATAGACTCTCTTTGCACTTATCACTTAGGAAATTCCAATGGTTTTAGGAGCTCTACCAGACCAAATATATAATTCTTATTATAAGTCACTGTATTACACTAGAAATATGATAGAAATAAATGGGGAGTAGAGGGCATGATGGGAGATGATGGGTTCAGTTTAGGATATGTTACATATATGGTTATTATCAGACATCTAAAGGGATATATCTGTCTACTAGGCAGTTGGATATATAAATACAAAGGGGAAGGGAGAGGGCAGGGCTGAAGACACATTTTTTTGAAGTCATTGGCATTATAAATGGGAGCTAAAACAATGAAAATGATGAGATTGTGTAAGAGAGTGTGTAAAAGAAAAAAGAAGTAACGGTGAGTAAAAACTGGAACTCTGTGGGGCACAATGTAAAAGAAGCAGACAAGGAGAAAGAATCTACCAGGAAATGAAAAATGAGTGGACAGAGGTGGGAGAGGAGAGTGAAACAACATTGGAGTAGAGAGCTGCAAGAAAATGTCAGTAGTGTTCAATGGAACAGGGGGACTTATTAGGATAGGAAGCAAAACATGATCATTGGACTTGGTTACCTAAAAGTTGTTGGTAATATTTTTCCCCAAAACTAATCTCTGCAGAACCTAATTGCAAGAAGTTTGAGTGTTGAAGAGTTATGGGAAGCAAGAGTCACCTCTTCTTCAGACGCAGCTGACTGAGCAAAAAAGGAGAGTGGGAGAGGAGAGAAGGGAAGAGTATAGGGAATGTATGTGGAGGGCAGTGGCTATTGTTATTGCTTTGTTCATTTAAGACTGCAAGACCCATGAACATATCTCTAGGATAAGAAGAACAAGCCAGAGAAAATAAAGCATGAAAATAACAGAAGAGAGTGTAGTCTTGGAAGAGACAGCAAGCACTGAAATCGAAAGCACAGAAAGAGGGGGCCTGAAACAGGAAGATGTAGACCTTAACCTTTGAGACTTGAGAAAAGCAAGTATGTATGAATGTAGGTATAGATAAACTAGTGTGTGTGGAAGGGGGTTGGGGGTGGAGGTGGAGAGAACAGGGAATAAGCTGAGGTCTCAGACTTCATAGACTTAATTTTTTTGTGAAGTAGGAGGCAAGCTCAGCTGGGTAAGGAAACTGAAGAATATGGTAAGGTTGAAGCATCACTGAGTTCAAATGGGAAAGCGAGCTGACAGGGTATAAGGACTGTGGAATGGCATTGAGGCCCCAAGATTGGAAACCATAAATGTGTAGTAGTGCCAATCTGTATGGTCTTGAGGTTTTTCTCTAGCTATTCTCAGCATCCCAAGCGTAGCAGAGCAAGTGGTCTGTTAGCATGGCGGAGGTAAGATGTTGCTGAGTGAATGTGCTAGAACAGTGGTTGAAGAGCTTGGAGAGAATCAAGTTCAGATGATGAACCATGTAGTCTAGGCACCGTGTATAAATTAGGCCAGATGGGGAGCTAATAGATTAGGGAGAAATTGATCAGTCAAGGGATTTTTATCAAATCAAAGAGCAGGTATAGTAAGAGTGGGCCTTTATCTAAAGTGGGTTTGCATTACTATCATTATAAGAAAAAAATAGTTTGCAGAGTTTTTTTTTTTTTAAGTCCATCATCAGTTATAAGTATAGAAGTACCTTATATTAATATAGCATGCAGAGATTAAAACATACCATTTTCAGGCTATAGTAAATAGATAAACTAGTATTAATTAGAGAATAACAATTTATAATTTAGAGGAACAACTCTCTGATGTTCATGAAGTATGTACCACTTTATTATTTACCCCAGACCAAAAAAAAATTCTTTTCAACAAATTTATTTTCATATTCAAACATCCCCATTTAGGTGTTAGAGTTACTGTGAGTGTCAAAGTAAATATGAGTAATTTTCAGCCTCCACCAACAAGGACTTTTGGTTCACCTTGGGTTGTGTGTTTTTGGTTTTAACTAAATGAATAGCTGAGAAAATTATAAGAATTAATTAAAAGGGATATGTTAGAACATTTAAAGTTAACACGTTAATGGCATCATTTCTGGTAGGGAGCAGTCTAAATTGACTTTGGTGAATTTTTCATTTACATGGAATATTTTCAGACTTTTTATACTGAACAGAGAATATCTAAAGGCAGTTTATTCATTCATTTGTTCATTCCTTCATTTGTTCATTCACTCAACAAGCATGTTTTGAATATCTTATATACACTCAATATTGTGCTAAGGCCTGAGAATCAAATGTCCCTGTGTGCCCAGGGTTCATCTGGTGTTAGCACTGAAAGTCATGCATCGCAGGAAGCCCTTTAGTCCCAGGCCAATCAGGATCACCCTACTCCAGGGCAAGATGTATTTCAAAATATTCCTCAGATTCTAGAAAAAGCAGCATTATACATATGCCATAAATCATGCCAACCCCCTAATGTGGTTTGGGGACGCACGCCCATCATCAACAAACACGGTGCTATTTCTGCAGAGAACTTCCTAGGTCAGGACTTGTCCTCAAATGGATTTGCACCAAATGCAAAAGGCTTTTGTTTTTCAGAGATTTTTAGATTTTATAATTGCAGATGAGTGATTATAGTTCTGCAAAGAGCAAGCTGTCCACAGGTTGATAGGGGATCACCTAGGAGCCAAAATAGAAAGAGGAATAAGGAAACGTTTCTCAGTTATGGTGATTCTTAAGCTGAGTTTTAAAGGAGAGTGAGCAATTAGCCAGTGAATGAGGAGGTAATAGTGTTTAAAATAACAACAAATGTACTTGTCACTTTCTGAAATTATTAATACATTTCTTAGATTAATCCTAAATTGGGTCTTCCCTGGGTTTTCTCAGAAAACATTTAACAAGAGCTTCTGCAATGGAACAATTTACACTTGATATTTTGATATCAATTTCCAAGTAAAGTCATTACCCTCTGGCCCTCCTAGAAAAACTATTTGAATATTAAAAGGAATCCTCTGTTTAGTGGTAAAATGCTGTGTGAGAAATGGTAGAAATCAATACATCTGTCATAGACAGATATGAATTAATTAGAGCATTATTAACTCAAATATCAAAATCTATCATTAGTACAACTTAACTGAATCTAAAGCTATTTGGATTACAAAAATCTTTTTTTGCCCTGAAAGTATGTTTTAGGGGAAAAAATGCTTATCTATCATTTTGTGCACTAACATTAGCATTTGCTTGTTCCAATCTAATAAAGCTTTCTCTATGAATGCATCATTAATAAAATCTTCAAAATGGCTTCTCTCAACACTTTCTTTTTGATTTTTCATGATTTAATTAGGAACATCTTTAAAAAGACTGGCTTTCCTGTGGTAGTATCACATCTGCATTTTCAGCAATATGCTGTTTAATCACAACGGGTTATAAAGTGGAACTCCCAGTACTTATTGTATTATCTAGTAGAACCCACACATTTCGTACTTTTAGTGCCCCTGAGTCATCATCTTATATTTGTTCATCAACATTTTAACTGCCCCTCTTAAAAAAATGTAATTTGATAGTTAATTTTCTAAACTTGTTATTCTTTTATTTCTTTTCAAAGTAATGACATTTCATATGCCTTTGATATGCTTCATCCTGCACCTGAACCCTGTTCCCTAACAAATCAAGTTATTTCTTTCTTTTTACCTTATGTTATTTTTGTAATTTTTGTTTAGAGACTTGATAAACCTAAATCCTTCTAAGGTTTCATGATCATCAGTAAAAATGAATTAGCTATTTTATCACACCATTGGATAGTTTTAGAATATACATAAACACTATGGTGGTAGTATTGAAATTGGTAGCGTGAAATTGAAGTTCTAAGAAAACATTTACATATATATAAATGTATATAGAGAGAAACATACATATATGTAAAGAATATGTTGGTTACTTTGACAGCAAAAAAAAAATTTCAAAGGAGAGATTTCTTTTTCTAATAAAGAATAATTCTCATATTTTTTAATACTCAAAGAATGATTAAAAAATATGGATTAAGTGCTGGTTTGAGACTTTTTCACTCAGTATTGCTTGTCTGGAACAGAATCAAACAAGTATAAAATGGGTCACAAACCTGCTGATGAAGAATTACTTGTTTCCCACCAACCCCACCCACCTTGCCCTTTCCTCTCCTCTCTCCCTCTCTCTGCTTCTCTTAAATTTCAGAGAAAAAGAGGGAGCAAGTTATTCAGACAAGCTCCCTTGAAAGCAGGACCCTATTCTTAGCACTTCCCCCGCCTCCTCCTAACACAGCCCCCTTATCATCGCCAGTACTACTCAGAGCAATAGCTTAGACCGTGGGTTCTGGAGTCCAGCTGCCTTAATTTCAGTCCCAGTCCTGTCTTTTTAGATATGTGACTTTGGACAAGTTGCTGGACCTTCCTTTATTTTGAAATATAGTATTACTGCTAGTAGTATTTCACTTCCAGGGTTGTATGAATTAAATACTACCATTAAAGCATTTAGAACTATTTCTAATACACAGCAAGAATTTAATCGTTGTGAGTCGTTAACCGTTGTTATTGTTTCTCTGTTTCGTTTTGCTGGAAAGGTAAATTCCTTTTCTTTTTTAAAAATGTACTTAATCGACTCAAGCTGCTCTCCTTCAAGAAGTGTATTCATTAATTTATTCTTTTCTTCAGCAAGTATTTTTTGAGTACTTGCCATGTTCCAGGAACTGTACTAGATTCTGGAGTCTGAAGAGTAGGCAAGAAACACAAGGTCCTATTTTACAGACTTGAGTGGCAAGAAGGGGCTTCCCAATTAAACAAACAATTACAACATAGTGCCATTAAGTGTTACAATAGGAGTAGGGGGGTGGGGTATGGAGTCAGAGGATGTACATCCAACCCTGGCTGGGAAAGCATCTGGTGGGGAGCTGCAGCTGGTGACAGAAATATCACCTTATTGGAGAATACAATGCCTTGCCACTCTCTAACTACTCAAGCATCCCCTCCTCATCTTAGCAGGTGTCTGCAGATTCACAAATTGGGTTTATTTGACCCCAAAGAAGGACAGGGCCTCAGGGATCTATATAGTTCGAAAGCACTCCAGTTGACTTTCATGCAAGAGTCTGAAGACGTTTTGCAGCAAGTCTCAGGAAAAATGGGCAAGACAAGAAATGATGGAATAAAATCTCAGTGCTGCTGCAGCATATCCAAACTTTAAACAAATTGGGACATCATTCCAATAGTGCATTCAAGAAGAAGGTCTTTCAGGTGTGATGCATTTCAAAGAGGTTTATCATAGACAGGACAATTAATCCATGTCGTCGCCTTCTGTTCAGTGGTACTCATAAACCATGCCAGAAAGACCCAAGTATCCTATTGTAAAAGACTTGCAGGTAGGAGAACTCTGTAGCATTCCATGATAACATTTTCTAATGATTATAATGAGTGTTTATTTGGGGTGTCTAATTACTAGGATAATTACTTTTATATTCCCCACCACTGTATAATGTGTTATCCTAGTTTGAGTGTATAACATGTGCTGAGCACTCTAGGCTCTGAGGTATGGGGAGCAAAATGAAATTATCCACAATGGTTTTTAAAGCCAATTGTTACTCTTTATCTGTGGCAGAATAATAATAATTGTCACCACTTAAGTAGTGCCTTTCATCCTCATACCTCAAGGCACTCCAGCATTGTTACTTCACATTATTTGAATGAATTTCTTTTGGAAGGCAGGGCAAACTGAGAGACATGGTTAGCTATGTTAATTTTGTTTTCTTTAACAAATGCAAAATAAATAGCCTGCTAAAGAGGCAGATAATATCTTGAAGACAAACCCTTTCTAAAGTAGGTTATTCTAAACAGATGTGCTTTTTCTATATTAATGTCATTTTTGAAAAATTTATTCACACAGACATAAATCCTTGATGTGATTAACTAGTACTGATTTTTTTTTTTTTTTGGCCTGTATTTTATTCAGAAAAACAGAAACAAGCAACTTGCTTGCATACAAAAAAATGGTTTTAATGAACAGTGAAACTACAGATTTTAAATCTTTGCTGCCTCCTAAATTTTATGAGTAAATTTTGTGGAAAACTGTATAAATAGAGCATAATTATTTTAAAAATAGAAGCCTTTGTTATTAGTCATCTAACTGTCATAGGTATACAAAGCAGCCTGCTGTATAGACAAAGGACTAGAAAAAAGTTACCTGCAGAGAGTTTTTGCTATTGAAAGAATAAATACTAAAGCAATGGGGTGAACTTTTGGTTCACAGATGCAAATACTGAATGCTAAACCTGGCTGAGGGAAAATCACTTTAGCCTGATAACCAGATTACTTAGAACAAAAATAGAGAAAATTAAGAACTGAAGAGCAGAAAATTAAGGTGGAATGCAATTTAAAGAGTGAGTAGATGATGTAGGCTTTCATTTTCTTCCCCCCCTCACAGTGTCCAGCTAATTAAAATTACAATCAAAATGAAAGAGTCTAAACTTGTAAATATCTTTAGCTAATGATTTTGTCTTTTTAATCGTCTTCACATTCAAAGTCTTCTTTTATTCATTTAGGTCTTTACAGTAAAATAAAATTGTTTTTCCCCTGTAAAAATCCTCCTTTTAATTTTCCTTATCTGCTTCTCTTTATATTATATATTCTTCAGTTCTTTTTTCTCTGCCTCTCTTTATGCCATATTCGTTCAGCTTTTTCTTTTACTTTGAACATACCTTACAGAAGGCAAAGTTGTATAGGTATAGAGGTTATATTATTTGATTTTAGAATTTAACTGCTCATCCAAATACAACTCTTTGAGGCTGCCTCATACAAAAAGGAATAATTACTTGTTACATAATATATACCTTATAAAATTACTCTTTCAGTGGATTCAATTTTTTTTACCAGAGATATTTCTTTTCTTTTTTTTTTTTATAAGAGGAGGCAGAGGGATCAAAGCAGAACCAGCATCTTTTTTTTTTAACTTAATTAATTAATTTTTGGCTGTGTTGGGTCTTCGTTTCTGTGCGAGGGCCTTCTCTAGTTGTGGCAAGCGGGGGCCACTCTTCATCGCGGTGCGCGGGCCTCTCACTATCGCGGCCTCTCTTGTTGCGGAGCCCAGGCTCCAGACGTGCAGGCTCAGTAGTTGTGGCTCACGGGTCTAGTTGCTCCGCGGCATGTGGGATCTTCCCAGACCAGGGCTCGAACCCGTGTCCCCTGCATTGGCAGGCAGATTCTCAACCACTGCGCCACCAGGGAAGCCCCAGAGATATTTCTTCATTGCCTTTACCACCAGGAATATTCTTTATATTGCCAAGCAAAATCACAGCTAAAGATACTGCCAATCTATGGAAATTTTGCTTTGTATCTGTGTTTACAAATATATTATGCTTCAAACTCTCCTGGAATAAATGTTTGGGGACCCAGGAAATGAAAAAGCACCCAAGGAGCATGAAGCCCGTAATGGTGGAGCCCTTTATTTAAGTCATCAGATTTAATGCACGTTAATCAGGCACCGCCATCCATACACATTGTTGGAGGACTTGTTCCTAAAGCTAGAGGTCGGATGTGGGCTTTACACTAGCGTCCCATCCCTCTCTTGATCGGGTTCTGCTCTAGCTACTTAGGTGGCTATTTCATTTTCTGGATCGCTAGCCTGTGTGCATAAGTTAAACTACTAAAAGTGTGGGCAGCGGCATTCCCGTATCCTGGGAGCTTGTTGAAAATACAGAATCTTAGGCAGCAAAGCAGATGTACTGAATCAGAATCTTCATCTTAGCAAGAACCCTGGGTTATTTACGTGCACATTAAAGTTGAGAAGTACTCTTTGAGGCAGTCGCCTCTAAGACCTCTAAGGCTATGACTGCTCCTTCTTTGCCCCTCTGCACTCCTTCAAGCCCCACCCATGCGTGGTGGACATATAACGTCTAAGGTAGGAAAGGAAGGGATTGGCTTTCATGACTTGTCAGCATAGGATCTAGCCTAGGATGTCACTGCCCGTGACCAGGCTTCATTCCTGATAAGCCGGCTAGAATGCCAGCTCGGTGGTGGTGATGGTAGGTCAACTAAGAGCCAATTTGTCACTATCAGTGCCTGCCTCCTAGATAAGAGACCAGAGTGAGCCGGTCACACACAAGACCAAACACAAGGGCAATGAGGATATACACTTGGGGGTTTGGGATAGTGTACTTCTGCTTTCTACAGCCCAGGATGAATGTTCCCAGCACTGCCAGGCATCACTGTGTTCTGCTGATAAAGAGAGGAATCCAGTACTATCTCCTCAGAACTCTCCTGCATTCATCCATCCCATAAACATGGAGGCTGATGTTAACTGGTTTTCATCCCACCTCTCTGATAACTGAGTTTCAATATCTCTTGATGGCCCTTTTTCCTCTATCCAACCTTGAAATGTTTGAGCTCCTCAAGGCAACCTCTTCTTATCTCACTCGATGTAATGTCTAGACTTCCATTCTCTGCCCATTCCAATGGCTTCAATTACCATCAATGTGCAGACTATTCCCATCTATATCTCTAGCTCAGATCTTTCCTCCATGCTTTAAACCCATATATCTTGTGCCCATTTTGCCTGTCACTTGGATGTCTCACAGGTATCTCAATCTCAGTATATTCAACACTGAACCTACAATTCTTCATCACTAGTCAGTTCTTTATCTGTCCATGAGCCTAGTAAAAACTCAACTATGCTTCCAGTTAAGCCCATCTTACCTCATAGCCAATTAATCAGCAAGCCTTATTGATTCTCTTTTCTGTCTTTAGAATCCTTCCATTCTTCCCATCTCCATCACCACCACTCTGGTCCAAGCATCATCATAGCTTACCCAGGTTACTTCAATAGCCTCTCAACTGATCTTTCCCTATCTACACTAATATATGAAAAGCATGATTTAAAGGATAGCCCTAGGAAATCTCACTTCAGATTATCACTACAGACAGTCAATGGCCTAGTTAGAAGTTGGCAAAAGCAGTCATATAACAGCCTCTTAAGTGATACCTGCCTTCACCCTTCTGTTATCAACAGCGCTACAGCCACGAAAATTTTAAATGCTAAGTAATGTTACATTTCTCAGGGTAATTTCTTCCCTAAAAACCAGGTTCTAATTATGTCTAATCATGTCAGACTCCTGCTTAAAATCCCACAAACTCTTCCTATTACCTTTATGATAAAATATAAAATTCCTTACATTGACGTTAAGGCATTCTAAGAACAGTCTCCTGCCTCATACACGAGAGTCATTTTAGTCCTCTCCACACTCCTATTCTTCATACTACAGTTTCTTGAAAGTACCATGCACCTTCCTACCTCAGACTGGCGCCTCTGTACATATTGGCCTCTTCTCTTTCGCCTAATAAACTCTTATCCATCCTTCAGATCTCAGATTAATCACTTCTTATGAGACTTTATAGCTTATACCTCAAACTAGGTCAGATCTAGGCTGTATGCTTTCTTATCAACTTCTACTTCTCCTGTGTAATAGATACCATAATTGTATTATGCTATATCTGCCCCTCCAACTAGATGTATGCTCCATCCTAGCAAGGACTGTGTTGGTTCTTATCCACTATTTTAGCTCTAGCAGTGCCTTATACAAGTGGGTTCTCAATAAATATTTCTGAGCAAAGAAATAAAGTATGGAAGGAATGAATGAGTATGCCAGGTGCTAGGGATGCAGAAGAATCTAACAGGATGAGATTGCTTTGACCTATGTCAACCCACTAATCACCAAGGCTGATTTGACTGATGTGGCCTAATGTCATTCTTCTCCTCTACTGCTCTATGTGAACTCTACTTAAAGCTATGGGCGTCACTAGATTCTGGCATCTGGTATAAATAGAAGTGCATGTGGCCATGACCTGTTTGTAAGTCCATGCAATGGCAGACTCTGAGGTGGTGGACAAGTAATATGGTTAGTTAGTACTTTATCAAGTTAGTACATTAGGCCCAGTTGCCAGTATTCGCTTAGAATACTTCATGATTAACTATATCTGACTGATAAATGCCTTTTGCTCCAACTCATCACCCATGACTCAAGAAAGGTAAAGCTAGGAAATGTCCTAAGTCTACAAGACTTAGGTCTTAGGTCTCAATATATTATAATTTATAGGAAAATGTGATATTCATTTTTATCATTTGTATTTCACTTGTAAATGTATATCATTTATAAAGTATGACATTTGTATCAGATCATTTTCAGATTTCAATCTATATAGCTTATTTATTCATTAGCTTATTTCATTAGTAACTCTATGACCCTAACATGACTGAAAACTGATAAAATTAGGCAAAATTTGTATATGTAATAGTTCATTCAACATATAGTTATTTGAGTTTCTATTATGTTCAAGGGACTAATCTAAGTGCTGTAGATATGACAGAAAGTAAAACAGAAAAAATATCCTGTTTCTTGGAGTCTATATACACTCTTGAGGGGGGGAGATAGACAATAAGGAAAATAAACAAGTTAAATTTACAGTTTTTAGAAGATAATAAGTCTAAGGGAAAAAATAAATCAGGCTAAGGGATATAGGATGTTGTGGTGGTAGGCTACAATTTTAAATAGAATTGACCAAGAAGTCTTACTGAAAAGATGACATTTGGGCAAAGACTTGAAGATGGGGAGAGGGGGAGAAGCCCATGTGGGAAATAAACATTCCAGGAAGCAGGAATACCAGTACAAAACTCTGAGACAGGAGGATACCTGGTTGTTCAAGGAACAGCAAGTTTAATGTAGCTGGAGCAGTGAGCAAGGAGAATAGTATGGGATGGGATCAGAGATGAAAAGGAGGTGGCAGGGGAGATCCTATAGGGCTCTGTAAACCATGATGAGGACTTTGGCTTTTACTTGATTGAAATGGGAAGATATTGGAGGGATTTGAGCCTTACAGTGACATGATAGGATTTCCATTTAAAAAGAATCTTAAAGGTTTCTGTGTTGGCAGTAGAGGGCCAAGGGTGGAAGCAGGGATCCGTTAGGGGATTAGTTAGAGAACTATTTGTACTAACTTCCTAACTAGGCTATTATATGTCTCCAGTGATAATTCTAAATGAGCTGTGTTAAAGTTATGAATTTTAAGTCTCAGTTTTCATACAGTAATGGACCTGGCGGAGATGCATTAAAAATAAATTATACAGGCTCAATATAACTACTCTTTCCTTTCTAAAAGTGGTAGAGTTTCCTTGTGGAACCTGAGAAATGTTAAGGGCAGTTTCTTTGGCAGAGAAAAATAGGACGCTGCTGGATAACAAAGGACTTAGTCGTATTTTGCAGAGTGCAGAAAAGCTATCTGCACTTTTTAAAAATATATATGTATATATTTTTTTATTTTTTGGCTGGGCTGGGTCTTAGCTGCAGCACGTGGGATCTTTCATTGTGCGGGCTTCTCTCTAGTTGTGGTGCGTGGGCTCCATAGCGCGTGGACTCAGTAGTTGCGGCATGTGGGCTCTGTAATTGCGGCACACAGGCTCTCTAGTTGTGGCACGCGGGCTTAGTTGCCTGGCAGCATGTGGGATCTTAGTCCCCCGACCAGGGATGGAACTGGCATCCCCTGCATTGCAAGATGGATTCTTAACCACTGGACCACCAGGGAAGTCCCTGCCCTTTTTCTCACCATGTGCTTCAGATAATCTGGAAACCTGTGATATTCATTCATTAATTCATTGCACAGTTATTTCCTTAATTCCTAAAATTGCACCACATAGTTAATGCATAATCAGTTGATTTAGGGCTTAGAAAGAAATATACGTGTTCCTAGCTTTAAGGAACTTACTTATAATGTATTTTCATAAGATATGATTATAATGGAATAAGTATAATTTTTATATAGAGAATCAAACTTACTACCTAACTTATGATAACATACTATATATTTATGATCTGATATAGTCTTGTTCCCTAAATTTTATATTTAAATGTTACTATAATCAGATTGTGTTTCAAGAAATAATCTCACCAGATTTTATGCCTAATTAATCATTATATGTGGCAATAGAAATTGACCTTCAGTGTAGATATAGATTGCTCTTGCAAAATAAAAGACACAGCAGTTAAAGAGTTTCTGTTGCTAGCAGGTGAGATTAGAAATGCTCTTTGGGATATTTTCTTAAAGGTAAAACAAAAAATAAACAGGGTCTATACTAACAACCTAAAGTAGCATCCTGAACCAATTTATCCTGAATTTCTAGACTTAAAACTTAAGTCCCCAAATAACTTAAAATAGCTTAAATTTGATATAAAAGTCAATTTTAATAGAAGCCAAATAATGAAAATTTCTAAGCTTTTCTCGGTGGTCTATGGTTAAAGTGATTTGTTAATCTCATTTTTAGAATTTTTTATGATAAAAAATTTCATAATAAGCACCAAACCATGTCACAAAAATCAATGCATGTGCCACATATGTATGTATATATACAAATACATATTTTATGTGTGCATATACATATACACATGGAAGATCATAGCTTAACCTGGGTATCATGATTCCTCCCATGGTGTTTTGTCTCATTCATTTATAGACTCAAAAAACAAAGGGATCAGAAGAATTGTCTGTCTTGTCCAATCTTCCCCTTAATGTAGAGTTCCCTCTATATAACCCATCACAAATGAATAATCCATCCACAGTCTATAAGTGGCCATTTAAATTATATTAAATAAAAATTTTTTAACTATTATGCTAAATCAGACTTACATGATCTTACTTGGAACAGGTTAAAATGGACCGGTTTCCTGAATGCCAGATCATTTTCAGATTCATGTGTTGCCAGTGAGCAAGTCTTTTAAAATGTGAGGCTCAGAATCTTTGACACATCCCATAAGATATATAAGCCTAAAGCAAATAGCGTGTTATTTTGAGGGTTGTTTTAAAAAACAGAGTTTATTAAATCCTGCCAGAATCTTTTATGAATGGAGTAAACAAAGTGTTTTTTCTAGGGGAAATATTTTCTGGGACATTATAAAGCAGTGTTTGTCAAAACAAAATCTATCTATTTGAACTCAAGGGTTCAGTTTGTAAGAGGACCCCATGAAAAAAAACTAGTAGTAAATTAACTAACATTGTTGGTATTAAAAGAATAAAATAAATTATGGTGCAAGAACTATCTCATCAGCACCATAGATTAATTTACATTCTCCACTTTAGTGATAATTTCAACCTTTTTCCATATAATTTTCAATTATGGATGAAATTTTCTCTAAAAATTGATTACTGTTACTCCTTCTGTAGTATAATCTTAATTGTATATATTTCATGCTCCTCTGCTGAATTCCAAGTTAAAGTAAAGCATTCTAAAGGTGTATTTTATTGGTTCCAATGCTTCTGGGTTTTAAAGTTCACTGTTTTTGCCTCCTGGCAAAAAATGCCTTTGCAGTATGATTTAGTTTATGTTTTCATAAAACAGAAATACAAAATCAAAATTCAAACTTTTACTTTTCATCACCAGTAAAAATATAAAATTTAGATTTAGATTAGTAAAATCTTGGATTTAAGAATTCAGAACCTATCTATATGAGTGAAATCAAAATAAACATATTTAACTCTTTTAAAATCTCTTTAAATCAATGAGTTCACTGGTAAACCCACCATGTCAGAGTACAGAAGAAAAGACAGAGTACTTGCTAGCAATTTTTTAGTTTGGGTAGGGAAACAGAACAAATGCACATGAAATAAGTGAAAATACTTTCAGAGAAACATCAACAAGTGCATATTACTATAATGCAGGGTCTTCAACTAGCACAAAGTTGAGATGTAGATTAAGAGATTAAAATTAAGGTGTAATTAGGGTGATTCAAAAGATACTTTTCGGAGATAAGTTTTGAACAAGGATTTGAAAAAGTTGTAATATATGAATGGGCAGGTGGGGGACAAGGATTTCCAGTGAGAAGAATAGAGCACAGACATGGAAAGGAACAATTATAAGATGGGCCAAGAAAATCCTAATGGTCAGAGCCAAGGTGGATTGCAAGAATGGATCACTTTAGAGCCACGCACTCCCTTAATCTTTTAATCCCCTTTCTTTCAGTCCTTCACTTACCACTTCTCTGTCTACTCAGGATAGACTCCCTGGTATATCATGGCAACCGTCTGTGGCCAGAACACTCAGTGCCTTAGATCCTGTTTTTTTCTATTACCCCCCAGGGAATGGTTAGTCTCAGAAATCAGGAGAACAAGCTTTGTAGTCAGGCCTGTGCAGTGGCTGCTAGTGAATTGAACAAGGGTGGTCAAATCTAATTATCTTTCTAATGTGACTCACGGTCCTGTTCTCACACTGCTTCCTCTTTCGTCTTTTCATCATAATCTTAAAAAGTTTCTTGACAAACTGTTACCTCAGTAAAAAAAAATCATGGAAAAGTTACCAGTGTTGGAAAGCAGAGATTTTCTCAGGAAGAGCAGCAGTTCCTTTACTCCCTATCCAACACCCACTACAAGCTGTACTTCTAGTTATAGCCACTGGTAAATCCCCAAATTTGGATCAATTTAGCTTTTCTGTTCTTAAATCCAGGATGTTGAAGAAAAACTCATACCCGCTCATGTTGCAGCTATAGATCCATCATCTCTGGCTTCATCTGGGCTTTCAGAGCCACTTGGCAAAAATTCTACTTCTCCTGTCTTTTGCGATGTCCTTTTCCATTTTCCATCTCTCCCTTCTCACTGCCCTCCTCAGATCTCCTGCCCCAACAACACATTATTGATGAAATCACACATCAACTACTGAGCAAGAAGATTACCCTGTTGACTAGATTGTTAAGGAGCTTCTTCTTCATTGTGGCCCTTCTGCTGAGTATTTGCTTGAGGCACAAACATTTCCAGGCTCTGGGACTCTTTGAAGAGATCCATCTCATGCATATACCCATTCCTTCAACTTGCTTTTGATCAATCCTTTGATCTTGTTCTTTCCAAATCCTAGAAAATTCATACCATTAGCCCCTGCCCAGGATCAATATATATCTCTACCTCAGGCCAGATCTTCTTCCATGAAAAGAGTCTAACATGGAAATGCAAGTTCTGCCTATTAAGTGATTTCTATTCTTTATCGTCCTAAGAGCCAACAGTCTTCTTCCATCTGGTATAGGAATAGTATATGGAGCCATTCTTAAACCAAGATGCTCCAATACCTACATTACTTAAATTAGGATGTAAAACCGACTTTTACATCATCAGTCAATTGCTTATAGGAAACTCCCTCTAGACTATAAATGTGAGTTGAAACAAGTATGGCAGTTTGCAGAAGGCATAGGAATGTAGGACCTGTTCAGTTATTAAATTACTGGGCACCACAAACTTTATGGCTGGGTTGACTGAATAGCACACAGTTCATTACTGGAAGCTTGAGCCAGATGGAATCCCATAGGCAGCCGCCTCCAGAGCTAAATTTAAGTCAAGAACTTTTCTGCAAAATGTAGTTACGGAAGAGGGCATGGCCTTTGTCCAAACTTGAGAATCTTTCTCTCTGTATCTTTTTCCTAGAGTTAGCAAGTCCATTCAGTATCTCAGTCTGCTAGAGGAAATTCAAGCACCATGAGAACTTCCAGGTCATGAGGACCAATTGACAGTTACTTGCACTGAAACCCTGGACAAGGCACTAAGCTTTCTTTCACTATGGACCCCAATTACGGATGGATAAAATTTAGATCATCTTGTTAATGGTCAGAGTAAGACGTAAAAAATGCTGCATCTAAAATTTAGATGCTCATTTTGAAAGGAGTAGACTGGAATGCCACAGATCCTCAAACACCCAGGCCCTTTGCTGTCACATCAGAGCTCTTTATTCTTACATAATTTCACATTCACATATATGACTTACAAAAGCATCTGGGAGCATTTCTACTTTCTGATCCTCATGCCCTATCAGCATGATGTTTTATGCATATTGGATCAAAATGGGACCTTGATCAAGGACCCAGCAAACTAGACTGTAGCACAGAGCCAGAAAGCTTGTGTATCCCTGAGGCAGGACAATAAAGACTTATTGGTGTTTATGTCAATGAAGACAGACTTCTGATGGTGCCTATCAACCAAAATACATAAAAAATATTTTGACAAGATCAGTAACTGCACCATAAATGCTAACAGATACATTCATTTATTCTAGTAAGGAGAAAAAAACTGCCATGGCAGCCACAACTGGAGCCTCTACTGATTTTGTTTCCAATTATCCACTGTCATTCTCCAAGACCTATGAGACTGCAAAAGCCACACCAGCCTATTAATCACCAAATCTACACCTTTCAGGAAGCAACCTTCAGGGCTGTAGTGCTCCTGTTCATTCCTTATTTTGGCAGGGAAAGAGAGTGCCAAATGGCCCTTCCTAAAATAATAGTCCTGACTTTATAGGGGTAAGTAAGAAATTGTGTGGGATCTGCCAGTTTCCTAAAATATCCCTTCCCACAATTCACTCAGGATCTGAGAAAATGACCCCAGGATAGTTCTGGGAGTCCCACTCAGCCAACCATGAAATAAACTCAGGTCAGAATTCAATTTATCACCTGGGCTTCATAATGATCCCCAACTCTAAACAGCTGACTACAGTGGAATTACAAGTCCCTAAGAATCAGTGATAACTTTGAGCCAATATCTAATATTTCCCAAGTTTAAGTGTTTCCCTTTCCTTAATGTACAAGTATTCAGGTTAACAACCGCCAGCCCCACTAGGAAAGACAAGGCAGAAGGTTGACAGTATGCCTGTGTAGTGTCACAGCAGGATCGTTCCTCACAGGTACTAGCCTCTCTTTCATTGGGTGATGCTGGGCCTGTGAACCCAAAATTCTCTAGCACTTTGGCTCCAGTGAGACCTCTGTTCACCAGACCTAGAATAGCTTTGGTCAAATAAATCAAGACACACCTTAATTGCTGTCTGTCTGTTTCATTCCTGGGGACCCCATGATTAATTAGCCACAGCCAGAGATTTCTGCTACTGAGGCCATTCCCTGATCCCTGAGTGTAGCATCTGGCTATTAACACAATACCCACGGACTTCCCTGGTGGCACAGTGGTTAAGAATCCGACTGCCAGTGCAGGGGACACGGGTTCGAGCCCTGGTCCGGGAAGATCCCACATGCTGCGGAGCAACTAAGCCCGTGCGCCACAGCTACTGAGCCTGCGCTCTAGAGCCCGCAAGCCACAACTACTGAGCCCGTGTGCCACAACTACTGAAGCCCGTGTGCCTAGAGCCTGTGATCTGCAACAAGAGAAGCCACCGCAATGAGAAGCCCGCTCACTGCAACGAAGAGTAGCCCCTGCTCGCCACAACTAGAGAAAACCTGCGCGCAGCAACGAAGACCCAACGCAGCCAAAAATAAATAAATAGATAAATAAATAAATAAATTTATTTAAAAAAATAATAAAACAATACCCACTTTTTTTCAGACTGTTAACAGTCATCACCTGGGCCAGGCCTCAGCTGGCTTCTCACATCCCCCCTGAGATCAGGAATACCATTTTTATTATAGCTCCTTCCACAGTATTCCCAGCCCAGAAAAAAATAAAAAAAGAGCCAGCAAAGCACTTTTAAATATTTGGGTACTTCCTTTGTCACTGTATTTTTATTGGCAAAGGAGAGGAGTCTTCAGGACCCTGTCAGGATATAAGGGTGAGACACAAGATCCATTTAATCTACTTTCTTATTTCCCAAAGTCTTTAAATTCTTTCCTCTATGTTGTGCCCAGGACTTTCCAGTCTTTTATTTTACCAAAAGAGACTAACAGTGGGTTCCTATTCGCTTTAGCAAACCCAGAAAAACTGTTAAAACTACAGTTAACTGCTTGAGTTACCACACTGAATGCAGCATGTCTTATGAATAAACTCATCATAATGAATACAGTTCATTCGTGTTCAGAAAAAAAAAAACAAACCTTAGATTTCCAATAGTGGCTACACATTAAAATAAAATAATATGAAGATTTTTTTTAAAATGTGATGCTTATCACCTGCCCCCCTCCCCACTCTGCAACATTTAAATTAGAATCTCTGGGGTTAGACCAAGCATCCGTGTCATCTCAAAATTTCCCAAGTGATTTTGATCCACAGTGAGATTCAAGGACCACTGCTAGGTTCCTAATACCACTTATATGCTAACGATGTACATTTATAAATCCTTCTAAGACCTGTCATCTAAGCTTCAGCCCACCCAAAACAATATTTCTCTCTTTGACTGTTTCTCCAATTGTTGAAGAATCTGGAGGCTTACACAATATAAAGGGGATTATCAAATATTAGAGCTTACCATATGCCAGGAGCTGTGCAAAAGTCAAAGTAAACAAATCAACCCTGGTCTCCACCTTCTTTGTGTAGACATTTGATTGCCTCTTATGGGGTTTCTTAATCGCAGCACTATTGATATTTTGAGCTGAATCATTCTTTGTTGTGGGTGACTGTCTTGTGCATGGCAAGGTATTTAGGAGCATTCTTAGCCTCTACCCACTCGATTCCAGTAGTATCCTACACCCTCTCCCATGAGACAAGCAAAAATGTCTCCAGGTATTGCCAAATGTCACCTGTGGGTCAAAATTGCTCTTGGTTGAGAACTATTGGTCTATGGTCATTTCTACATAAAAGTCTCACAAGAACTTACATTTTTAGCATGTTATATACTAAATATACTAATTTTCTCTTTATCGTTCCTAGACTTGGTTATTTGTACCATTATCAAGACTTCACCAGTCCAGAAATCTCTCTTTTCCAGGACCATTACAATTGGTTCATTCAAATCACTATTCAAACAAAGTTTCAAATTGCTCTTAAGTGTTATGTTTCTAAGTCTCTTTTTAAAACGAAACCATCCTTTCCCCTCTTGCCCTTTTTTCCCCCATGCCTTTGCCTGGGTGAACAAATTGGTTGGTTCAGTTGTCCTATGGTATACTTGACATACTGGATTTGCCTGATTGTTTCCTTCTGATCTCATTCAGCTTGCTCCTCTATCTCTGTTTTACCAGTAAACTAGAAGTTACATCCAAAAGCTTGATTAGATTTGTATCCAACACTTTCGGTGCTGTACTTCATATTGTAGCACCTCAGTCAACACATAACGTATGGACTATGGCTTTTAGCTAAAGAGGTATCAGGGGGTGATGGCCTGATTCCACCATTATCAAGTTGATTTTTTTTGCATCATGTGAATATCTACTTAATTATAACTTTTCACATAATGGTTTAAGCATCTATTGATCTTATAGCCTCAGTCAATTATTTATTTAAGAGTTATAAATGGTCATTTTCTGGAGGTCCATTTTTGATACAACAATTTGTGATGACAAACCTCTAAAGTGGGTATGCCGTGTGGTAGTTAGGTGTGTAAGTCTGAAGGCTGGGGTGAGAAAGATAAATTTAGAAGTCATCAGTATATGGAAAGACATTTAATATCCATAGGCTAGATGGGATCACTAAGGGAAGAGAGTAGATGGAGAAGAGGGTCCAGTAGTGAGCAATGAGTCACCCCAACTATTACAATTGGATGAAGAGAAGGTGCTAAAAGAGAGCTGAGAGGGGGGATCTACTTCTTTAATATCAATTCTCATAACTTTTCCCTCAGCATCTTCCCTGGACTATGGTAATTAACTACTACATGATCTCACTGCCTCTAGCTTTGCCTCTTCTAATTCATGTTCCACAGAGCTCTCTGATAAATTTTTCTAAAAGTTAAATCTATCAGATTAGTTTCCAGATTAAAATCCTTTAATAGCTCTACTTTGTCTTTAGGATAAAGCCCAAATGTATACTGAGATTCTTTCTGACATTTTTCTTTCCTACCTGCTCAGCCTTATATCTTACCAATCCCCATCCCTTACCTGTAAGCACCTCATGGCAGTTCCCCAAATATTCTAAGCTCTTTAATGTTTCTGAAACTTTTATTCAGCTTCTTTGTGGGATAATTTATTTCACTCAGTGAACACCTAACTCATAGTTTAGGACTGAGCTAAAGGTAACTCACTTATTAAACCTTTGCTGACCCGTGAGGTAGAATTGACAACAATTATTCTGCCCCCACTGTAGTGTGTGTGTGTGTGTGTGTGTGTGTGTCTCAAAATGTGACCTTAATTCACTACTCCACAAACTGAGCACAAATATGATCACATTTTATTTCCAGTTAATTACATAAAGTAGACCTTAAATGCCATACTAGGGGTAAAAAAGCATTTCCCTCTTTGATCGCTCCCTCAAATTTTCCAAGGTTCTACAGGTTTACATAACCTAAAAAGAATAATCAGAAGGATATTCACTGTGTGACAGTCATTAGAGCTGTTCAAAAAAATCCTATTCTTCTAAACATGTAGTGCAACGCTCCCCAACTTTTTGGCACCAGGGACCGGTTTCGTGGAAGACAATTTTTCCACTGACTGGTGGGGGGCATTGGGAGGGAGAATGGTTCAGGCGGTAACGTGAGCGATGGGGAGCGGAGGATGAAGTTTGGCTCACTCGTCCGCTGCTCACCTCCGGCTGTGCAGCCCGGTTCCTAACAGACTGCTGCAGGCCTGCAGCCTGGAGGTTGGGGACCCCTGATGTAGTATACTGGCATATACTTTTCTGTTCTCTTGAAGAAAGAAGTGTCCATCACTGGCTTTAGCCAATGAAATGTGAAATGACATGTTTCACTCCTTGTAGGAGCCTTTAAGTTCTGTTATTTGTCCTTACCTTCCCTCTGCTGCAGTGATTATGCAAGCATGTGTTGAAATGGTCTTCATCAGCCTGGGTCCCTTGTGTGATAAGCATTTCAACCTGTGAAGGAATGTAACATGAATAAGAAAGAAACTTTTTTTGTATTCAGCCACTGAGATTTTGGAATTATTTGCTCCAGGGTATAATATAGCCATTCAGGCGGACATATACACTAAGCAGGGAGAGTGGAGAGTCTGATAATTTTAGTAAGTAAGACTGGCAACCAAGCCTAGATGCTGAAGAGTCTTACTACACATTCCTATAGAAAAGAGTTTTTCACCTTTGGCATATTTGACATTTTGGTCTGGAAAAATCTTTGTTGAAGGAGGCCATCCTATGTATTGTGAGATGTTTAATAACCCTGGCTTCCACCTACTAGGCGCCAGCGGTACCTGCCACCCCAAGTTTTAACAACCAAAATGTCTCCAAGCATTGCCAAATATGCCCTGGGGGTCAACATTGTTCCCCATGGAAAACCACTGCTTTAGACAATGTACATCTGCTTTTGATGCAACTTTTTACTCAGGGTGCTATAGCTTTGAGAGAGAAATGTCACTTGGTCAGAGCTGAATTCTGCTAGTGTGTCTTTGATGGGTTCCCCAAGTCACAATTTTTAAGTCTTGGCTCTTACAAGACCACAAGACTCAAAACACCTCCCTGTGACAACCCCAGAAACACAGCTGGTTCAGATGTCTGCTTCCTGTGATCTTGGATCTACTATCCTTGGACATCAATACCATCAGGGATGGGGTAGCTATCACCTTTTGATCCTGAAAAAATATATCAATATAATTTATATATGCCCTTTCTGGGACAATGGATGTACCAAGCTCTGTTTGGCCCAGCTGACATGATGGGACTCCAGAGAAGCTACACACTTCCCTTTGGGAAGGGAACTTCAGTGCATCAGAATAACTTGTCCTCTATGGAAATCTCTGTCACTAGGAAAGCGAGAGAAAAAAAGCAATACAAGTTTAATTTTTGGTGGAACATCCTAATGACAATAATTATTTTTAACATTATTATTACTAATAATTGCTAACATCTATTGAGAGCTATGTACTAAGCCATGTTACTCAAATCTCATTAATCCTCACAACAATTGTAAAGATAGATATTTTTTATTCCATATTTTCTAGCTCAGGAAATAGAAACACAGAGGTGTTATGTAACTTGCCCAAAGTTTACTGTACACTGGCAACTTTTAAAGTCTGGACTTAAATTCATTCTGTTTGATTGACTCTTAAAGATGCCCTGCTCTTAACTACTTACATTGAAAATGTAATCAAGTGAGAGTTCCATTTCTAGAAAAGAGGCAGGAAGACCCATTGGAGACCATTCCCCAGTGAAGCAATCACAGCTGGTGAAAATTATAAAAAAATAAAAGCATTTAATGTCTCTGGGAATTGTCCTAAGGGAATACATTAAAGGAAGAAAGAGTTACTCAGAAAAATCTACTTGAGCCATGATTTGCTTGCTCTCTCTGTCCCAGCTTCCTAGCTCAGCATGATGGAATCTCTAGTTTGGACAGGTGTTACCAAGAAGATGGGGCTCCTTTTCCCCTCAGCTCACAGTCAAGGGATACGATATTTCACTGGGAGGGGCAGGCTACCAGCATTTCTTACTCCCGCCAGCTCTGAGCCACAGACGCTAAATTCTGGCAAGTGTAGCTGAGAAGTCACAAGCTCCCTTCTTCCATCCAGCCCCCACTCATACGGTGGAGGTTATACCTTAGGCTCAGCATGGCCCAGGATATTGGCCCCTGATCACCTTCACCCCAGCTTGCTTGTGGTGTGGAGGTCCCATGCTGGGAACCAGAAAATGAAAAAAAAGATATACAAATGACCAATAAGCACATGAAAAGATGCTCAATATCATTCGCCACAGGGGAAATGCAAATATACCACAATGAGATACCACTTCACACCCACTAAGAGGACTATAGTGGATATGAATATAATAACAAGTGTTGGGGAGAATGTGGAGAAGTTGGAACACTTATACACTGCTGGTGAGAATGTAAAATGGTACATTTTAGAAAATAGGCTGGTAGTTCTTTAAAAGGTTAAATATCTCTAGAATTGCCAAATGACTCAGCAATTCCACTTGGGTATATGCCTGAGAGAAATGAGAACATATATCTACATAAAATCTTATACATGTATGTTCATAGCAGCACTATGCTTAATGGTCAAAAATGGAAACAACCCAAGTGCCTATCAACTGATGATTGGGTAAATAAGCAAAATGTAGCATATCCATACCATGGAATAATATTCAGCCCTAATTGAAGTACTCATGGATGCTACAGCATGGGTAAACCTTGAAAAATTAGGTTAAGTGAAAGAAGCCGGCTACAAAAGACCACATATTGTATGATTCCATTTGTATGAAATGTCCAGAATAGGTAAATAGATGGAGACAGAAAGTTGGTTAGTGGTTTCCCAGGACTAGAGTTGGGAGTGGGAGAAATGAGTAGTAACTGCTAATAGGTATGGAATTGCACAATTCAAATTGGTGAGTTATATGTGAATTGTATCTCAATGAAGCTGTTATAAAATATAATCAAGTATTACAGCGTCTTCCTATACTAGATAGTGAATCCTTAAGAGGAGGAGCCATGTCTCATTCATCTATCTTCTTTATTTATCAGAGAGGCCTAGTGCAGAGGTGAAGAGTATGGATTTTGGAATTAGGACAGCCTGAGTTTTGTAGCCTTGGGGAAATTATTTTAGCTCCCTAAGCATCAGTTTCCTCAGCTGCGTAATGGAAATGATAGAACCAACATCACAGAGTTTTCACAGGAGTTCATTGAGATAATGCATGAGAAACATTTACTGCAGTGCCTGGCACATAGTGAGTTCTCAAGAAATGTATGTCTCATTTATAGCAGGTGCTTGAGAAACGTATGTCGAAAGGACAAAAGGAAAGAAGGTAATATAATGTACGTGTGGGCAATGCGGTTTGGGGATAAGAGCTTGAAAAAACCTGAATATGTTTATGGTGTTGAATTTCGTACTGCCAAGATGACTAGGAAGTTACTACATATTCTTGAGTTGGCGAATATAATAAAAACTTTTGAGAAGGAGTTTTAGAGCAATTGTGGAGAAGAATCCTTTAGAGAAGGGGGGTTATAGGCAATGAAGCAAACTAGAAGAAAACATGAATAGTAACTTTTGTCTGGAATCAAGAAGCCATTTCTCTCCAAGTCTCAGTTTACAAAGCTATAAAAGGTGGATAGTAATCCTTGTCCTGACCACCTCACAGAATTACTGGAAAGCCCAGTTGAGATAACAGATATGAATGGGTTTTGAAAACTATGCAAACGAAAGTAATCCCCCTTATTAAATTATTAGTTCTTTACAAGAATAGCAGCTATCCTGTAGATACATTTATTCAAACATTAATTGATTATTGCCACAGGTTGGATTGCCCATGAAGCAGATGCTGAGGAGAAAATTTATTAGGAGGAAGTTTATTAGGGAGTTGTCTGGGGATCAACACTTATGGGGGATGGAAGGAAGCCGGATTGGGTAGAGGGAGAAGTAGGAATGTAATTCGGGCACAAGAAGGCCTCAGCTGATTATAGGAGGAGCTCTGAAGCTGAGCTAGCCCTTCAGAGTGTCCCTCACTGTGGGGAGAGAGAGAGAGAGAAGGCTTTGGACCCCTATGTTAGCAATCATTAGATGGGTCGGTTTAAAATAAGTCACTACTTTGGGCCAGTCAGCTCACTTTTCAGCAGAGGGCAATTCGCAGAAAAGGCCGACAGCTGAGAGACGGCCAGCCTTCTCAACAGGCTGAGGGATGTCAGTCAGTCCTGCAGGGAAATTTGGCTAGCACAGCACAGCACCCCAACAATGACAGAGTTATTGGTATTGGTATTGGTATTGGTATTGGTACTGGTATTGGTTATTGGAGAGTTGGTAGTCAATGGGTACAATCTACCAAAAGATCTCCAGTTTGGATAAATCAGGCCAGTGGTGTTGTTTTTGCTCTGGTTATTTAATTGAGAAAAAAAGCCACACTTTTCTTTTTGCCTCAATGACTAAGATAATTCAGCTATGTCCATAATTGACAATTTCTAATAGAAAGACTTTTGGTAATCAGTACGACTGCGAAGGTAAGCAGTCAAAATATTCAAATGTAATCATTAGATCATTTTGGTTGCTAAAAGAAGAATTTCTTTTCATGGAATAAGTTTATTAGGAAGGTTTGGGACAGAGGAATTATTGATTACATCAAGTACATATTTATATTTTACTGCCATTAAGTTACTTTGATGTTAAAACATTGTACACAGAATAAACTTTAAAATCATTGGAACAGCAAAACAGTGCAGATTTCAAAAATATTTTGATAATGAACCAAATACAGCAAGGCACATGGAAATTTGTTTGATTATATCATGAGAAAAATTAATTTATTTTTGACAGAAAGTCTTTTTCCAGACTTCTTACACAGTGAAAATATGCTGACATTTTTGTCCATTGGAATCATACATTGTAACTGCTATTTGAAAGATTTAAAAAGTTGGTTTAGGGGCCTCGGGAAGATGGCGGAAGAGTAAGACGCGGAGATCACCTTCCTTCCCACAGATACAGTAGAAATACATCTACACGTGGAACTGCTCCTACAGAACACCCACTGAACGCTGGCAGAAAACGTCCGACCTCCAAAAAGGCAAGAAACTCCCCCCGTACTTGGGTAGGGCAAAAGAAAAAAGAAATAAACAGAGACAAAAGAATAGGGACGGCACCTGCACCAGTGGGAGGGAGCCGTGAAGGAGGAAAGATTTCCACGCACTAGGAAGCCCCTTCGCGGGCAGAGACTGCGGGTGGCAGAGGGGGGAAGCTTCGGAGCCACGGAGGAGAGCGCAGACACAGGGGTGCGGAGGGCAGAGCGGAGAGGTTCCCGCACGGAGGAGCGGTGCCGACCAGCACTCTCCAGCCCGAGAGGCTTGTCTGCTCACCCGCCGGGGCGGGCGGGGCTGGGAGCTGAGGCTCGGGCTTCGGTCGGATCTCAGGGAGAGGACTGGGGCTGGCGGCGTGAACACAGCCTGAAGGGGCTAGTGCGCCACAGCTAGCCGGGAGGGAGTCCGGGGAAAAGTCTGCAGCTGCCGAAGAGGCAAGAGACTTTTTCTTGCCTCTTTGTTTCGCTGAGCGCAAGGAGAGGGGATTCAGAGTGCCCCCTAAACGAACTCCAGAGAAAGGCGCGAGCCGCGGCGATCAGCACGGACCCCAGAGACGGGCGTGAGACGCTGGGGCTGCTGCTGCCGCCTCCAAAAAGCCTGTGTGTGAGCACAGGTCACTCTCCACATCGCCCCTCCCAGGAGCCTGTGCAGCCCGCCACTGCCAGGGTCCCGTGATCCGGGGACAAGTTCCCCGGGAGAACGCACTGCCCGCCTCAGGCTGGTGCAACGTCACGCCGGCCTCGGCCGCCGCAGGCTCACCCCGCCTCCTCTGTACACCTCCCTCCCCGCGGCCTGAGTGAGCCAGAGCCCTGAAGCAGCTGCTCCTTTAACCCCGTCCTGTCTGGGTGGGGAATAGACGCCCTCAGGCGACCTACACGCAGAGGCGGGTCCAAATCCAAAGCTGAACCCCAGGAGCTGTGCGAACAGGGAAGATAAGGGGAAATCTCTCCCAGCAGCCTTAGAAGCAGCGGATTAAAACTCCACAAACAACTTGATGTGCCTGCATCTGTTGAATACCTGAATAGACAACGAATCATCCCAAATTCAGGAGGTGGACTTTGGGAGCAGGATATATTAATTTTTCCCCTTTTCCTTTTATTTGTGAGTGTATATGTATATGCTTCTGGGTGCGATTTTGTCTGTATAGCTTTGCTTTACAATAGCTTTATTTTACTTCACTATATTATAGCCTCTTTCTTTCTATTTTTTCTCCCTTTTACTCTGAGCCGTGTGGACGAAAGGCTCTTGGTGCTCCATCCAGGCATCAGGGCCGTGCCTCTGAGGTGGGAGAGCCAACTTCAGGACACTGGTCCACAAGAGACCTCCCAGCTCCACGTAATACCAAACGGCAAAAATCTCTCAGAGATCTCCATCTCAACATCAAGACCCAGCTTCACTCAACGACCAGCAAGCTACAGTGCTGGACACCCTATGCCAAACAACTAGCAAGACAGGAACACAGCCCCATCCATTAGCAGACAGGCTGCCTAAAATCATAATAAGGCCACAGACACCCCAAAATACACCACCAGACGTGGACGTGCCCACCAGAAAGACAAGATCCAACCTCATCCACCAGAGCTCAGGCACTAGTTCCCTCCACCAGGAAGCCTACACAACCCACTGAACCAACCTTAGCCACTGGGGACAGATACCAAAAACAACAGGAACTACGAACCTGCAGCCTGTGAAAAGGAGACCCCAAACACAGTAAGATAAGCAAAATGAGACGACAGAAAAACACACAGCAGATGAAGGAGCAGGGTCAGAACATACCAGACTTAACAAATGAAGAGGAAATAGGTAGTCTACCTGAAAAAGAATTCAGAATAATGATAGTAAGGATGATCCAAAATCTTGGAAATAGAATAGACAAAATGCAAGAAACATTTAACAAGGACGTAGAAGAACTAAAGAGGAACCAAGCAATGATGAAAACCACAATAAATGAAATTAAAAATACTCTAGATGGGATCAATAGCAGAATAACTGAGGCAGAAGAAAGGATAAGTGACCTGGAAGATAAAATGGTGGAAATAACTACTGCAGAGCAGGATAAAGAAAAAAGAATGAAAAGAACTGAGGACAGTCTCAGAGACCTCTGGGACAACATTAAACGCACCAACATTCGAATTATAGGGGTCCCAGAAGAAGAAGAGAGAAAGAAAGGGACTGAGAAGATATTTGAAGAGATTATAGTTGAAAACTTCCCTAATATGGGAAAGGAAATAGTTAATCAAGTCCTGGAAGCACAGAGAGTCCCATACAGGATAAACCCAAGGAGAAACACACCAAGACACATATTAATCAAACTATCAAAAATTAAATATAAGGAAAACATATTAAAGGCAGCAAGGGAAAAAAAACAAATAACACACAAGGGAATCCCCATAAGGTTAACATCTGATCTTTCAGCAGAAACTCTGCAAGCCAGAAGGGAGTAGCAGGATATACTTAAAGTGATGAAGGAGAAAAACCTACAACCAAGATTACACTACCCAGCAAGGATCTCATTCAGATTCGATGGAGAAATTAAAACCTTTACAGACAAGCAAAAGCTGAGAGAGTTCAGCACCACCAAACCAGCTTTACAACAAATGCTAAAGGAACTTCTCTAGGCAAGAAACACAAGAGAAGGAAAACACCTACAATAACAAACCCAAAACATTTAAGAAAATGGGAATAGGAACATACATATCGATAATTACCTTGAATGTAAATGGATTAAATGCTCCCACCAAAAGACACAGGCTGGCTGAATGGATACAAAAACAAGACCCATATATATGCTGTCTACAAGAGACCCACTTCAGACCTAGAGACACATATAGACTGAAAGTGAGGGGATGGAAAAAGATATTCCATGCAAATGGAAATCAAAAGAAAGCTGGAGTAGCAATTCTCATATCAGACAAAATAGACTTTAAAATAAAGACTATTACAAGAGACAAAGAAGGACACTATATAATGATCAAGGGATCGATCCAAGAGGAAGGTATAACAATTGTAAATATTTATGCACCCAACATAGGAGCACCTCAATACATAAGGCAAATACTAACAGCCATAAAAGGGGAAATCGACAGCAACACAATCATAGTAGGGGACTTTAACACCCCACTCTCACCAATGGACAGATCATCCAAAATGAAAATAAATAAGGAAACACAAGCTTTAAATGATACATTAAACAAGATGGACTTAATTGATATTTATAGGACATTCCACCCAAAAACAACAGAATACACATTTTTCTCAAGTGCTCATGGAACATTCTCCAGGATAGATCATATCTTGGGTCACAAATCAAGCCTTGGTAAATTTAAGAAAATTGAAATCGTATCAAGTATCTTTTCTGACCACAACGCTATGAGACTAGATATCAATTACAGGAAAAGATCTGTAAAAAATACAAACACATGGAGGCTACACAATACATTACTTAATAACGAAGTGATCACTGAAGAAATCAAAGGGGAAATCAAAAAATACCTAGAAACAAATGACAATGGAGATACGACGACCCAAAACCTATGGGACGCAGCAAAAGCAGTGCTAAGAGGGAAGTTTATAGCAATACAAGCCTACCTCAAGAAACAGGAAACATCTCGAATAAACAACCTAACCTTGCACCTAAAGCAATTAGAGAAAGAAGAACAAAAAAACCCCAAAGCCAGCAGAAGGAAAGAAATTATAAAGATCAGGTCAGAAATAAATGAAAAAGAAATGAAGGAAACAATAGCAAAAATCAATGAAACTAAAAGCTGGTTCTTTGAGAAGATAAACAAAATTGATAAACCATTAGCCAGACTCATCAAGAGAAAAAGGGAGAAGACTCAGATCAATAGAATTAGAAATGAAAAAGGAGAAGTAACCACTGACACTGCAGAAATACAAAAGATCATGAGAGATTACTACAAGCAACTCTATGCCAATAAAATGGACAACCTGGAAGAAATGGACAGATTCTTAGAAATGCACAAACTGCCGAGACTGAACCAGGAAGAAATAGAAAATATGAACAGACCAATCACAAGCACTGAAATTGAAACTGTGATTAAAAACCTTCCAACAAACAAAAGCCCAGGACCAGGTGGCTTCACAGGTGAATTCTATCAAACATTTAGAGAAGAGCTAACACCTATCCTTCTCAAACTCTTCCAAAATATTGCAGAGGGAGGAACACTCCCAAACTCATTCTACGAGGCCACCATCACCCTGATACCAAAACCAGACAAAGATGTCACAAAGAAAGAAAACTACAGGCCAATATCACTGATGAACATAGATGCAAAAATCCTCAACAAAATACTAGCAAACAGAATCCAACAGCACATTAAAAGGATCATACACCATGATCAAGTGGGGTTTATCCCAGGAATGCAAGGATTCTTCAATATACGCAAATCAATCAATGTGATACATCATATTAACAAATTGAAGGAGAAAAACCATATGATCATCTCAATAGATGCAGAGAAAGCTTTCGACAAAATTCAACACCCATTTATGATAAAAGCCCTGCAGAAAGTAGGCATAGAGGGAACTTTCCTCAACATAATAAAGGCCATATATGACAAACCCACAGCCAACATTGTCCTCAATGGTGAAAAACTGAAACCATTTCCACTAAGATCAGGAACAAGACAAGATTGCCCACTCTCACCACTATTATTCAACATAGTTTTGGAAGTGTTAGCCACAGCAATCAGAGAAGACAAAGAAATAAAAGGAATCCAAATCGGAAAAGAAGAAGTAAAGCTGTCACTATTTGCAGATGACATGATACTATACATAGAGAATCCTAAAGATGCTACCAGAAAACTCCTAGAGCTAATCAATGAATTTGGTAAAGTAGCAGGATACAAAATTAATGCACAGAAATCTCTTGCATTTCTATACACTAATGACGAAAAATCTGAAAGTGAAATTAAGAAAACACTCCCATTTACCATTGCAACAAAAAGAATAAAATATCTAGGAATAAACCTACCTAAGGAGACAAAAGACCTGTATGCAGAAAATTATAAGACACTGATGAAAGAAATTAAAGATGATACAAATAGATGGAGAGATATACCATGTTCCTGGATTGGAAGAATCAACATTGTGAAAATGACTCTACTACCCAAAGCAATCTACAGATTCAATGCAATCCCTATCAAACTACCACTGGCATTTTTCACAGAACTAGAACAAAAAATTTCACAATTTGTATGGAAACACAAAAGACCCCGAATAGCCAAAGCAATCTTGAGAACGAAAAATGGAGCTGGAGGAATCAGGCTCCCTGACTTCAGACTATATTACAAAGCTTCAGTAATCAAGACAGTTTGGTACTGGCACAAAAACAGAAATATAGATCAATGGAACAGGATAGAAAGCCCAGAGATAAACCCACACACATATGGGCACCTTATTTTTGATAAAGGAGGCAAGCATATACAGTAGAGAAAAGACAGCCTCTTCAATAAGTGGTGCTGGGAAAATTGGACAGGTACATGTAAAAGTATGAAATTAGAACACTCCCTGACACCATGCACAAAAATAAACTCAAAATGGATTAAAGACCTAAGTGTAAGGGCAGACACTATCAAACTCTTAGAGGAAAACATAGGCAGAACACTCTATGACATACATCACAGCAAGATTCTTTTTGACCCAGCTCCCAGAGAAATGGAAATAAGAACACAAATAAACAAATGGGACCTAATGAAACTTAAAAGCTTTTGCACAGCAAAGGAAACCATAAACAAGACCAAAAGACAATGATCAGAATGGGAGAAAATATTTGCAAATGAAGCAACTGACAAAGGATTAATCTCCAAGATTTACAAGCAGCTCATGCAGCTCAATAACAAAAAAATGAACAACCCAATCCAAAAATGGGCCGAAGACCTAAATAGACATTTCTCCAAAGAAGATATACAGATGGCCTACAGACACATGAAAGAATGCTCAACATCATTAATCATTAGAGAAATGCAAATCAAAACTACAATGAGATATCATCTCACACCGGTCAGAATGGCCATCATCAAAAAATCTAGAAACAATAAATGCTGGAGAGGGTGTGGAGGAAAGGGAACACTCTTGCACTGTTGGTGGGAATGTAAATTGATACAGCCACTATGGAGAACAGTATGGAGGTTCCTTAAAAAACTACAAATAGAACTACCATACGACCCAGCAATCCCACTACTGGGCATATACCCTGAGAAAACCATAGTTCAAAAAGAGTCATGTACCAAAATGTTCATTGCAGCTCTATTTACAATAGCCAGGACATGGAAGCAATCTAAATGTCCATCGACAGATGAATGGATAAAGAAGATGTGGCACAGATATACAATGGAATATTACTCAGCCATAAAAAGAAATGAAATGGAGGTATTTGTAATGAGGTGGATGGAGTTAGAGTCTGTCATACAGAGTGAAGTAAGTCAGAAAGAGAAAAACAAATACAGTATGCTAACACATATATACGGAATCTAAGGGAAAAAAAAAAAAAAAAAAGGCCATGAAGAACCTAGTGGCAAGATGGGAATAAAGACACAGACCTACTAGAGAATGGACTTGAGGATATGGGGAGGGGGTGGGGTGAGATGTGACAGGGTAAGAGAGTGTCATGGACATATATACACTACCAAATGTAAAATAGATAACTAGTGGGAAGCAGCCGCATAGCACAGGGAGATCAGCTCGGTGCTTTGTGACCACCTGGAGGGGTGGGATGGGGAGGGTGGGAGGGAGGGAGATGCAAGGGGGAAGAGAAATGGGAACATATTGTATATGTATAACTGATTCACTTTGTTATAAAGCAGAAGCTAACACACCATTGTAAGGCAATTATACTTCAATAAAGATGTTAAAAAAAAAAAAAAAAAAGTTGGTTTAAAATTTATTTTTTCCCCTAAAGCTTAAAAACTTAACTCTTGAAAAACTTTTCACTTTTTAATGACTTTCTTTCCTTCTGATATTTTTAAATATCCAGAATTATTGGCCTTAGAAATAAGAGAGAGAAAGGTAAGAACACATTTATGTACAATAAAATGTTATTGAAATTCAGTATGGATTTGTTACTAGTCTGTAGTACCAGCTATTCTTAAAGGTATTCAATTTCATTACTCCTCAGTAAGAAGAAGCTGATAAAATGTCTGCAAACAGAAGTTCGGCAGAAAAAAAAACTTTGATAAATAGATAAAATGAGTTATAATTGTTTATCCCAGGGTAGATGTTTCAGATTTGTTGAATGTGTTTATGTGCAGATTCTTAATCTGCATAGTATCACCTGGGCTTTATCACAGATGTACAGTGAAGAATAATAGTGGAGCCTCAGAGAAGTGGTCTTCATATTTTCAACTCAACTATCCCCCAGATTAAAAATTTTAATTGCACAGATTTCTGTTGACATCTAAAATTTTTCATTATAAGTTTAATTAGTTCCAAAGGATAAAATTTGGTATATTGTAAATATTGGACTTTCTACAATAAAGCTTTTACTTCACTCTTTTAAATGATGAAATGGAATCTAAATACCATAGCAATTTGCTACCCACTGTATTAGTTAGAATAATGCTTGCTACATGCTAGTGTAACAAATGAGCCCCACAATTTCAGTGCCTTAACTATAATAAAGTTTATTTCTCTTCCATATGAAGTCAACTGGAAGACATTTCAGACACAGCTTATTTCTACCTCATGCCTCCATCATTCCTGAGGGCTTCAGAATCCTTTGATTCAAGCCAGTGGACAGGAAAAGAGAATGTTGAATCATGCATCGAAGGTTCCATTGACTACAACTCAGTCACTTGGCCACATCAAACAGCAAAAGAGGTTGGAAATGTATAGTTATAGACCCAGGAGAAAGAGGAAATGGGTTTGGTGAGCACACACAGTCGTCTCTACCATAGTTCGCTCTTCTGATTGTCAAATATCCTTCTTCTTCTCAAACAAAAAACATTCTTACCACCTCCCCCAAGTGGACAAGCCAAAGTTTCATCTGTCATTGCACTGGTCTCAAATTCCAGGATTTCTCAGTGGTACACATCCTCTCTCTTAGAATCTGTATGTAGATTCCTCTGGTCACTGTCACCACCCCTTCCCACCTCAACACACAGGCGCACAAACACACACACACACACACAATACAATGGTGGAGCCAGGACAGGATAAATATAATAAGTTTACCCATTTGGGAAAGGGAGTAGAAAATAAGATCAGTTACTGTGTTCGTAAAGGTTAGGAAATCTTGCAGGGTAGGTACTATAAGGAGCCCTACCCTAGCAACAGAAGACATTTCTTGATTGGGTTTTGATTCTGCTTTTCATGAAGAATTCCATTGTTCTCTGTGTCCTCTGGCTCTACAGATTCATTTTTATCCATTTTCACCTATAGTCACATCTCACATGGGTATGGCTTCATTTAGATGGCCTAAGGACTATGGGTTTTAGCTCAATATGTCCTATACAGTATATAAAGTTGTATTTGACAAAAATGAGGTTAGTTGAAATTTAATTAAATAAAACATAGCTAAGACTATTTGGCAGAGGGGTTATCTGTGGGGCTTTACCTTTGTTGGATGAACTTGTTTGCTTATCCAATGAGACTATTCAATTTTTATATTCTTCTGAGTTTACATCTGTTTTTCAGAGTCTCAGGACAGTTGAGGAAGAGAGTAAAATTTAGGTTGTGACTCCTACCAAATCACGTATACTACGGTGAGGGAAGATACTCTTTTTCAAAGAATTGAACAAATTTTAAATATAGAAAATACTTTTACAGTATTACAATTTATATGAAACATACTAGTACAAAACTATAAATATATTTATATTAATGTATAAGTCTAGTGAATAATACTCTAAAGAGTCCTACAAACCTGTATGATTTCACCTTTTATCTTTGTCAGTCAGGTTTTCAAATGAAGTCCCAGCTATAAAACTTTGACTAGCCAACCTCGACATATGACACTTTTTCCTTTGTGCCTTTTTCCTTTCACAATGTCTTTTCCTTTGTACCTTTTTTAGGCTATAAAGGAAAATGAGATTAAAATGAATCTTCCTCAGATAGACTATTTGAAGATTATAACTATTTTACAAGAAACAATTTTATATACTTAAGAAGATTTTGAAGTATATTTTTTAAAGTCCTGCTAATTTTCTATAGTTACTTAAAATGTTTTTGTCATTTTGAAATAGCTATATATATGTATATAAAATTACCTTGAATTTTGGAATGATGCTATATAATCATTTCTGAATGATAAGCACCTACAGAAGGGAGATTATCTACATCTGGATTGATAAGGTTTATAGTGCATAATTTGAACATGAGCATCTTAAGGTTTTGGGGTATTCTTAATTCATCAAGCAAAATAATACTTATGTAAAGATGTTTTGCTACAACTCTTTGTTGCTGCTCAACATAGACTGAACACGACCTTCATCTCCTGCTGCGATAATTGGTTCATAACTTTCCATCATTTCCTGAAAGCATTTATTGTCTACCTAAAAGTATACAAAATTAACTTCCTAATTGTTGACAAAACAGTAAAAACATCCAATTTCACTATTCCACTTTAGATTTCACAAACACATTCTTATTAGGGAGATAACTGACAATATGAATAAGATTTTCAAAGTAAGTTTATTTCAGGTTTATTATTCAGATAATCCAAACTTAATTGTGTGTAGTTTTTGTTTCTGAACCCCAAATTTCTTACAAATCCACTTTTAAAATTGCAAAGGACCTTAGAGATCATTAGGTGACTTATACAAAGTCAAGCATTTGAACTGAAGTTTCCTGACTCTCTTTTCATTATACTGCGTTCCCTCCAACTCAATAGATGATTTTAAATCTGACAGCATTTACTTTTATAAAAATCTTTGTTAATGCCTTCTTTTTAAAAATTCGTGGTACTGTTAAGTAACTGGCTTTACAAAGAAAAATAAAGAATCCTTTACCTTTAAAACATTAACTAATTATGCAAGTTTCTTCTCTTTCTCTTGACATTGATTTGCTCTTTTCATATACTGGGATTTCATATACGCTTTTTATACACCAATATTTTATACACACATACATATGTATCTCTGTAATTTTAATGGTTTTTAGACATTTTATCATGTTATATAAGTTGACTATTTCCAACTTATTGGACATTAGGTCATCTCTTAGTTCTATAAACTTTTTAAGATTACTTTTTGGGATATACTCCGATAAGTGGTACTTTCTCAAAAGAAAATAATTTTTATGGTTCCTGCTATGTATAAGATTGCTTTTTAGAAACATTTTACGAATTACACTAACAGCAATGGATGATTATATCTGTTTCCCCATAGACCTGCTAACATTGATGTTATATAATTAAGATTTTGAAGAATAAAGAGTGTTACTATTTCTTATTAAGATATTTGAAATGGTTTTATTTTGAAATGAAATGTATAAAATCACTTCTGAATTTTAGAGTGATTTTAATTTATTTTCATTTAGTTATTTCTCAAAATTTTGTAAAATCAGCTATTTTCACATTATAGACAATTCATGTCATTTTACTTGTTTTGTCTATTGATTAAAACAAGCAACATTAAATAGAAACCAAATTACAATTTTAATAAATTCTATCCTATCAGCAAAGGGTTCTTTAAAGGAATGGCAAAAACCACAACCATATATTATTTATTTTTCAAAGCTGAAAGACATTTTCTGATGGAAAATATACTAATAATTTCATGGCTTCCTCATTCTATTTGTAGCATATCTCATTACTATATAAATCACACACAAATTTCCAAAATGTGAAATTGGTTCTTTATTCCTTCTTAAAATGTTACCTATTCATCTGATTTCTAATCCTTAATACTTTTATAGATGATATTCAGTTAGCCAATAAAATATAAATTAATTTTAGTATTCTTTGAAAGGAAATATCATCATGCAAAAATAGAAAATACAGGAAAACATACTATTATATCTTTGAAAGTACACGTATTTATAATAGATCTTTAGTGTGAAAATTTGTCATATAAAGTATGCATTTCGTTAATAATGCGATACCAGTAAGGTTCAAATATTTTTTGTTGTTGGGGGATGAGGGTTCACAGTGTTGCAGAAATGGAAAACGGCCCATCTCAAGCATTCTCTTCTTTATTCTAACAGAATTCTAGGTAATGTATTTAGCTGAAAAACTGCATATCCCAGACCTTTTGCATATGGCATGGCCAATCTGACATAAGACTTGTTCAAATAAGCCTCTGGGAAAGCTATCATTGCCCTTCCATCTGATGATGGCTAGAGCTCCAGCAATGATCTTGGGACTATGAGAGAAAAGGCAAGAAAATTTCAGCTCCCTAGTATTGGACCCAATTGGGATTCATCTTTCAGCTTTAAAAATATATATTTCTTTTTATAATTAAAATGATCTCTGTATTGAGGGTCATTTAAATATAGGCTTGACACTAATACACTGTGTTTATTCCTTTAGCTAATATCCTCTGAGCCTTAAATATGTGGCCAGCTAACTCTGAGCCTGGAACTGTAAAACATCTGTCTGAACAATTATCCATTTAATTAGTGCAATGACTTCAACTGGCTGCACAATAGAATCACATGTGAAAATGTAGACTTACTAAGTCTAAGGTAATGGTTTCAAACTTTAGGTTGTATCAGAATCCCTTGTTAAAACATAGATTTGTTAATCAAATGCTTGTTAAAACATGGATTGTTGAGCTCGTCTCCCAAAATTAAGAGATTCAAGCAGGGCTGGGGCGACATGTTTCCAGGTGATGCCAATGCTGTTGGTCCAAGGACCACACTTTGAGAAACACTAGTCGAGGATACAACCTGGACACCTGTGTATTAAAATAGTTTAACATGATTATGATGGTTCAAAGCAGGATCAGAAACCCATAATTGAGAACTGGTAAGATTACAACTGTTCTCTCTCACCCGCTTTTATTTCTCAGCTTCAGTTTTCCAGAATAAAAGTGAGAGCTTTTTTATCTTCTCTGTGTATGCACTTTTCTATTGCTTTCCTTTCGGTTTCTTAGGGTAAATGGGGTTGACTAGCTTTAGGTCAGATTTTGAAATAAACAGTCATTTTTCCCTTCAGGTTTTCTTTCTGCACCCTTCACGCTCCTCTTAACAACTACTCTTTCCTAGCCCTACGTATTTATTAGTCTCTTCCTTCCACAACCTCGACTCTGTGGCCTAAGTTTGCACCCCCTGTGAGTAGTTCTCCTCTATTCTCCCAGCCTTAACTGCAACACTCATTACGTGAGTTGCAATCTTTGTTAGGTGTTAGCTATTTGAGGACATTTCTTCCAGTTGTTCACCAAAAAATATGAGCTGTTAATCTATCAGTGGCTTTGGTGTGGGGAAAATGTTTCCAAGGAAGAGGCTCTCATTGTACTTTGCTGAAGAAGAGGGTTGTCTAATAACCTGGATTCTCCTTTTTTCACAGGAATTCAGGAGTCTTCAGAGACTTTTTTTTTTTTTAACATCTTTATTGGAGTATAATTGCTTTACAATGGTGTGTTAGTTTCTGCTTTATAACAAAGTGAATCAGTTATACATATACATATGTTCCCATATCTCTTCCCTCTTGCATCTCCCTCCCTCCCACCCTCCCTATCCCACCCCTCTAGGTGGTCACAAAGCACCGAGCTGATCTCCCTGTGCTATGCGGCTGCTTCCCACTAGCTATCTATTTTACATTTGGTAGTGTATATATGTCCATGCCACTCTCTCACCCTGTCACATCTTACCCTTCCCCCTCCCCATATCCTCAAGTCCATTCTCTAGTAGGTCTGTGTCTTTATTCCCATCTTCCCACTAGGTTCTTCATGACCTTTTTTTTTTTTTCCTCTTAGATTCCATATCAGAGACTTTTTTTGAATAATCCATTCACTTCCTATCCTTCTTTAGATGATGACCTCATCAATTTTCTCCTGAGTCTAGCCCACCCCTGTAACCCATGAACACTTTTAGCAGATTTAGCCCTTCAATGCTCCTTTTTTGACCTGAGGTTGGGTTGTGGGTGTCATTGCTCCTCAACTTTACTGGCTGCTTTGAAGCGGAAATTATTATTCTGGACCGCCCATGGATCTAGACTCTTTATTGGGCAAACCTACCTAACATGGGAATTTGCTTCCAGAGAGTTCGGATAGGGTTGTAGGAGCTAGGATATCCCTGCCATATATCACCTACCAAACTCTGGTCACATAACGAAGTCTTTATGGTTTATTTATCATGAACATGGTCTTCTCAAAGCTTTACACTTAAAAGTAATGCCAAAATTATTCACTACATCACCATTTATGAACTGCTTCTGCATGTTTGCATAGAAAAATAGGCAAGAGCAAACTGCTCTTTAAGGTTTATCAGTACTTTTTCTAATCCAAAGGCCTCCCCATAATTCTTAACTTTTTCGGCCTTTGTGTAGCATTCCAGACTGCTGACCGTGCCTTAGTCTTTTTTTTTTAATTAGTTAAGCTGAAGTTTATATTTTTTCCAGTTTACTTTTTATTTGAATAAAGTATAGTTGACACACAATATTATATTAGTTTCAGGTGTATAACATAGTGGCTCGACTTTATGAAATGATCACCACAATAAGTCTAGCAACCATCTCTTACCACACAAAGTTATTACAATGTTGTTGACTATAATCCCTATGCTATACATTACATCCCCATAACTTATTTATTTCATGACTGGAATTTGTATCTCTTAATCCCCTTCACCTATTTCATCAATTTCCCCACAACCCTCCCCTCTGGCAACCACCAGTTTCTCCTCTGTATCTATAAGTTTCTTTCTGTTTTGTTATGTTTCTTTATTGTTGCTTTTTAGATTTCACACATAAATCATATGGTATTTGTCATTCTCTAACTTATTTCACTTAGAATAATATTCTCAAGGTCCTTCCATTGTTGTTACAAATGGCAAGATTTCATTATTTTTTATGACTGAATAATATTCCATTGTGTATATATACCACATCTTCTTTATCCGTTCATCTATCAATGGACACTTAAGTTGCTTCTATGTCTTACTATTATAAACAATAGTGAACATAGTGATGCATGTGTCTTTTCAAATTGGTGTTTTGGGTTTTGTGTGTGTGTGTGTGTGAGGGGGGAATACCTAGTAGTGGAACTGCTAAACTGTATGGTAGTTATATTTTTAATATTAAAAATTCTGTTTTTAAATTTAAAACTTTTAAAATTTAAAAATTCTGTTTCTCCATTCTGTTTTCCATAGTGGCTATGCCAATTTACTTTCCCACTAAGAGTGCACCAGGGTACGCTTTTCTCCACATCCTCATCAACAATTGTTATTTGCTGTCCTTTTTATAATAGCCATTCTGACAGGTGTGAGGTGATACCTCATTGTAATTTTGATATGCATTTCCCTGATGATTAGTGATATTGAGGATTATTTCTTGGTCTGTTGGCCATCTGTTTGTTTTCTTTGGGAAAATGTCAGTTCAGGTCCTCTGCCCGTTTTTTAATTGGGTTGTTTGCTTTTTTGATGTTGAGTTGTATGAGTTCTTTGTATATTTTGGATGTTAAGCCCTTATTGGTTGTATTGTTTGCAAATACCTTCTCCCATTCACTAGGTGGCCTAATAATTTTGTTGATAGTTTTCTTCACTGTGCAAAAGCTTTTTAGTTTGATGTAGTCCCATTTGTTTATTTTTGCTTTTGTTTCCCTTGCCTGAGGAGACATATCAAAAGAATGGGGCTAAGACCAGTGTCAAAGAGTTTGTATTTCCCTCTAGGAGTTTTATAGCTTCAGGTCTCACATTTAAGTCTTTAATCCATTTCAAATTTATTTCTGTGCATGGTGTGAGAGAGTAGTACAGTTTGATACTTTTCATGTAGCTGTCTAGTTTTCCCAACACCATTTATTGAAGAGGCTGTCTTTTCCCCACTGCATTTTCTTGCCTCCTTTGTCATGGATTAATTGACCATATGTGTGTGAGTTTATTTCAGGCTGTCTATTCTGCTCCATTGATCTATGTGTCTGTTTTGTGCCAGCACTATACTGTTTTGATTACTGTAGCTCTGTAGTATAGTTTGAAATCAGGGAGCATTATACCTCCAGATTTGTTCTTCTTTCTCAAGATTGTTTTGGCTATTCAGGGTCTTTTATGTTTCCATACAAATTTTAAAATTATTTGCTCTAGTTCTGTGAAAAATGCCATTGGTATATTTGATAGGGATTGCATTGGATCTATAAATTGCAACAATCCCAGAGGTCTCTTAAACTATACTCAGTTTTTAAAATTCTTTTTTTCTTTTTTCTTTTCAGCTATGGTGACTTCCACCGCTCTATCCTCTAGTTCACTGACTGATTGATTCCTTTGTATCATCTAATCTACTGTTGAGTCCTTCTAGTGTATTTTTAAATTTCAGCTGCTGTATTCTTCAGCTCTGTTTAGTTCCTCTTTATATTTTCTAACTTTTTGTTTAATCTTCTCACTGTGTTCATCCATTCTTCTCCCCAGTTCCTTGAGCATCTTTATAATCATTCCCTTGAACTTATTGGGTAGGTTGCTTATCTCCACTTCACTTAGTTCTTCTTCTGAGGTTTTGTCTTGTTTCTTTGTTTAAAACATATTCCTATCTCTCCTCATTTTACCCAATTTTCTGTGTTTATTTCTCCTGCTCTTGGAGAAATGGACTTATGTCAGAGATGTTTTATGGGGCCCAAAAGCTCACACCCCTCTGTTTACCAGAGCTATATGGCCCAGGGGTGGACCCCTCTGTGGTGGTGGGGATGACTACTGTGGGCACAATGGTAAGCAGGGCTGGCCTTAGGCCTGCTTGGCTGCCAGTACCTGCCTTGTGTGGTAGCTGCTGGCCCACTGGTGGTCAGGGCTGGGTCTCTACACTGCTGACTGCTTGGCCCAGGGGGTGTGAGGACTGGTGCTGGCCCACTGGTGGATGCATAAGCTCCTGCACTAACAGGCTAGAGGGAGGACTCCAAGATGGTGCTTGCCAACACCAGCATCCTTGTGATAGAACATGTTCCCCAAAATGGCTGCCACCAGCATCATTGTCCCCAGAGCAAGTCCCAGTTGCCTCTTGCCTCTCTGAGAGGCTCTCCAAGGTTAGCAAGTGGGTCTGACCAGGATTCTTTCAAATTACTGTCTCTGTGTGGGAACTTAGAGCATGTGAGATTTTGTGTGCACCCTTTAAGAGCAGAGTCTCTGTTTCCTACACACCTCTGGCACTTTAATATGCATCCCCTGCTGGCTTTCAATGCCAGACGTTCTGGGGTTTCATCTTCCCAGTGCAGGACCCCTGGGCTGGGAGCTCAATGTGGGGCTTGGACCCCTTGTTCCTTGCAGAGAACCTCTGCAATTGTGATTATCTTCCCATTTGTCATTGATATCTACCCAGGAGTGTGTGTACTGACACATGGATATATCCCTCCTACTTGTCTCATTGTGGTTCCTTCTTTACATCTTTAGTTGTGGAAAATCTTTTCTGCCAGTCTTCACGTTGTTGTCATAAATAATTGCTCTGTAAATAGTTGTAACTTTTGTGTGCACATGGGAGGATATGAGCTCAGGGTCTTTCTACTCCACCATCTTTGCCATCAACCTAGAGGACTCTTAAATGGCTGTTCCTACTCCATTCTTCCTTAATGCTGGCATTTCCCAACATTCTTCCCATAGTTTTTCTGTACTCTCAAGCAACCTCTCCCTTATGATTCTCATTAATGTTAATGCCTGGCATCCTATTTTCTTCCATACTGATGGGAACTGGGAGAAGAAACACCTGGGACAAAGCTGAAAATTTAGGCAATAAAATAGTGAGAGATGCTAATTGGAATGGTATAAGTATTTAAAATTTTAAGGCTAATAATCTCCTTTAAAATTTTTTTTAACATAACAGATAAGGTGAAAGTCTCCTCAGGCCATTACCCCCATTCCTTTTCTCCTATCTTCCGCCCCAAAAGTAACTACTGCTAGTAATATACTGTGAGTTTCTTTATTTAAACATAAATGGTATATTAGTAAACATACCATTCTGGAACTTGTGTTTTTCATTCATGAAAATGTTTTGAGATTTTTCCATGTTAGAACGTATAGTTCTCCCTTAAGATATAGCATTTAAATACTACTAATTTTTGCAGCAGAATATATAAAATAAGTCATGCCTAGGATGCCTTGAAGAGCTTGAACTTTTGTGAGGGTCTGTGTGAAGTCTGTCAGAGTAATTCCAAAATTAAAACAATGCTGATGGTGGTAATAGTTCGTTGGCTTTCTGAGTTTTAAACATATTGAGTATTCTCTGTGAATTTGAGAGTGGCTGTCTTAGACTGGGCTACATGTAAACAGTGGTCCCAGCATACCACATATGAGTTGATGATAGTGAGATCCATCACTCAGTCTTGAACACCTGAGGAGAATGATTGACTCATTGAATTAAGAAGACCTTATATGATATCTCTCCTTGCTCTTTGATGGTTGGTCTCCTTATTACAGACTTTATCAGTGTGGAATGCTCAATTACAAATTCAACTACCATGAATCAGTAGTTGAATTTGAATATCTTTTCCTTAGGGACCAAGATGATATCTAGCAACAAATTTTGTGAAAATTTCTAAATCTATAAGTTCGTTATGAGGATTCAGAGGCAAGAAACCAACTGTTTGGCTGTTAACTACACAGTCCAGTGTATCGATGGTAGGGGGAGTGAGTGTAATGAAGATGGCTTGTCTGGACAGGGGTGCATGTCTATTCATGGAAGACTCAACTGATATTTAGGAAGTCTCCAGAAGCTTATAAGTCCAGAAAGTCCTTTTTGAATATGTGATATCAGGAAGCCAAAGACATTTAGGCTGTTAACCAAAAGCTCAGTGTAGTAAATTAGGACAGTAAGTTTTCTGGACTTCATTTCCCTAATGTATGTAATGAGGATGCTGGAATATAAAATCTCCAAGGTTGCTTTCATGGAAAAACTTTAGCTCCTGAGGAACCTATTGGGCAAAATGTTCTTAGCCTCTTTCCTCACAATATGTGAATTAGGTAGAAAATGCTATGATTATATTCAGAAGAAATATATTATTTTGGTAAATCTATTATCAAACTATCAAAATCAAATTCTTGAAACCCCACTGTTAGCATGAGTCATTAACAACTTTAGATTAACTTCTCCTGAGTTTCATGATGGGAAGTCCATCTCTGCCATGATTTAATGGAAAGATTATTGAATCTAAAATTTAGAAGACTTGAGTTTAATCTTCATTGTACAAGTCACTATCTTGAGCAACTTATTTAATATCCCTGAATCTCAATTTAATTGCATACAAAATAGACATTATAAAAAATACATACCTAAAGAACACTGCCATCAAGACTAAATAAAATAAAATGTGGAAGCGCTTTACACATGCTGTTGTATTATAGTTTAAATAAATCCCATAAAGTCTATAATAGTGCTATACAGTCTGATTATTATATTGTAAATGGAAACCAATTCAAATACCTTGTGAAAAGTTCCTTCATTCCTCTGAACTCTTGTAATACCTATTTGTAATTTGCCTATAGGACTAGTGGATATTTATTTTAGTAAATAGTTAATGAATACCTACACTGTACCAAGAAATATACCAAGTGATTAGGGAGAGCAATAATTTTCAGCAGATAAGAAAGTTTTCCCAAAAAAGGTAGCCATTGAGAAGCTCTTTGAAGGAAGGGTAGAGGTTCCATGGGGAATATGGTGGTGGGAAGTTTGAAATACTGGAAACAGCAAATGTCTTAACTTGCAGAAAAGTTATAAAGTCCTTGAGGGCAGTGACTATATGTCTTAATAATCTTTGTGTTGGTCCTACTGTTGTACAACCTTGACTTTATGTCCATCACAAAACACGTAGCCTGTTATCCTTAGTAAATGAATTGCATAATTGAGTGGATGGTATGTCATGCCTCTTAGGAGGTTCTCAAACTTTAGCCCGTGCATCATAACACCTGGAGGGCTGTTGTAACACAGATGGTTGGGCTTCACTCCCAGAATTTGGGATTCCCTTGGTCTGAGACAGAGGCGTGAAAATTTGCCTTTCTTAAAGTTCCCAGGTGATGCTAATGGTTCCAGATCACATATTGAAAACCACTGCTTTATTGTAATTTATATTTAACCACTGAGGCAACATTCTTGTTTTTCCCTAAGCATCCAGAATACTCTTATAATTCTTGTCAAACTTAAAGAATCTTCAAGAAGTCTAACCCCATTCTGAGGGCAATAAAAATGGTAGGGTGTATATCTTACTCATTTTTGCACAGCCTGCAGCCCCTTATAATGATGTTTTGCAAATACTAGGGTTCAAAAATGTAATACACTGAGTATTGACTGGAATCAAATAACTGTGCAGTAAATATTAAGCTCCTTATTTAACCATCCCTTAGTAAAAGGGAATGGATAATTACCATTCCTGAGTTAGAAATACGTTCAGGAAGTGTTGTTAAAGAAAAATTAACTTCGGTTCATCAAGGCCATCAGCAATTCTCCCTCCTGTTTTGCCTTAGATATTTGTGAGTACAGTGCAGCAGAACTAAGTCTGGTGTTGACTTGAGTCTGGATTAATATACGTATCCAAAAGGGTTCTTGGGACAATCAAGGCTAGTATGAGCTTGTTCGGTCAGACCTGTGAACCTAAAAACAAGCTTCCCTCCTGCCTCCCGTTGGCGCCAATGCTGCCTCCCGCCAAGCCGCATCTATTCTGGCTGACCCTGAGCTCAGGTGTCCCGAGTAGCCTCAGACCTTCATTTCTGCCCGCGGAAGCCTCCAAGTTTCTTCCCGCCAAAGGCGCGGGTTTCCGCCTCTCTGCGCACTAGGCGCAGGCAGGACTGCGCATGTGCGGGGCCCGGCGGCCGCTGGCTCCCGGCGTCTCCACTGACCAAGAGCCATGGCGGAGACGGAAGCTAGTTTGCTGCGCCAGTTCCCGCTGCTTCTACCCCAGAACCGGGCGAAAACCGTGTATGAAGGATTCATTTCAGCTCAGGTACTCGCCCGGGTGTTGCTCTTTCGCTAGCAGAGCCTCCCTCTGGCGGCGCACCCCCGGCCCTGAAGTCTGTGACCGGAGGGGTTAGGAGCTCGGGTTTGTGGGGATTGAGAGGGGCGGCCAGTAAGGACTCCTGGGAGACTAGAAGTTTGAGAACCGTGGGCCGTTGCTGGAAACCCGTTCCCGGCCGCCGCCTCCATGCCTGGGCCGGGGTCGCTGCCTGGGACAGGACGCTGGGAGCCCCGCGCGCGCGCCCGGGCGGGGAGAGGACGGGGAGGAGGGCCACGCCCCCTCGTCCCCGCCCCTCGCGGAGTTTTGCCTCGCTCCTAACTGTGTCTGTCCCACGTTTGAACTTTTGTTTTAATTGGTCAATTTTTTGCTTGTCTTTATTCTAACATGCCCCACCCCCACGAAGGTTGGAGGCCATTCAGAGGGGAGCCTGCGCTCCCTCATTATATTCGTGTTTCCTGCAGAAAGAACGTTTTGGAGGAAAACCTGGTTTTCGCTCTCTGCCAAGTCCTGGGTACCCGATCTCATCCAGTTGGCGATGTTTTGTAGGAAATCTTGACAACCGAATTAATTACCTTCGCTGATTCCAAGTGGCCTCTCTTGTGGAGTTTATTACCCATAGTAAACACGTGTAGGGCTTTGAAGTTTACAAAGCGCTTTCCAAGTACAATATCTCACTTAATCCTCAGGCCTCAGAGGCAGACATTTTTTTTTAAAAGTCATTATTCTCGTTTTATAGTTGAGTAAATCAAGGCATGGGAAAGTGGAGAGATTAAGTTACTTGTCCATGATCACAACGGACTCCCTTAAACTCAGGCTATCTGATTCCACTCCTGGGTTTTCCCCCTCTACACTGCATCAAGCTACCTTAGGTGAGAATTTTGAGTATAGACTTTGCTTCCTGGCCATTACATTCAACATTGTGCCCTCTCCCTGAACAGCGCACATACTTTTTGAGGATAGGGGCCATATTCTAGGAATTAACATGTGTTTTGAAGTTTCCTCAAGACACATAGTAATGTCTCAAAAATATTGAGTGAATTATTAAATTCACATGTTAAATGAAAATTTTACCTACCCCTAAGAATATTAAGTGTAGAACTAATCCTGATACACTGATTAAGGAAAGGTTAAAGACCGTACACTTGGACTTCTTCATTTGTTTTCAAATTCATTGTGACTGTCACAGAAAGTAGAGGTTAAACGTCATTGTTACTTCTGGAATAAAGTTAATCCACGTTTTCCTTCCCCAGTTGGAAGTATTGATCTTGAATCACCTAGTTGAAAACTTTCACAGCATTTAGAAAAATTGAAGAGATGTTACTAAGTTCCATTTTTATCAGAACCATGTTATATCTAATTTTAGGCATTTTAAGGAAAGTATTTTGTATTCTATGTCTGTATCTGCTAAAGCCTCTTAGAAAATATGTGTAGCCATCAAAATTCAGATTAGATGAAATTATTTTATCCTGGCTATAGCTACAATTCTCATTTGTACCTGCTTTAAGCAGCTTGTTGAAATCCTAACCTAAAGATTTTATTTAACATTGTTTTGTTTTGGTGGAGCTGGTTTTGTCTAAAAATGTGTCGTATGTAATTTCAAATTTACAGAAAAATAGCAAGGATGTAGGAAGAATTTGAGTATACTCTTTAAGGGGGTTCACCATTTTACATTTGCCCCTTTTGATTTATTATTCTGAGTCTGTGTATGTGGGTGGATGTGTACACACATTATTTCCTTGAACAGTTTCAGGTTAAGTTGCAGACATAGTGTTCCTTTATTCCTGAATACTTAAGTGTATATTTTGTGAGAACAAGGACATACCCATACATAACCACAATTGTCAAAATCAGGAAATTTAATCATCATATAATACCATTACCTAATCTGGAGTCCAAATTCAAATTTTGTTAATGTTGCAATTATACATTTTTTATACCCCTTCCCAGCCCCTAACCATCTGATGTAAAATCTCACATTACATTTAGTTGTCGTGTCTCTTTAATCTGGAATAGTTCCTTAGTCTTTCTTTGTTTTTCATGAACTTGACATTTTTTGAGTACATGTTGGTCATTAGGTAGAATGTCCCTCAATTAAGATTTGTCTGATGTTTCTTCATCATTAAATTCAGGTTATGCAATTTTGACAGATATGCCACAGAAAGAATATTGTGTCCTTTTTAGGATGCGGGATGTCAGCAGGTCTCATTATTGATGATGTTATCTCTGATCACCTGTTTAAGGTGGCATCTGCCAGATTTTCCTATTGTAATTATTAAGTACTTATAGGAAGCTACTGTGAGGCATCAAACTCCCTCCTCCCCCACCCTGTTATAGCAGCCATTGACTCTTGTTTGAGTCAGTTAATTGATGTTTGCCAATGATGATTTTCTAACTCTGTCATTTCTTCTATATTTATTAATTGGCATTCTGTGATAAAAAGTGGCTTTCCCTTTCCCATTTATTTATATCAGGCCCATGGATTTTAAAAATAATTTATCTAATGGATTATAATCCTTACTTCCCTATTTGATGTTTAAATTGTCCCAGATTTGGCCAGTGAGAGCACATTTTTATTGATATGTTTTTAACGATTTGCATTTTGCTATCATCACTGTTTTAAAAGTATCCTGTAGATACTGACATGTAGTGTTTTATCATCATTTTTTAGAGCTTAATTTTAATTTGTAGTTCCCCCGCACCTGGGAGTTATTTAATAGAAGATTAAAATTTTTGCTCATGGAAGGTCTTCTTTCATTCTAATTTTGTTATTTCTAGTTTTATTGCATCATGATTAGACAGTGATGTTTGTAAAACTTCAACTCTTTGTAACTTAATTGATCCTTTAAGTTTAAATTTTATTTGTTAGTGATCTGTGTGATTAAAAGTGTTTTCTCTATTATCAGGTTCTTTCTTTTCTCTTGAGTGAGCTTTGGTAGTTTGTTTCCTTTTCATTTCATCTAAGTTTTTGAATTTATTGGTTTAAAAGTTGTTTTTAATATTCTCTTATTATCCTTTTAATGGCTTTAGGATCTGTAATGATGCTCCCTATATTGGTTACCTTTTGTTGTATTCCACACCTTAGTGGCTTAAAACAACAAACATTCATTATCTCACCTTTTTTATGGATCAGGAATTTGGATATGACTTAGCTGGATGATCCTGGATAAGTGTTTCTCCTGAACTTGCAGTGAAGATGTTGGCCAGGATGTCTATTATCTAAAGACTTGACTAGAGCTGGAAAATTTGCTGCCAAGATTGCTCATTCACATAGCTATTGACTGCAGGCCTCAGTTTTTTACTTCTGTTGATAGAAGCCTCAGTTCCTCACCACATGGACCTCCATAGTGTTGTTTGACTGTCATTACAGCATGGCAGCTAGCTTTCCCTGAGTAAGTGATAAAACAGAGATCAAGCAGAAAGCTGCACAGTGCTTTTTCTCCCCCAGCCTCTAAAGTTACACGTTTACTTCTGTTTTATGCCATTTATTAGAAGCAAGTCTCAAATCCAGTCCATATTCAAAAGGAGATGAGGCACCAACACTTAAAGGTAGAAGTATCAAAGAAATTATGAATATATTTTATAGATATCTCTTATGCCCATTCCTGGTATTGGTATTTTGTGCCTTTTTTTTTTTCCTGATGCATCTGGATAGAGACCTATAAGTTTATTGATCTCTTCAGAGAACCTACTTTGATTTCATTGATTTTTCTCTATTATTTTTCTGTTTCTGTTTCATTGATTCCTGATCTTAAATTTCCTAATTTGTTTGGGTGGAAGATTAGGTCATTGATAATGAGACCTTTTTCTTTTATAATGCAAATGTTCAGTGCTATATATTTTCTTTCAAACATTGCTTTAGCTGTATCACACAAATTTTGGTATATTTTCCTTTTTTTTTTTTTTTTACAGTTCAAAATACTTATTAATTTCTTCTTTGACCCATAGGTTACTTAGAAGAACAATATATCTCTAAATATTTGAGGATTTTCCAGATATCTTTTTGATATTGATTTATAATTTAGTCCCAGTATAATTCATATGATTTGAATTCTTTTAAATTTATTGGAACTTATTTTATGGCCTAGAGTATGGTCTATTTTGGTAAATGTTCTGTGCATACTTGAAAAGAATGTATATTATGCTGTTCTTGGGTAGAGTGTTCTATAAATGTCAGGTCAAATTGGTTCATAACGCTATTCAAGTTTTCTATATACTTACTGATTTTCTGTCTATTTGTTCAGTTAATGAAAGGGGGTGTTGAAATTTCCACCTACATTAGTCCCCCTTTATCTGCAGGGGATATATTATTCCAAGGCCCCCAGTAGATGCCTGAAACTGTGGATAGTACCAAATCCTATATGTACTATGTTTTTTCCTATATATTCATACCTATGATAAAGTTCAATTTATAAATTAGGCACAGTAAAAGAATATCTAAATTGCCAGTGTCACTACTCTTGCGTTTTGGGGTCATTATTAACTAAAAGAAGTGTTACTTGAATACAAGCACTCAGATAGTAGGACAGTGGATCTTATAACCGAGACAGCTATTAAATGACTAACAGGCCGATACCCTGGACAGAGTGATTCACATCCTGGGTGGGATGGAGTATAGCAGCGTGAGAGTCCATCACACTACTCAGAATGGTGCACAATTTACAACTTAAAAATTGTTTGTTTCTGGAGTTTTTCATCTGATATTTTCAGTTGACCACAAGTGACTGAAACTGCAGAAAGCGAAACTGTGGATAAGGGGGGGCTACTTTATAATTTTCTTTTTCAATTTCTACTTTCATTTCTGTCAGTTTTTCCTTCATATATTTTGAAGTTCTTTAGGTACATAAACTTTTAGGATTGTAAGCACTCTTGCTGAACTGACTCCTTTATGATTCTGAAATGATCCTTTTTATCCTTGGTAATAATCTTTGGAATCTTGGAATTTATATTTTTTGATACTAATATAGTGACTCCAGCTTTTTTTTTTGATTAGTGTGGCATGGTTTATCTTTTTCCATTCTTTATTTTATGCTTATTTGTGTCTTCATATTTAAAGTGGATTTCTTCTGGGCCTTGCTGTTTTATCCAATCTGATAATCATTGCTTTTTACTTGGGGGTTGTTTAATTAACCCTTTACATTTAGTGTGACTGTTGATATGGTTGGGCTTAAATCTAGTATCTAGCTGTTTGTTTTGTATGTGTTCTTTTATTTATTTTTTATATTTTCCCTATTTTCTGCATTTTACATTAATTGAGTTTTATAATTTTGTTTTATCTCCTCTGTCAGCTTATTACCTGTTTTGTTTTGTTTTTTTCTTAAGTAGTTGCTATATTTTGTCTGTCTTTTCTGGTGTTTGCTCTAGGGTTTACAATATGCATCTTTAATTTACCGTCATCTACTTTCAAGTATACCTCTTCCCTTATAGTGTAAGAATCTTACAGTAGTTTACTTGTATTTCTAATCTCCTGGTTTTGTGCTGTTGTTGCCATATATTTTATTTCTGTTTATCTTATAACCTTCCCAATACAGTATTAATTCTCTTTTAAGCAGCTGATTAGCTTTTTTTTTTTTTTAATTAATAGACTTTTATTTTTTAAGAACAGTGTAGAGTTACAGAAAAATTAAACAGATGGTAAGGAGAGTTCCCATGTACCATCTCCTTCCCCACACAAACACAGTTTGTCCTATTATTAACATATTAGTATGGCACATTGTTACAATGAATGAACCAGTATTGGTACATTATTATTAACTCAGGTCTGTACTTTCTTCATATTTCCTTTGCTTTTACCTAATAACTTTTTTCTGTTCTGTGTTCCCATCCAAGATGCCACGTTATTATGTCTCTTTAGGCTTCTCTTAGCTGTCATGGTTTCTTAGACTTTCCTTGTTTTTGATGACTCTGACTTCTTTATGATTATGAAATGACCCTCTTAATTGAGGAATACTAGTCAAGTAGGATACTGTTCTACTAGGATTTGTCTGATGTTTTTCTCATGAATAGGCTGGGGTTATGTGTTTTTGAGAGGAACATCGCAGAGTTTAAGTACCATTTCATCACATCATATTAAGGGTACACATTGTCAATATGATTTATGACTGTTGATGTTGACCTTGATCACTTGGCTGAAGTTGTGTTTGTCAGGTTTCTCTACTGGGAAGTTACTCTTTTTTCCCCCCTTTCCATACTGTACTCTTTGGAAGGAAGTCACTATGAGCAGCCCTCACTAAGGAGTGGGGAATTATGCTCCCCCTCTTTCAGGTGGAGTATCTATGTATAGTTGACCCTTGAACAATGCAAGGGTTGGGGTGCCAACCCTCATGTGCTCGAAAATCGACATATAACTTTACAGTCCGCTCTCTGTATCCATGGTTCTGCATCTGTGGATTCAGCCAACTGCAGATCGTATAGTACTGCAGTATGTATTTATTGTAAAAAAAAAAAAAAAAAAAAAAAAAAAAAAAATCCATGTGTAAGTGGAACTGCACAGTTCAAACCCATGTTGTTCAAGGGTCAATGGGTCAACTTAATTTATCTGGAATTCTTCTGTATGGGAGATTAATTTCTCCATTAATTCAATCATATCAGTATGGACATATGGATATTTTACATTTTGAGTTATATTCCAATACTACTTTATTTGTTGCTAAAGTTATTCCAGCTTTGGCACAGTCAGTTATCCTTTAAAGAGATTTTAAAAAATAAGAAAAAAGGTCTTTTATATTTACCTGTTTATTTACTGTTTCTGATACTCTTGTATGTCCAGATTTTTCACCTTGTTTCATTTACTTTCTTCCTGAAGTTCTTCCTTTAACATTTCTTGTAGTGCATGTCTGCTAGTGATGAATTCTTTCAGTTGTTTTCTGTCTCAAAAAATTGTTGATTTGGCCTTTTGAAAGATACTTTCACTGGGTATAAAGTTCTGGGTTGACTGTTTTTATTTTAGTGCTTTAGCAATGTTGCTTCGCTGTCTTGCATTATTGTGTATGAGAAATCTCTACTCCTTTTTATCTTTGTTTCAGGAGTTGTGGCACATGGGCTCAGTAATTGTGGCTCACAGGCTCTAGAACGCAGGCTCAGTAGTTGTGGCGCACGGGCTTAGTTGCTCCGTGGCATGTGGCATCTTCCCATACCAGGGATCGAACCCGTGTCCCCTGCATTGGCAGGTGGATTCTTAACCACTGTGCCACCAGGGAAGTCCCAGTAGCTTAGTATTGATGGAGACATTATCTTTGTGTCTGTGAACCATTGCAATAGTTTATTAAATTCCTCATTCAAGAATACCCTCTTTTGTCTGCAAAGTGCAGTTTACTTTATGGATGAGTTTTTTTGGTAGTGTCGAAGGAGGAGTTGAGTGTTTTTATTTTGTTACAGAAGATCCTAAGTGTACCATAGTTGGTACTTTTTCCTCCTAACACCCAGTTTCCAAAGGATATCTCTTTTACCATTTTCTTCTCCTACATTTCTTATCCAAGATGAGATCCTTGACTTTTGTGTTGATAATAAGTCCCCTCCCTGTAGTCAGTGCTCTGATTTACCAGAAGTCTTTATTATTATTTTTTGCACATAGTCCAGTCCCCTCTTCTGTCTTCCATGCATTTTTTTTTTCCTGAAACCCCTAGCTCTCTAAAAGGACTTGATGTGGGAGCCCCCAGGTGGAAACCACTGGAGCCCCAGGGTGGAAGGCACTGGAAAGTGGTTTAAATTTTTCTTCTTAGAGGTAATTTTGAAGTTTATGGTATTCTCTTTCTTCTGATTCTGCCGAAGACATGGGATTTTTGTGGGTCTAATTGTTCTTAATTTTGATGTATATAGTTTTTTGGAATGATATGTAGAGAGATTCAGATTTAGGCAACTGTCAGTACTTTTGTTCCCTGTAAGTCTGGAAAATCTGCTTCATGAGAGCAATTAACATTTTTTCTATGGTTTAACTAAAAAAAGATAATTTTGGACATTTTCTTGAATCAGAAAAGTATTATGGCATGTGACATGGCATTTGCCCTTTTAAAATGGTTGGATTTTGCAAATAAGGGACTTTGGAATTTTATTCTTTCACATAACAGATCAGTAGAGTAGTTTTACTATTTTTCATGTAAAATTTGAATTCCAGATTGTTCTTACACCTATGTGTGGGATGTCTGTAAAGTTAGGTTAAAGTTACTACATAATACCTTCTAGCGCTTTAATGAAATAGTGAATTATTGTTACTTGACCTTTTGAAAAGGTCAGTAGTACATTTTGTTTCATTTTTTTAAAGGACATTTGAATGTAATGAAAGTCAGAACTGCAATATTACCATGAAAGTAAAGGTTATGGGGTACATTTAATTGTGTTCCTCTATTTTTGAAACTGCTTTGAGGGAGACTCTGCTAAAATTCTCGTGGTAATTGTTTTTCAAGAATTTTATTACTGTTTTTCATTTTATACTGTTGGAGTAAAAGATTATATTTCTGTTTGTCTTTTTCTGCTTACCTTTGCTCAGATTTCATGTGTATTATCCTATTTAAGGTACAAAGTTTAAGCTGCTTATCCATTCACTTTCTCAAGAAAGTAAAACTGAATATATTTCTCAGAGAACTGTCCTTCTTTCCTTGGAAAGATTCTTGAGTAAAATTTGGTCTTTTCAAATGTATAGTTAATGAATATTTAAATTAAAATAACTTAATATTTTAGGGGTTTTATTTATTAAAGTTCTGCGAGTGTGGGAGAATTAAACATACTCTGATTTATGAAAATATTTCTGTCTATGTATTTAGATTATTTAAATATATTTTCACTTTATTAAACTCTGGAAAATTACAAATATGAAGCCTATAATTATTATATATTACTTTACATTATGATTTTTTCTTCTGTATTCAGAGCAATTTGAAGGAATTTCCTTTTTCTTTATTTCCTAAGAAATAACATTTAAATTTCTTCTTTATGTCTACATTAACAATTTCTTAGTATTTCTTATTTATGTGAGTAACTTTTTCTTTAAAAATAAAATCCTATCTTAGTGTTTTGATTACCCAACAATCACAAAGTTTCTGACAGGCATTTTTGAGTTATTTTCCCTCAAATGCACTATTCTGTTGCTTATATTTTAGCAAGTATTTGGATAAAGTTGATACCTTTTAGAAAATAAAGGAAAATGTTGCCTTTTTTATGTGATTCTGTTTGACTTCTCTTTAAGTGAAAGATGAAATGAACCTTCCTTTTTGAGTGAACCTTCTTAATGTTTTCCACAGGGAAGAGATTTCCATCTTAGAATATTGCTGCCCAAAGATTTACAACTGAGGAATGCAAGGTGATGTGGTGTTTTGTTATATACTGTACATGCATCTTGGTGGGATGAGCAGTCGTTAATCTGCTATAAGCTGATTCTAGTCATTAGAGTTCTGCCTAAAATGCTTATCAGTCAGTTAACCAGAAGCATTTCTGATTTTTCTGAATCATTGTGCTTTGTAAATGATTTTCCCTGGTGTTGAAGTGTTTTTCAATGGTAATACATTCTCTAATTTATTTATTTTTTAGTTAAAGCAGTAAACAACAAGTGAGAATATTTGGAGAATACAAAAGAATTAGAAAATTTGTTTCCAACTTTTGACTGATGTTAATTATGTGTATGTTCAGTCATGGGAAGACCCACATTATCAGTTGGGTCCTGATAGAAATTAGGTGTCAACATGGGCTGTTGGTATGGACAGCCCTTCAAGGAATGTCAAGAGACAAGATTAGAAATTTAGGATTTAGGTAGCGCCTAAAATCTTTTTTCTGCTCCAGAATATCTGAGGGTAGGAAGGGAGGAAGAATCCAGAGACAGTTACAGCAGAACTGACAGGATTTTGTGACTGGTTAGAAGTGGCAGGTAAGACAGAAAGAGGAGTGGAGAATTCTTTTCAAGTTCCTAACTCAGATCACTAAGCTAGAGAAGAGATCACGGATGGAAGAAGTAGAAGAGGAATTGTTTTAAGACATATCAGATGTTAAATATCAAGAGGAGATTTTTAGTAGGTAGTAGTGGTTTGGTGTGGAAATTGAGCATGAAACTTGGAATGAAGACGTATGTAGAAGTCACAGTAGGCGTGGGATTTGGGGCCATGAGTATGGATAGACTTTCTAGTGCCTGCATGGATAGAGTGAGAAGAGAAAGCCAGTGACAGAATCTTGAGGGCATAGCAGTGTTTAAAGGACTGGTAAATAAAGAGGACCTTGGAAGAAGACAAAGCATTGACCAGAAAAGTAATAGGAAAACCTAGACAGTTGCCTCTGAAGCCAAAGAAAGAGAGGCTTAGAAGGGGAATGGTTAACAGTGCTGACTGTTGCAAAGGGATCAGGTTAGATTGCATAGGTTTCATGTAGTGGTTGAAGCCAGCTTTTATTGGGGTTTTGAGAGTGGGTAAGTGGGTAGAAAGGAAATGTAAACAGTATAAACTACTTTGAAGAACAGGAGTGGCCAGAGAAGTGTGTGTAGTCAAGGAGGAGTTATAATTATGTGTTTGTTTTTTTTTTAAATAAGATTTGCTTGAACAAGTTAATATTACGGAGGAAAAAAAAACTAGCAGAAAATAAGTTAAGGATACCACAGTAAAGGGATAATTAGTGAATTGATGTGATTGAATTGGTGGGAAGGGGTGGAAAGCACATTTGAAGAAGGGGTTTCCCTTGGGCTGTTGAATGAACTACTCTGCCTCTATGATAGGAGATAGCAGTGGAAATGAGGGTTAGTAGACCGAGAATGGAGGGTCATGATGGTTTGAAAAGATCATGGTTGGGAAAACTCTGAGGGGCTTTCTACTTCTAGGTAAGTAAAAGCAATTCCTAGAGGAGTTACTTACCTAGCAACATTGAGAGCGCAACTGAGGTGAGCCAGTAGATAGATGAACATTAACTTATCACTACTTACACAATTAAAAGTATGTCCTTAATCTGGAATTGAAAGAAGAATAGATTGCTACATATGCTTTTGCAAATACAAGTTCTGTATATTATGATCAAAACTGTTTTATTTAATCGCTCTTGGAGAAGAATCCAATTCAAGAAAACTTTGCTTTGGACATGTTAAAATTAAAAAAAAAAGTACTGTTTTGTTAGCATGTTGTTTGCTGATTGAAGTTATTTATATTTTGAATAAAATTAGTACCGACAGTTGGAAGACATGATTTTCAATAGTAGCCGTGATAAAAATTTTATTAACTTGTCAGCATTATCTTTATGTCATTCTTTTCTATGTATGTAGATATTTGAGTTAGCATACAAATAAGTTTTTTCCTTTTAATTCTGAACAATGAATAAACCATGTTGTTCCATTAAAATTTTAGATTACTATGTAGTTGGCAGCTGAAAGCAATACTTAATGGATATCATCACGTAGTGCAACAGGTAAGTCCTTTAAAAGGTTTGTTTTTAGCGGGGGTAAGAAGTTACTAAATATACTCTTTTAAAGACCTATTTTGCAGAGTGTTACAACTGGTTTAGTAGTTGCTGAATTTTGTAGGTTTCATCTCTATCTAGCAAATATTTTAAGGATCCATATTTTATATAAAATGTTTCCTGTCTCAGAATCCTCAGCACATCTCCAGCCAGCATTTATGTCGAAACTTTATTTCCATCCTTGAGACTTTAGGGTCTTCAAATGTATACACCCTATCCACCTGAATAGTGGTGGTACCAAAAAATCCCAGGACCCATTTAGGAGTTGAAGGGTATCTGTGGCAAAAATGCGATTGTAGTTCAAGATTAGCAACAGAAAAGGTGAAGTGGAAATCACTTAGGATCATGCATGCATATGTAATGAGAGTAGATGTAAAGGCGGCATAGATGAGATATAGGTAGGATTTATTTAGTTATTCTTTATTTTTAAAAAAATTTTATAACTGGAAGTTTGTACTTTTGACATCCTTCACCCACTTCATCCACCTCTCCATCCCAATTCAGTTATTCTTAATGTTTAGGTTGCTCTACCTGAAAATTCCTTTAAGGATTTTTGTTTGTTTGTTTGTTTCTCTAATCAATTACTGAAGCAACTGAAAATAATGAAATGCCTCTTGTAGGAAAATAAATGTAAGTAGAACTGCCTTTCTTTTAATGCTTTATTCATTTGTGTATTTTTCCTGATTTCCTCTACTTTCTTAAAGCAGGTTATTATGTATGAAACTGACAATGACAGTTACTCTCACTTAAAGCAGTACTGAACCACAAAGAAATATAGGAAATAAACTATTTGATTTGTAGAATGTAGGCTGTCACTGCTGGCAGTATAATTACAGCAGATTTTTAAGGGGATGTTTAAATTATTTCTCTCTGTTTTCTCTTCACCGCCCCTTCCCCATCCACTGAGATTATATTGTATACTAAAGTTTAAGAAATGAATCTAATGAGATATCTAAATAGCTTGAAGAAAAACTGTTAATGAAGACTAAGAATAATAATAAATTCTATAACAGTTTTTCTCCACCAATTCACCAAGAGGATTCCTAGAAAAAGTTCCAATTACTTATCTCCTCCCTGCCCTCCAGTTGGTCATGTAGAACCCAGTATTAGTTTCAGTCTTTGTTTTATTCCAAAGTCCAGTTGAATGTTACTCTTCTTTCCTTGTATCATTTTTAACTTTAGTAAATATGGGTCGGGGGTGGGGGCGGTTAGCAATTTTTTTTTCTGTGAAGGACTGGATAGTAAATTTTTCAGGTTTTGTGGACCCTTAAGATCTGGTGGGGGGTCAGCAATTTTTTTTCTGTGAAGGACTGGATAGTAAATTTTTCAGGTTTTGTGGACCCTTAAGATCTCCGTTATGACTACTCTACTGTGCCCTTGTAGCACCGAAGCAGCCTCGACAAGAGGTAAATGAATAGGTGCGGCTGCATTTCATTACGACTCTGCTTACAAAAACAGCTATCGGGCTGGATTTAGCCTCTGAGCTGTAGTTTGCACACTTTGGTATAATTTATTATTCCTCTCTAGTAGACTACAGGGGAAATATTGTATAGAAGAAGGGAAAGTCAAAGACTTGTTCTACAAACGTGCCCACACAAAGCTGTGTTAAGATGTAAATCATATGTCTCATGTATTGTTGAAATATCTTCGATTATTATTTTTCTCATGTAAAGACAGAAATTTACATATCCACTTCAGAACTGTGTGGTGGTAGTGCAGTGCATCAGAAGAAGTAACAAAAATAACATTTTGATTTCAAGCAGAGAAATGATGTAGAGATTTATCTAAGAAAGCAATTTTAAATGAGAATTTTTTTTTGCTTTCTTTTATTCTATAATAATTTTCTTTTAAGAATCAAAGATTTCTAGGAAATGGAGCCATGACACTTTAATATCCCTTATACTTCAGAAGTTATTTCCTTTTTGCCATTTTATTGTAACTGTTCTACCTTATTGAAAGATTGACTCTTTTTGAATTAATACGGGTTAGTTGTGAAAGGACAAAATTAACAATTATAGGTAGTCTTTAATGTGAAGGAAAAAAATTAAAATAGACAGTTTTATTGATTAGTTGTTAATTCATTGCTCTGAGTAGATTCTTTTAATTGTATAGATTTCCTGATTTTTATATTTTATGCTCCTCTTGACACTCCATTCATACTTTTTTTTTTTTTTTGGTAAATAGTGCTGTGGTTTGCTAGATTGCTAAACTTGACGGTAGTCAGTGCTGAAGAAATAGAGGAATGTGTGAGATTTTAAGTGACATGCTTACATAATTCAGTATATCTCACCAAAATAGATTTGAGGGCTTTAATTACTCTTTCAGAGTGAAATTGGTAGGAATAGTAGGGTTGATGACCAGTACTTTAATTCTTATACTTTTAAGACGTAGATATAGCTAATACTTTTTTTTCCATATTCACATGGACTTGGATTTTATTTCCATTTCAGCATGTGGAATATTCATTGTACACATGAAATTAATTGGACATGTTGTTTTGATCTAGAGAATGCAGCACTCTCCTGATCTAATGAGCTTTATAGTGGAGTTGAAGATGGTTTTGGTAAGAATTTGTTTTCTAACACTGTCACCATATTCTGTAAATCTTGAATGTTTTTGTAATTCCTTTAAAAACCAACATGATTAGAACTTAAAACTTCTCAACTCCCAATCATTAATGTCTTATTTTACTCTGTGCATAAATGTGGATGGTACTTTTCTGAAACTGCATGAGGAGTAGAACTATGTGTAAGAACCAATTTGATTGTATCCTAAACTGGGCACACTTGACACTAGTCTTGGACAGGTGGTGAAGAAATAAAATGTATTTCTGGTCTGTTAGAGAATGTAACATCTACAGAGAGATTAAAAAGTCACACATAAAGATATAATACAATGTATAAATAATTTTGTATACAACTACAGATTTCTGAAAAATTTGTTAGGCTTCATTACATATACACAGTTACATATGATAATTGATTATTCAGTTAACTATACGTAAAATACTTGATTAACAGAAGAGGGAAGACGACAGGGAATACCCACAGGCCCATGACCTAACTTCAAAGTTTTGCCAATCATATTTCTTCCCCTACTCTTTCAGGAGAAAGGGACTGGAGCATTTTAAAAGAAACCCTGGACATTGTATCCATTTCTCCATAATATGTCAGATTATACGTCTAACACTTAAGTGTTTTTTTGTCTGTTTTAAAATATGCTGTTATAATCCCAATAAAGTTAGTGCTAATTCTTTATAGTTGCTTTGTTTGTATCAGTAGGCAAACACGGTCCACACATTATATTTAGTTGATATGTCTCTTAAGTTTCTTAATTACTTCCTGTAGCAGCATCTCCTCTTCCCCTCACTGTTTTTTTTTTCTTCTTCTCATGCCATCTACTCATTGAAAAGCCAGATTATGTGTCCTATAAAATTTCCTACATTCTGGATTTGGTTTATTAGATATTCATGGTGTCTTTTAACATATTCTTCTACCTTTTTTGCAATCTGGCAGTTAGATCTAAGGGTCTCAACAGAATTGGGTTCATTTGCTCTGGTAAGAATACTTTGTGCTCTGTACTTCTTACCCTGCATCAGGAGGTACATGGTGTCTGATAGTTCCTCGTTTAGAGGAGTTAAGATTGATCAATAGGTTTAGATCCATCTAATATAAAGTTTCCCATCAGCTTATCACCTACTGATTTTAGCTTCCAATGACAGTCATTGACAACATCCACTATTTCACTAGGGATTGCAAATGGTGATTTTTAAAAATCCATCATCTACATTTATTAGCTGAAAATCTTTTACAGAGAATTTCCCTTCATCAGTTATTTGGTTAATTTGAGGCATAGCTTATACTGGAGAGATAGGATAAATGCTTGTTTCTTTTTCCTTTTTTTAAAAAGTCAATTTTTAGAATAATGAGTTGGTGCCTAGCAACTCAAAGGAAACTAATACTTTTTTTTTTTAGTATTATTATGAACCTGTGGGTTTTTTAATATTTGATTAACTTTAGTCCATTGCAGTCATTATTCAGTGCTTAAACTGTACCATTTTTGGTCAGTGTAAGCCCCTTCATGTTGGTTGCTGAGTTCTTTTAACACATCCCAAGCTTTGCTTTATGACACCAGTTGCCCCAGTTTCATTAACTCATCCTATTTTTCCAAAGAGCTGTGGTTTTTTTGTAGGAAATGGTATTTGGATGCCACAGTCTCAAAACTGGAGTGTTCATTGGTATTAATTCTAGGCCTTTTCTGTGGACAAAGCCTGAAAAAAATGCTTTTTAGAAAGAAAACAATCATGAGTTCATTTCAAAATTTTCATTTCAAATTTGGCATAGGGATTTTACTACTTTGACTTTATGCTTATATCTTTTAAATCTGAAAACTTTCATTTTGAATATTAACATAGTTATTTTATTATGTTTTTACTTGTATGTTTTACTTATGCTTTTCCCATATCTATAAAATATTTCTTTATATTTGTTTTACAAAATTACAATACCAATATATAGCTACTAACAACTGAAAGCAGTTTGATATTTCTTTGTGGTTCTTTTTGAGGCCTTCTTATTGTTAGGAGCAGCTGCCACATATTTAGAGCTTATTTACTTGCTGGATTTGTCTTGAGCCCTTTTTTTAATCCTCATACCAACCCACTGAGGTGGAGCTTTGGTGAAACGTTTGGGATCAAAATAAAGAGTATAAAAAAAATCAGATTCTAAAGTTTAAATTTTGACTAATAAATTTGTAAGCCCTAATTAATAAGGATTATCAAAATTCATTATCAATTTTGTCAAAGGCCACAACGTGATAACCTTAAAAAATGTAAGGTGAAGAAGTGAAGTGTATTTTGGTTTACATCTCCTTGACATTGAACAAAAGTTTGAAAAGTTTCTTTTGTCTTTTTATCATAATTTTGATAACCTATACAAATAGGACGAAGGCAGTGATCCCCAACCTTTTTGGCACCAGGGACTGGTCTTGTGGAGGACAGTTTTTCTACGAAGCTGGGCGGTGGGGGAGATGGGGGGCATGGTTCGGGCGGTAATGCGAGCCATGGGGGGCGGCAGATGAAGCTTTGCTCACTTCACCGGCCGCTCACCTCCTGCTGTGCATTACCTCCTGCTGTGTGGCCCTGTTCCTAACAGGCCTCAGACCAGTCCACGGCCTGGGGGTTGGGGATCCCTGGGCTAAGGGAACCAGAGTAAAAACTGTATATACTGTGGCTCGTTGCTGCTGAAGCTAATTTTAAGTTCTATCGGTCATTTAATTTTGAAGAAATACTCATTAGTTTAAAATAATTGGGGATTGATCTCCAATTCACAGTATTCTATTTAGTACATTTGTCATTGCATTTCTGAGTAAAATGAGATCCTATACTTTAGCTTTCTAAAGAAATTGTGGACAGAGTTGGTGATACTATTGCACATTTATGGCACTGTACCTAAAAATGTAAGAATTAGTAGTTTATTGGGTTGTATTGTTAGTAATAGGGTTCATTTAATATAATCACTGGTGAAAGTATTGAGAATGTTGCCCAAATGAAATCAGTAGGCGTTGATCTTATTTCAGGAAATTTTGTTAAATCTCTCATGGAGTTTCCTAGTAATAACTAGGCGTATAGTAGGAGCTTGTACATATCTGATAGATGAACAGTTGTTTTAAAAGAGATCAACAGGGTAAATTATTTTATTCCTTTTTTATGGCTGAGTCACTGAGTGCCTAAGGCCTCAAAACTTGGAAATGTTTAAAATTAGGAATTAAAACCTGTTTGGAAAGCCTGTGTTCTTTCTACTATGTACCTTTGCTTCCTTGTCCACAAAGAACACTTTGCTTCTCTGCCTTTGCCCTTTTCTCTGTTACAGTTCTAGAATAGGAATAACTTGTCTGACCCAGGGTAGAAGGCAGAGTTTACAAATGTCATAAACCTAGGATTAAAGTACATTTTTATTATTATCCAAGTTTATTTTTAACCTTCAGTGTACGTGAATAGTAGTAATTAATATTTTTGAATTTAAAAAAATTTCCAAATACTGTATAGCTGTTACATCTGTAAGTCCAGGAACGATATTGACATTATTAGTAGTAGTACTAGTAACAGGATAATCTTAATAGTACAAATTTATTTCTGTGGACCATCAGGCTATCTATATACAGCATTAGGTATTTAGTTTATAAAAAAGCAGTATACTTTTGTCTTCTGGGAGCTTCCCTTCTAATTCACATTGACATTCTGGGCTTTACAAACCTGCTTTCACAGTTTGGTTTGTTTGTTTGTTTTTATCCTAAAGCAGATTTAGAACTGTATTAAAGTAGTTTCAGTAAACAGTCCTGATTTTGAAACGCTGTTTTGTAAAAATCTATTCTTTCTAGTGTTACCTCAATTTAATTGTCTCCTATCCTTGTTTAAAAAAAAAAAAAGAATAAGGACTAATAAATATATACTTAAACAAATAAAAATTTATACTTATTATTAGGGTTACCAGAAGTATTTATAATTTTTATACTTCTTCCCATCTGGTTTTGTTATTTATTATATCTGGTTTTTAATTTCTTTATTGGTTTTTATTAATTAATTTCTGGTTTTATTATTTCTTTCCTTTTTATAATACCTTTTGATAATCCAGACCATATGAACATCTGTATAGATACATTTATTTTTACTTTCCAAATAAGATATTTGTCTAGGTTAGCACCTTTGAAATAACTGGTAATTTTCAGCCTCAGCAACTCTAGTGATGTTTGTATTGCTTGCAAAAGTGTAAATTTTAGTTTTGTTTGGGGGAACATAAACCATCTTAAAGATATCATAGGTGGGCTTAGCAGGGAAAGGAGCTGTGATCTAGCCAGGTAGGTGGCAAAACACTTAGCTGGTCTGGGAGTAATACAGCATGTAAGTCAGTGAAAGAAATTAACAGGTATGTATTTATTGTGATAATGAAGGATTTTTATAAGAATGTGATTCACAAAGGTGTGCAAATGTATCAGTCTAGGCAATGTACATAGAGTTCAGGCTTTTCTTTAAAGGTACATGTTTCTTTATATCAACAGGAGTAGAAAAATAGTGAAGCCTTGAGAATGAGGGGGTTTTGTGTGTGTGTGTGAATTTTTTTCATCTCTGATAGGCATAATAGTCTAGGAGAACATGAGAGTCTTAAGTTTGTATGGTATAATAATTGACAGTTTTACATGACCTTCAGTGCAGTCCTTTACCCTCTTCATGTCTTTTTTTATGAGAAGGGGAATCATTCAGCTGGATTTTCTGTAAAAATAATGGATACTTCAGGTACAAAGATTACAGAATTGTGTTTCGTAATCAGGTACTAATAATTCATTGTGTAGCATTCCGCAGCTGATTCAAGTTTTTTCTTTTAAACAGGAAGTTGCTTTAAAGAATAAAAAAGAGCTGTATGTACTACCTCCTCCTCCCCAGTTCTACTCAAGCCTTATTGAAGAGATAGGAACTCTTGGTTGGGATAAGTATGTCTATTTTAAAATGTTTTAGAAATGCCTTTCTCTTATGCATTTCAGTTTAATATATTTTCAGTTTTAGCAATTTATTTTGCACTGTTTTTAGTCAAAAGTGTCATGTAGTTAGAGTATCTGATCCTTATTGTGGCTGTTAATTAAAGGTATATCATCATAAAAAAACTGACCTACAAGGTAGCATTCTAAATATAATTTGGAAAAAAATAACATTTTTATGTACACAGTAAATTAAGATGTTACCATATTTTCACTGAACATATAACATTATTTTTTCTTTTAGTGAGATATAATTGACAAATAAAATTTTTACATACTTAAAGTGTACAGTGTGATGATTTGATATACCTATACATTGTGAAAGGATTGCCACAATTGTATTAATTAACATTCATCACCTCACATATTTGTCTTTTTTTCTGACAGTTTTTTTGTGTTGGTTTTCTTGTTGCTATTATATGGAGGGGAGAATTTTAGGAACTTCTGACTGCCATTTTCACTGACATCACCCAATATATTTAGTTTTATGTCTATTATCTTGCTATATGTTTTCTATTTGTCTCATGTATTTTGTGTTTTTTTTCTTCATCTGCCTTTATTTGAATTAATCACAATTTTTATTATATTTTCTTTCTATTAACTTTTTAGGTATACTTTTTTTATTATTTTCGAGGTTACCTCAGAGATTACAACATACACATAGCAAAATATACATTGTTATCTTTACCAATTTTCTTATATTGCGAGGATCTAAAACTCTTTAATGCATTTTCTCCCTTGTTGTGTTGTTGTTATAATGCATTTTAATTCTATATTTAAATTTGACAAACGTTATTATTGTTGTTTTTAAAGTCAGTATTTTTATACATACACACACAGTTATTTCTCCCAGTGTTCTTCATTCCTTCCTTACTGCATTTCTATCCTGTCTAGAGTAATTTTCCTCCTGACTGAAGAATTCCCTTTAATATTTATTTATTGAGATAAAATTGACATAGAATATTATATTAGTTTCAGATGTATGACATACTGATTCAATATATGTATGTATTATGAAATAATCACCACAAGAAGTCTAGTTAACATGCATAAGTACACAGTTACATATTTTTTTCTTGTGATGAGAACGCTGAAGATTTATTCTCTTAGCAGCTTTCACTACAATCCAGTTGACCCTTGAGCGTCATGGGGTCTTATATGCAGATTTTTTTTCAATAAATATGTACTATAGTACTATCCAATCTGCCATTGATTTAATGTGTGGATGTGGAACTGCAGATATGGAGGGCCAACTGTGAAGTTATAGGTGGATTTTCGACTGTTGAGGGTTGGTGCACCTAACCACCATGTTGTTCAGGTCAGCTGTTCAATATTATTAGCTGTAGTCACCATGCTGTACATTACACTCCCACTAATTATTTTCTAACTGGAAGTTTGTGCCTGTTGACCTCTTTCACTCGTTTCACCCACCCTCCACACCCATCTCTGGCAACCCCCAATCTTTTCTCTGTATTTATGAATTCAGTTTTTTAGGGTATGTTTTTAGATGCCACATTATAAGTGAGATCATACAGTATTTGTCTTTTTCTGTCTGACTTATTTCACTTAGCATAATGCCCATTATAGGTCATCCAGGTTGTTGCAAATGGCAGAATGTCCTTTTTTATGGCTGAAAAGTATTCCATTGTATATATATATATATATATATATATATACACCACATTTTATTTATCTATTCATCTGTCAGTGGACAGTTGGGTTGTTTCCATGTTTTGGCTATTGTAAATAATGCTGTAGTGAACATGGGTGTGCAGATATCTCTTTGACATTGTGATTTTGTTTCCTTCAGACATATGCCCTCAAGTGGAATTGCTGGATCATATTGAAGTTCTGTTTTTAATTTAGAGTGCATACACATTTATAATTGCTGCATCTTCCTCGTGGATTTTCCCTCATCATTAAATGTTTCTTTTCGTATCTAGCAATATCTCTTGCCTTAATGTCTACTTTGTTAGATATTAGTATAACTCCACTAGATTTTAATGCTCTGTTGAAATTCTCCATCTTTTTCTCTATTTTTTTTTTTTATGGTTTTAAAATTTTTCTAACCACTCCCATAATCTAGATCCCCTTGTGTCTCTTATTATTTTTTAATTTTTTTCTTGTGCTTTTCTGTCATATAGTCCTGGATCTTGGCATTCCTAGTGCTTTTATTAATTTTTGTTAATAGACTTAATTTTTTTAGAGTGGTTTTAGGGTCATCGCAAAATTAAGAGGAGGGTACAGAGATTGCCCATATACTTTCTGCCCCCAAATACACGCATAGACTCCACCATTATCAGCATCCCCCACTGGAGTGGTACATTTGTTACAATGGATGAACCTACATTGACACATTGTTATCACCCCAAAACCATAGTTTATATTAGGATTTACTCTTAGTGATGTACATTTTATGGTTTTGGACAAACGTATAAAGACGTGTATCTGTCATTATAATATTGTACAAAGTAGTTTCATTGCCCTAAAAATGCTTTATGCTCTACCTATTCATCCCTCCCTCTCCCCTGACCCTTGGCAACCACTGTTCATTTTACTGTCTCCATAGTTTTGCCTTTTCCAGAATATCATATGGTTGGAATCATACATTATGAAGCCTTTTCAGATTGGCTTATTTCACTTAGTAATACGTATTTAAATTTCCTCTCAGTCTTTTCATGGCTCATTAGCTCATTTGTTTTTAGCACTGAGTAATATTTCATTGTCTGGGTGAACCACAGTTTATTCACCTGCTGTAGGACATCTTGGTTGCTTCCAAATTTTGGCAGTTATGAATAAAGCTTCTGTAAACATCTATGTGCAGGTTTTTCATGTGGATGTTATTTTTCAACTTTGTTGGGTGAATACCAAGGCCTAGACTTTTTTTTTTAACAGCAAAGAGTAAGGGTTTTTCTTTATTTTCACAATTGAATCAATACAAAATTGAATACTGTATAACAAAAAAAAATGTAAAACCTTAAATCTCTGTGTCTCTTCTCAATAACATGATTGTTTTTTCTTCGGGGGAAAAAATAACCAAAAAAAAAAAAAAAAAACGGCAGAAGGGGAGAAATGAGGAAACTGGCTTAATTTGTAGGCATTCTAGTTAATGCACCTTTTTTCACTGTTTTGGCTGTTCTTCTGTACTTGCCTTTGGCCATTCAGGCTGCAGTGCTATACCTAATAATATTTGTTGAGTGTTGGAAATTGTGTATTAAAAAGTTCAGAAGCTCCAGATGATATTTTGTTCTACAGAGGGTTTACTTTTTTCTTTACTAGGAAAATAAAGCGGGGGCAGGTTGCCATAGAGACTGAAATGGTTCCGGGTGGGTTGTAGTTTTTGCAGGGCTCTTATTGCTCCTCTCCCTGTCCCAGGCTATAACCCTCCAGAGCTTTCAAGCAAGAGCCAAGTGTGCTCATTTGGATTTCTCCCTTGGTAGATCCTAAACTCCAATCTTTGTCTTCATTAGGCTAGTTTACCTTTAGCCCATTAGAGTCTGGGTTGCATTTTGGGCAGTGCTTCACATTCCTCTTGTTTACTTTGCCTTTACCGGTAACCCTCCAAGGGTTCCCACTGAGAGCTTAGGAATGTTCACTGGGACTTTTTCCCACTGGTAGGTTCTAAATTCTAATAAATTTCTCCTCAGTATTATGAGATTTCTAAATATTATCCTTTGTTTTTGATTGGCTTTCTGCTTGGCTTTTTATCCTCTTATCCCTTGCAGTTTATTAAAAGTTTTGATGGAAAATTGCCAGGATATAAGGCCCCAGTCTCTGACCCTACCTTTTCACCAGATTCTGGCCCTTTAAGTTCATTATTTTTATTTCTCTATCCTCATGAGGTTGCCAGAAATGCTGTTAGGGTTTTTGTTTTGTTTTTTTTGTTGTTGATTTTTTTTGTTTTTTTTGTTTTTGTTTTTTTTTGCCACTTACTAGTAGCTCTCTGCCTGCTCCATTTACCCAGATCCTCCTTTTCTTGCCCTATGCCCAGAATTGCTAAATACCCTGAAGGAAAAATGGCTGAAGTGTTGGCTTACTTCTCCTCTGTTCCCCCTTCTTCAGGACCTTGGTCCTTCAAGTCCTGGTTGCTTTAGCAATTTTTTGACACCTTCAAACTTTTTTTTTCTTTTCCCTTTCATCAGGCTACTTTAGTCGTTCTCAGTGGAAGTTTTGGTCTTCAGTAAGGTACTCCATTTTAGCCAGAAATGGATGTTACATATAATTTTAAATGTACTGTTATGGTGATATTGAGGACTGGTTAATGCATATTCATGAAATTACGTTTTATTTGATAAGATATCATTCCTGAATAGGACTTGGGATGGATGAAACCTTTTTTAGAAAATTTAGCAAAACAATGGAGGGGAGAGACAGAGAAGACAAGTAATGAATTGAGATGCACTCTTGACAGTTCTGCTGAAGTAATGAAGATTTTTCTTGAGGCGTTGATGTCATGGACCTGATCATTCTATGGATTTAAAGTGATAGAAAAGAGAAAAATTATTTTGACTTATTTTCTGATGCTTAAATGTTCAGATCTTAGTGTTTAGAGGATAATTAGGAATGGAGGAAGGGTTTGGAAAGGGAAGAAGAAATGTTCTTCTAGTTTTATTTCTGTTATTTTGATACAGTCAGTTTGAGGCAGTTTTCTAAGCAGATGTGACATTATTGGGAGAACTCCAGTAATGAAAATCAGTTGAAGCATTGAGTATGCAAATGTCAGATTTTTGAATTGTTCATTTTTTCCCACCTATTATTTATTGAATGCCTATAATGTAAGGCAGTGAAGATACACAAGCAAGACTTAAGATTCCTCATGGAACTTACATCTAGTGGAAGAGTCAGAATTTAAGTAGATGGATCCCAGTAGGACTTAATTCTAACTCAGATAGGTACTATGGTATATACTTATAGGATTTTTGAGAGCTGTTAGCAACAAAGTTATAAGAGAAATAGTGCAAGTATATAAAATATTTTATGGAATAAATGTTTTGATAGATAAATAGGAAGTACTGACTTTTGCTTTGCTTTATATACATTGTTCTGATAGCGGAGAAAAAGGAACAGGTCTCTAACTTAGATAATAGATGAAAGCCAAAGGTAAGCATATGAATGCCTCTACCATAGCATTCATCACAATATAAATGTTTGTCTCCCCTTTAGATTATTATATATAGGAACTTCCATTTTTAAGTTCCTGCTAGCTACTTTATAGAGTTCTTGTTTAATTCTCAGAATAAGTTTCAAGATACATATTTTCATCCCCAGCTTTTTATATAAGATGAGTGTATATTGCCAAGGCTGGCTGCATAACAGTGCTCAGGCATTTGGCGTGAATGATGGCTCCCTGGAGGTGAGCTGTGGGGATAGCTCTGGTATGGAGCCTTTAGTAAAGTTCCCTCAAGTACTTGGACATAGTTTTTATTAGTTTCAGCCTCGAAGTGTGACTATCGCACCACGGATAAAATTGGCCATGTGCAAAATGATAGTTTTGAAATCTGTTGCTTAGATTTATGAAAGCTCATAGTTTAATTATAGTGACTAGGATGCATGATTGAATTAGAATATACCTGCTGTTACCTAATCATTAGTTTCATAGTCTTTACAAATAAACAGTGTGTTAGCAGAAGAGAAGTTGTCTGCATGGATTGATTGTGAGACGCCAAATAGTATGATTTTGTCCGTATTTATCCAGCAGTGTCTGGCGAAGTAAGAACATCTCCTTTCAGTTTTATTTTTGTGACTTTATTCTTAAATCAGGCCTGGTATACTTGGCACACTGATAATACTGGGTTTCAGGACCCTCAGAGCTACAAATGAGACCTGAACTGTGCTGTCCCTGTGCTAGAATTGTTAACTTTTGAGGTGCTGCCTGAGCAGCTGTCTAGCTTAATTTAAAATATCTTTTAAAATAACACACATAGTGATTTGCATGACAAATTGATTTAAATGGATTTTCAGAATCTTCATGATTCCTAGACCAAATGAAATATCTATATTTTACTTACACTCTAAATAATAATCTTGTAGATTTGTTAGTGGAATAGTAAAATCTGATAATAAAAGAAGGATTTTTTTTTTTTAAGGTAAGGAAAACCTTGCTGTGTTTTTAAATTACATACTTGACATATCTAATCAGTTCTATAGGGTCAAGCTTTATAAAAAATTAAGTTAGAAAAAAGGAAATGTTTAAAAATATGATTGAAATCTTTCCTTTTTCCTCTATATTCGTATACCTTTTTTTTATTTTTTATAGAAATGACATTGAGAATTAGTAGCTGATCTTAAGTTTGATTGCTGCTATTGTAATTTCTACACTTGTTTCAACTTCTTTAAAAACACACTAAAAACAGCAAGTTGTCCTAAGGGTAAGATGAAGTTGTGGATGATTTTGGGTGTTATACTGGCTCAAAAAGTGGGTGATGCAAAAAAGTGTCTTGATGGGTTTCCATTAACTTCTGCTTGTGTTATGTTACAGAATGGCTCATTAAAACAGTAAGAATTAAACAGAATTCTTGGGGTTTAATAGGATTTTCTGTTTGGTATTAAGAATGTCCTGAAGTTGAAAGCTTTGTTTGCTTTATAGAATGGCTGATTTATATCCCACTTTACCTAGGATAGTCCTAACTTATGCCTTTTATCTTGGCCCCTTTTAGTCTCAAAAGTGTCCCAGTTCAAAAGAAATGCATAGTCACTTTATTTATAGGATATCTTATGTTTATTTTAGTAATCACATGGTCCTAGATAATTCAGAGCTTAAATGATTCAAACAGGGGGTAGTGACCTGATGGTTTTGTCCTTTTTAATGTAGCATATTATTTATCGCTTAGAGTGAGTAGAATTAAACTATTTGGCCTTTTAAATTTATTTTGGGAAAGAGCTGAGTTTTACTAAATTTGTTGTGCTGCTGAAAGATTGTCAACATGTATTAAATTGAAATGGACTTAATTCATTGATGGTGATATCCTCTATAATTCTCAGTGCATTTCAAAGAATTATATAACATATTGGGAGAAATGGAGATACTTGTTAATACTAAATTAATTCCAGTAATGAGACAAGGGCTTTAATTCTGGCTTATCAGCTGTGTGACCTTGGGCAAGTCACATAACCTCTCAGAGCCACATACTCTTCATTTTTCAAATGAAACCAATGATGCTTAGTAATAAGGGTTGAAAAGAAACATAAGTTATGTGACTCAAATAATTCCTTGTGTAAAGTAAATATAAAGTTGTTGAGACACTAGTTCACCAAAAGGTCTGACTATGTATGAGTTTTACAACATAATTAGTGTTATGATTTAATTATAATCATAATGATAATTTTGTTGTATAACGCATAAGAACATAGACGTTAAAAGTATGAATTTCATTCTAAATGACCTTTATAAATAGAGTGCTTTTACCTCATACATATGTCCAAATCACTGAATGCAAATTATATAAAAGTGAAAAAATTGTCCTTCTAAACATTGGTCATATGTTTAGAGTATCTAGTTGAACAGAATTTGCATTTAGTTGTTTAAAACTTACATGCAAATCAGTAAATATGAACCAGTCTGACAGCAGCTTGTTTATGTTCATATAATACATAGAGCATTGACACATACATAGAAAAATAAAACTTTCATATTACTTATTTTAAAAAAAGCTTATTTGATTGGGAGGCAAAACTTAACACGAAAAGGAGCAGTATGAGAGTTTAGAGAAAGGTGAAGTTCTTTTGTGCTACGGATAATTTAGGAAGGTTCTGAGAGGAAGTAGATATTGGGAAAGCTTGGGAGGCATATAGAAAGCCTTAAAAGGGTAGGAATGCGGGAGGCAACTTTGTAGTGATGGAAACGTGCAGTTCATTTTTGGACTTGGGAGTGGATCAGTTGCTCACATAAGAGGATTAATATTAGGGCCGGACTAAAAGGTCTTGACTGTTAGGCTAAGGATTCTTTATATGCAGGTGATGGGGACTCACTGAGTATTTTTGAGCAAGTGGTTGATATGATTAAAAAGATATTTAGGAAGATTAATCTAGTTAATGGAAGGCAGGATAGACTGGTGTACAGAAAACACAGGGATGAAAAATGTTAACTAGGGAGGTTGTTTTTTGAAGTAGTTAATGCTTAAAGTTGAGAGTGGAAATGGAAACTTTGGTGCTTTATTAAAACATGAAGGTCTTCAGTCTGCCTTTTGATGGTATTAGTACGTAAATACATTTAGATATTTAATGAAAAAAACTGTATAACTTAAGCTTTTGGTCAGAGTAAGTATAGTATTTCAAGAGATATAAAGCACATTCATTCTGTTTTTCTGTACTGATAACATTCACCTATTAAGAAGAACAACAAAAACCTCTCTGAAGCTTAAGTATTAATATCCCTTTCAAATGTTTAAAAAACTTAACTCTTGGGCTTCCCTGGTGGTGCAGTGGTTGAGAATCCGCCTGCCAATGCAGGGGACACGGGTTCGAGCCCTGGTCCAGGAAGATCCCACATGCTGCGGAGCAGCTAAGCCCGTGCACCACAACTACTGAGCCTGTACTCTAGAGCCCGCGAGCCACAACTACTAAAGCCCAGGCACCTAGAGCCCGTGCTCTGCAACAAGAGAAGCCACCGCAATGAGAAGCCCACAACCCACCACGAAGAGTAGCCCCCACTCACCACAGGTAGAGAAAGCCAGTGTGCAGCAACGAAGACCCAATGCAGCCAATAAATAAATAAATAAATAAAATTTAAAAAAAACCTTAACTCTAAGTTTAGTGCCATTTTAGTTATTGCAAGCAGTAACTTATAAAGAAATGCAGCAAATGATAAATGCAAAGTAAAGTGCAAAAAGTATAGTGTTTTATTTCTTTAGATTTTTATATTTATGTTTTTATAATTTCTTAGTCAGTTTTAGAATATGTCTAGCTAAGTGGTAAATACCTAAACTTCTAAATATAAGTTTTAAATGTGATTATAACTTTTCAAAAATTTGAGCTTTCCAATAATGAAAGTTGCCCAAATGTTTTATTTAAATGAGTAGAAATTATTTATTTCATGTTGTTTAAATTGAGATATCCAACTTACCAATAAAAGAGAACATTTGAAATAGCCTTTTTTTAAGAAAAACTGATTTTAATGTTACTTGTAAGAGCTTATTGCTGTTTTTTTTCCTCTTTAATATCTCTTCTGTAGACCAAACATTAAGATACTCCTTTCTATCGTGAATAGATACAAATATTGATTATCTAGTTAAGGTACAGGCTGAGCTGCTGTTAACAAAGAGAACTCCAAATCCTCAGTGTTTCAAACAAAGAATTTTATTCATCTCTCATTTAACAGTTCACAGGTAAGCAGGTGGTCAAGAGTGAGTTGGTGGCTTTGTTTCACAGGGTCATCCAAGAGCCCAGGTTTCTTTTGCTTTTCAACCATCCACTGGCTGCGTTGTTCAGCATAGTAGCTACTAGCCACATGTGACTATTGATACTTATATTTAAATTAACTCAAAAATTTAATATTCATACTAGCTACATTTTAAGTCCTCCATAGCTACATATGATTAGTGGCTACTGTTTTGGATGGTGCAGATATAGAATACCTCCGTCATCGCAGAAAGTTCTGTTGGTCAGAGTTGCACTAAGAGGTTTTCTTGTCGGCATGGTCTTTGCTGGGTCATATTGGCCTAAGTTCCACTGTACAGGAAGGGAGAATGGGAGGGATTGGGGGAGGGGTAGCCACGATTTTGTTATAAATGATCCAAAAGGTGCACATATCACTTCTGCTTGCAGTACATTGGCCAAAATTTAGTGATACGCTGATACCCAAGGACAGCTGGAAGGGTTGCTAGCTGGATGGAGTGTACCCAGCTAAAACTTGGTTTAGGTGGAGTGCTGCGGTGGCTGGGATCCTACTACCAAAAGGAAGAAGCTGAGAGTAAATACTAGAGCACATTTGCCAATCTCAGTCACATGTACTAAACGTGATAATAATCACAATTAATTTTCTCCTTCCCCAAACAAAGTAGACAGGAATCAACATGGGTAAAATGTTTAATTTTAAATGACGATGCTGAGATTAACCTGAAATTATAAATTTTTAAAAGTTTGAATTTTGTCTTAAAGCTTAACAAAATTAACCTTATGATCCTTTTGACTGCAGGGCAGTATTTTGAGCATAAGCCTGTTTTTCTCTAATGTATTATTTCTACATCTTAAACTTTGTCCGTGTGATTGCAAACAAAAGACTAGAACTTTAGTTTATTGCTGTCTTATTTTATAGATGTTCCGTAATGATTTTGAACATGTTGATGCCAAGCAGCAATGAGAAGTATGAAAAGTACTAGTTGGTGATTTAGTTGTTCCTTCTCTCTCCCTATTCCTTCTTGCTCTCTCTCTCTGTATATATTCATCATGCTTCTAAACTATTTAGGGCTTATAATGAAAAGCAGCAGGCTTTTTCCATACCATATCCCATCCCTGGTCTTATACTTTGAGACAAACACTCTGAAATGTTCATGTTTACAAGTAACTTCTGTATTTCTAAAAAATATGCCTATATTCAGCATTGCTTGATTGATCAGAATTAAATACTGATTAACTACTGTAATAAAAATGGATTTAGTTCATATACTGCCTTCTCTCTCCCTTCATCACTATTCTTTTATTCTTCTATTCGCTTTAATATTTCTTAAACTTCTTTCATGTCTGTTCAATTAAAGATGGTATCTCTTACTCTCAAATTAGCAATTACAAAATTTAATGTTTCTAATCTTCCCTCCTCATATCCTTCTCTTTCTCCTTCTCAATTTTTGTTGTCTCTGTTTTAAATTGCAATGATCAAATATATTTACATTAGTTTCTGTAACTATAATTAAGTCTGCTAGCTTTGTCTATTGCTGAATTCTAAAAATTGTAATTAGTAAGCAGTTTAATTTTTTATGACTACATAAATATTTTTCACTGAAAAGCTAATGGTAGAGCAATTACCATTTTTAACATAGCTTTATTGTTTATGATTTAGTTTAAAATTTCCTCTTCCCATTTTGGTTTCTCGTATTTTTAAAAAATTTCCTTAATTTCTTCCCACATATAAGTAATACCCTCTGTTCTGTAGACTTTCTTTTTTTGCCAGCTGTCTCCCTCCTGGAGCCCTCTTTCTGTCTCCTCTAATCTGTTTTGTTACTCAGTGCTCTTCTGCCCGCTTTACATCTTTATAAAGTTTGTTGAAAATTTGCTTTGATTGATGCTATTCCTTCTTGTGCTTTTTATAACTGTGGGATTATGCATATCTTTTTAAAATTCCTTTTTTCTGTGTGTGAGTAGACAGAGGATATAAATGCATATGCTCATCTCAACATCTTGAATCTGAAGTGTTGATGTTTTCAAAGAGTCAGATGCCCATATATCTAACCCTTAGAGTCATACTGATAAAACATGTGATAAAGTCTCATGTTGTAAATTTTTGAGGGGAGGGGGATATGAGACATTTACAAATAAAGCTGAAAGAAAATAATGATTAAATATATAGTCATTGATATTTTTATGTAAATAAACATTTCTAGAATAATTTTCATTTGTTTTCTAAGACTAGACTTTTTATAGATTATGATAAAACATTTTTTCTGTTGATAAAGATTGTTCTGTTTTACTTTTTATTCTATTATTGAAGATATGTATCTTCAGATTTAGATCTGTTTTTCATTACAAATAGTGTTCCACAACTTTATTGCCCAGCGCTTCTTGAAATTGACCCATTTTACCATTATATCTGGCCAGTGACTAAACAGCATATAGTGTTGTTAAAAAAATGTTTCCTAGTTTAGGAGGCTAATGTTAGTTTTGAACTCTAACAGGTTTTACCATCAGTCTGGGTGATAAGTTGTGCAATACTGTTAGGCTACTTTTTATCTTTACAAGAGAATGGTACTGTAAAAATGTCAAAAAAATATCCACATGCCCAGTTCACTAGTAAATATACTGCTAAATTTGAACCTTTTTGGCAGTAGCTTATGCTTCTCAAGGGACCATATTTTTACAGAATGATATATTTCAAAGGGTATTGGTTTCCATTGTAAAAAAATCATGCATTTAGAGCAACTTAAAGCCAAAACAATTGTGCTTGTGGTATGTGTTTAAAATATTAGTCATCTTGAATACATGCCCAGGTTAAGTGTCAGAAGCTATATATTGCACAAAAAGAAAATTTATTGTTAGGAGACCAGGCTGTACCTGTGCTTATACAGCATTTTCCTTAGAGGATCAATTTGAGTATATGAACTAATACTAGCCAGGCTTTTGTACAGTAACATTATTTATAATAAAGGAGAAGTTCATTGAGGAGAAAAACAAATAAAGGAAGCATAAAAGTCTCATATTGTATGAAACTACAGAAATGGATCAAAGAGTTTGACAGGAAGTTTAATGTGTACATAAGTAGAGTCTGACAGGAACATGCTGTGTGCGCCAAAGGTTCCGGTGATGGAAAACCGAGACGTAGCGCTCACTGACCACAGCATGAGACTTGACACACATTGTAAATAACCCAGAGATCTATGACTGCATTAAGCACTGGGCTGGTGTGTTAACGGCAGTAAATCTATAGCTGCATAATAGGATAGCATACACAAATTCCTCTGATTAATTTTTGTAATGGATTAATAGGAATATAGCAAATATGTTCATTTCAAATCCTACCATCCTCCAACCTCCCCCTCCCCCCAGCCCCACCCTCTCTATTGTGATCATTTTTTATTCTCTTCTACTCACCAGGCTTGTGTATGTGGATACTTGCTTTAGTACCATCAAGTTAAAAGCCGAAGATGCTTCTGGTAGAGAGCATCTCATCACTGTCAAGTTGAAGGCGAAGGTATGTGCTTCGTTAAACTGTTACTGTGGCCAGGAAATACTTTGGGAAATGAACCCTGTGAAGGTTTTCAATGTAAACGAGTGCTAGTTGTTTCTAAAAAAAAAAATATATATGACACTTAAAATTTATTTTGGAGGACTTCCCTGGCAGTCCAATGGTTAAGACTCTGCACTTCCAAAGCAGGGGGTGCGGAATCAATCCCTGGTCAGGAAACTAAGATCCCACATGCCGTGCGGCACGGCCAAATAAAAAAAAAATTATTTTGGAACGCCTCAAAAAATTTATTCACTAAGTTTCCCAAAGCCTAGCTATAATTTCATGTCACTGTTGTAATTCAAATTTGATCAAAATATAGACTTTATAGTAAAGAAATACTACAAATAAGGTTTGGCAGCCTCAAAGTACCATAATGTTATTTTCATAACATCCTATGTAGAAAAGAGTTGGAAGTTTCCACTATTCCAAGTAAAGTTCTATTGAAGAAAGTCCTTTGTCTTCAACTCCTACTATGAATTCCCTTTGTTGTTCTTATTTCTGACTTCCCCCGACCCCTCAAACACAGACACACACATATGCATACTTTTTTTGTTGTTTTGGCTGAAATTTTTTTACTTCTCTGTTTAAAAATTTTGCAAAGGTTATACACCTCTATTTATAGAGCCCTTACAGGTTAGTGGTCTATAACTACTCACTAATTTTATTGGCACAAAACGTAGCTGTTTCGTCTTTATTTTTTAATTATAGATTGTGAATTTTGAGAAATAAGTAGAATAAGCAAGTTCAGGATATTAATCATTTACTTAGTAATCACTGGGGAAACATTAGAATTTGAGAAAACCAGGTCATCTAACTTTTTTTTAATTGTCCCTAGGAGTCATCAATCAACTCTGTTTCATGAGATTGTAGTGATGAAAAGATCAATTGTGTTTGTCCTTTTTAAAAATGTGTCTGGCATTTAAGCTTTTCATGAGAGAAAATTAATATATAAAGCTGTACTGGGTGACAGAAAAGTTGGTATCTTATAGTGCCTCTATATCAGACAAATTGAGAAATGACTCATTCTCTCTTTTTCTTACACACACAACGTTTATGTATAATTTCAAGATTTATATGTGATAAGTTTTGAGAAAAAATTAGTGGGATAGAAATCTTCTTTGTAAAATAAGTTACATGAATATTTTTATTAAATGAAAATGAAAAAGGTTTTATTTTTTTTTTTAATTTTTAAAGCTGTGTTTTTTTAAGATCAAGGAGAAATCTGCCTTTATCCTTCCAAAGGTCATATACTGCCAGTGGCAAGGGTTCTGTCATTTTCTTCAAAGTTTTATTTGTTTATGTTTTGTACATTGATAAAAGTTGCTTTGCTGCTATGAAGACCAAAATGAAAAATTTAAAATACATCCTATCCTGATTTTTTTTTTTAAAGCCTCATTTTTGCAATCTTTTCTACTTACTAAGAGATAATGATTTAAGTCTACATTGCCTATCACTACACCTACAAGATTTTATCATTAATTCTGATTAATGACATTATTGGTAGTATTGAGAGGGAGGATGTGTAGCCACTAGTATGGTCCATTCTGTCTGCTTTTTCTTATAACTTTTCAAGGTAGATAAGGTGACACTTTTAATATTTCTCTAGAGAATACTTTCAAGTGTCAGTTTTTGCAGCATCGATAGCTGTGAAGCACTATTATGGATGCCCTGGCAAGAGAGAAGAGAAAGCTTTATTTGAGTTAGTAAGAAAAAAATTTGCGTTTAAAAAAAAAAGAAAAAAAAGACAGGCTGAAACTAAATGAATCTTGTGTTGGTATGATTTATTAGTCTTTAATTGTCCATTTAGTTTGGTTTTCATAGAGACTAAAGTTGTCTTTTAGATGTGGTCATTTCTTTCTTAGGAATATTTGGGATTGTCAGTTAAAAACAGTGAAAGCTAAAACTTGCATGTTAAGAGTACATAATGCAAAGTCTTAATCCAAACTGAATTTTAAAGGGTCAAGCTCTTTTTTTTTTTTTTTGACAAACCTTACAACACGCTTATTTTTGTAAATACACAAACCTCTATTTCTTTTATCTGATATTTTTTGATACGTAATAAAGAAATGCATTTGTTTTTATTCTTGAATACATACTCTCCCAATTCTGCCACTCTACCTCACTGTCTCCAAAACCCCACAAAGAAAACAATACCAATTTTGTCTAGACATCCCCCATTAAAAGTAAGTATATAAATCAAAAAGAAATATGAGAAACAGCTGAATTTTGTCATTTTTATAGGTGTATTTTTATGCAGTATTTACAGTTCCTCCTAAACCATGAGGTGAAATTTTTGTCTTTCCTTTAAAAAAGAAGTAGCCTAGGGCTTTCTTAGCTTTGGCCAAGATCAGAACTACTTGAAAAACAAATCATAGATACGTTTCAGAGGCTGGGCACTCTGTCTTTGATGGCTGTTTTTGTAATCTGCTGCAATTTGTATGTATTCTTTTGCTGGGGGGGTCCAATCACAGTTCGGGTTGGGTTAAATTTTTCCATAGAAAAGTATACTATAGAGTCTAAAAAATATTGTTTGTGACAAAATATATACTTAATATTATATAATAATTATTTTCTCTTATAGTTATTGATTTGATTGAATTGTTTCAAGTGAGACTTGAAAAACTATAATAATGAAAAATTATTAATTACCGTATCTATTTTTCAATTCATTTCTTTATGTGGAGCTTTTGTTGTTCTTGTCAACTGGATTTCTAAAGTAAAGCTTTTGGCAGTTAGTCTCTAGTGGCTTTGTATATACCTGTAACTTACTGTTGAAAAATAATCTGAATTTTGACAATCATTTTACAACATTGTATTTAGTTATCGATGTTGTAGTTAGTACTGCAATACAAACAACTCCAAAAATGAATATCTAGGATGCTACTGCATAATTCACGTTAAGTCATCCAGAAGTGTATAAATTTGTGCTTTTTAGGTTCAATACATTTATGTAGCATTTATTATATTATATAAACAGAATTGATCTTGGAAGTGAATATAATTAACACAATATATATACATTTAACTCATAATAGATGGTAAAGCCACATACATATGGATCAGTCTCATTTATTATATACATGTTTGTATGTTTGCATAATTACACCTAAAATATATATTTGAATGTTATCTCAGATATGTGGCATCATATTATATTTATTATAACCTGCTTTTTATTTAACTCCTTGTGGATCTCTTTCTTTATCAGTACATACGTGCCATTTACTACCCTGAGCCCTATTTGAATGTAGGATCATATTCTCTTTTAACATAATGTGCTGTATGTACTTAATGACTTCTAAAGTTAAGATACTTTACTTGGTTTATCTACTCTGTATACAGTAAACATTAAGTTCATACTCTTAACTGGGTTGATGATTGTTTAAGTTAGAGAGTTGATATTGTTCATTGTCAGCTCAGTAGACAATAAATAGCAGCAACTCAAGGTGAACTAAATATTTCCATTTTTGACCCAAGGAGGTTTTAAGTGTGCATTATTATTTTTGCAGAATATTAACATTTTTTAGAGGGAAAAGAGATTTTACAGTGCTTTTAGTTGTGTTCCATCATTTTTACATATAAAACAGCCAGAGAAGTTAAATGACTTATCCAAGGTCACAGGTTAGTTAGCAGAACTAGAAACCAGAGAAAGCTAAGATCTCTGCCTGCATTTACTTTGAGATAATCGCATGACTTATAAAAATTAGTGTACAAATTGTTTTTCCAGTAATTGCAGCAGTTATCATCTGGCATACATCATCTAATAGTTTGAATTGTCTGAAATAGGGCTTCTTCTGTAATCCCAGCCAGACCTTTCTTTTTTCCCTCTAAATTAGAGCACTGTTATATTTCTATATGGTTTCCTGTATATTTACCTTTGTGTTACCACTTCTGCATAGCTAGATACCATTAGTCAGAGTATACATTGATAGGTTTATTTTTAACCAGACTGTCATTGTAACTAAATGTTAATTCTTTTCAAAGCATTGATTTCAAATGGGCTGATGTTTGTAACAAACACTATAGTGATAATTTTTTGTCCCCTTTTGCTAGGCAACAAAGTAGTTAAAAATAAGAGGTTGAAAAAAGTGAAAGTCTAAAACTTATTTTAAACATTTTGTCAAATGAGAGAAAGGAGTTTTCCTAAAACTAATTTTCATGTTAGTAAATTTAGCTTTGTAATGGAAAGAAATGAGCACTTTAAAAATTACATGTGACTTTCAAGAATCCAGACTGAATCTTAGAGAAATCATGTAGTACAATTCTCTAATAACAAAATTGATTTTAAGAAAAACTACCTTTTGTCTTAACTTAGAAACCTAGTTAGTCCTGTGACTATCACTTTTTGTATAAAACTATTGACTAATTAATTTTCTATTTATCAACCATGAAAAGATTTTTCTTAAAACTATTTTGTTTTTCCTTAATAAGCCAGAGACATTTCATTGTTTCTTTTTATTTATCTCCTTGCTAAAATTAAATGCTTTGTTGTGGAAAATACTTCTTTAATTGATAATTATATGTGTTCATTTTTGTGCATTTCTTGATTCTTTTAACAAATATTGCCTCTTTTAACAAGTGACTGAGGCTATTTGAGGTTAAATTTTAGACTGAAAGGAAATTAAATATCAACCATTTTGATCTCTCACTTTAAAGATAAAGAAACTGAGATTCAGTGTGGTTTACCCCTCAAATCACATTAGCAGCTGACCTGACACTGACTTAATTCATTACTCTTTTTTTCAAAACCGATTGGTTTGGCACCCCCAAATCACCAAATTTTGTACCTCTTGAGCTTAACTTGACTGTTAATCAGCTCTTAATATCTCTATAATAATAGAATCAAAATATTGATATATAATACATTTGCATTTATAATAATACTTTTTCTAATATATTCAGTTTTTCTAAAATATTTTATGTGAAATTGTCACACCAAAGCAAAAATGACCTAACTTTATGCTTTTTTATAGTACCCTGCAGAATCACCAGATTGTATTGTGGATTTTCCTGTTTCGTTTTCTGTTTCCTGGACACCACAGGTAAATTCTTAAATTTATTTTAAGTAGCTAAAAAGCACGTTCTGTTTACTTATAAGTGGCCATTATAGATTACAAGTGATTTTTTTCAGTTTTCTTTAAGCATTTATTTATAAACAGGACTTTGAGAGTGTTAAATAAACTTGAAGAAGCTCTATTGACAGAAATTTTACTTTAAATTTAAATCCTAAAGAACTCTTTATAAAGCAGTGAGCAGTAGGTTAAAAATTGGGTGGCATTTTTCAGACATAATATCAGAGAATCTTTTTCAGAGGAGAATGAGTTATGACTGAAAATGTAAACCCTGCCATTTCTATTCAGTTTTTATTGTTTTTAAGTGTTTGTCCTTAGTTCATCCTTGAACTTAGACTATATTGTTTTTGTGAGTGCCTTGGAACATTCTTACTTTGAGTAAAGAATATAGGAGATTCTTCTACTCGTGTCAATTTCTCAATACATTGCTGATATTTAACAAGTTAATGTATTTAGGAATGCGTTTGTAAATTGTACCATTATATGGCTAAGATATGGTATGATTATCAACATTTCCATCATCAACATTCACGTGTGTGATTTTTAAAGATCTGGCAGAATGGTGGTTAGATTCAAAGAACGATCTAATGATGACAGGCATAGTCCTCGTCTCACCAAGTAAATTGATACCAAAATGAAGAGAACCTTTCTATTCTTATGCAAAGCGAAACAAAAATTCCTAGTGACGTTTTACAAATGTCCTCTAAATAGAGACTACCCTTATTTTTGTTATGAAGTTTTGGTAGGTTCAAGTGAGAATTTATACTTACATTTTAAATTATAATATATACAGTAAAGTAATAATTGTCTTGTATATGAAGTTAGTTTAAAAAAAAAAAAAAAAAGCCTAACAGGATTTAAATGGTCTTGTGAAGGGTCAAATTTTAATTATACCATATATATTTTAAAAATATTTTTCTTGTTTTCTTCTTTAAAAACAAAAGTCTCCCTCCTTCCAATGGAAATCAAGAAAACACAGCAAAATAAAGGGGAGGAAAAACCCTGTGATTTGCTTTTGGTATTCTGATGTGTGTTATAAATGTATAGGAAATACTGTTTTGATTGTTTTTTAAGGAATTGGGATTATACATAAATTGCATACTTTTCAAAAAACATGAATATACATTTTTCTATTTGGCTCTATAAACTTTATCTCTATGTATTATGTGAGGTCATCTCTAAATTATAATTTAATATTTATTAAAATCCCAAGGTTCAACCTTGGGAATATGTTTTTGATGAGTTTCCTAGTTTTTTAAATTTAGATAATCATACAAGTTTTCCCCAGACTTTAATCTGTGAAAAAGTTTGCATCTCCACAAAAAGACTGTTTAGCACTTACCTTATCCTGCCATTTAGCAAAATTAGTTTGTGACTCTAACACTAGAAAATCTTAGAGGGCAATTTCTTCTAAATTTTCTATCCCTACTTAACACTAGCTCAGTGCCTTGCACATAGATGCATGGAATAAGTGTTTATAATATTAATTCAAATTCAGATTTAGATTTAATTGGGTCATACGTCAAGTTTTCTATTTTGTATTAGTTCTAAGAATACAGAATTAATTAGCAGTAACTGGAATGTCATAAATTCTTCTTTTAAATTAAAAGAACATACTAAAATTCTTAGTATAGTACAGATAAAAATTTGGACACCATTTTAACCACAACTCAAATTTGACATGTTTAATGTTTTGTCACATTTGCTTCAGATATCTCTCTTTCTGTCTCTCTCTTAGGAATAAAATGTTCTGGGACCTAAAACTTTACCCCTCTTTTGCTTCTCTCCTTTCCTCTTTCTTTCCTTCTTTCCCTTTCTAGAGGTAAACCACTTGACTGGAATTGGTATGTATACTATCCATGCATACTTTTTTGCTACATTTGTTTATGCCATATTCTATAATATTTTTGCAGTCTGGCCTTTTTTATACAACATTGTTTCTGAGATTTACCCATGATCTTATATCATTTTAAATGCTTTATATCATTTCATTATATGAATCCACCAGTTAATTTATTCATTGCCCTACTTATATGGTTGTTCACAATTTCTTACTTAAACAGTGCTGCAGTGAACATCCTTCTGTGTTTCCTTTTTACACATGTGAGACTTTTAGTGTGGTTTATGCCTAAAGTTGAAAATGCTGTATTGTAGGGAATGCACCTCTTTGAGATTACAAAATATTGCGAAGTTATCTTCTAAAATCGGTTGCATAACTTTATACTCCTACCCAGCAATGCATAGTAATTCCTACTTTCCCAAATCCTTTCTAAGTCTTAGTCTGATCTTAGTCTGACCTTAATTCTTATCAAGAACTGATACTCATTATTACTGTGTTTATAATCTTTGCCTACTTAAATTTTTGTGTTTTATTATAAGCATTTCTTACATATTTGGAATACTAGTTATTTATTGGTTATATGGGATATAAGTATCTTCTCCCTGTGGCATGTTTTTTAACTTTGTATGTGTTACATTTTTTCGATCAGAAGTTTAACGTTTCAGTGTGGTCACATTTATCACTCTCTTCTTCGTCATTTCTGCTTTTCGTGTATTGAATGAGAAAATATTCCATATCTTGTTCTGAAAAGATATTCTCCTAAAGTCTGTTATAAAAGTTATACTTTTTTCATATTTAAGTATGGGATAGGAATTATATTTACACTTGCCTATTTTATATATGCTCACAGAATTTGGATTTATCTTCATTTGTGGCGGTCTGGGGTGATTTCAGTTTTTCTTTTACATAAACCACTAAAATTCAGAAAATTTTCAAAATATACTGTTTGCCTGTTGTTAGAGTCTAGCTGTACATCGTAAGCATTTTGGTGATACTGCCAGCAAGTATGAACTCTTGAGTCTTTTTAGATGTGATAAAAGTGTTGGCATTGTTAGTTTACATTTTGGAAATACGAAGCAACATCAAACTTCTTTACTGTGTATCTTTTATCATTGACCTATTGGACACAATTCTGCTTGTGGGAGTTCCTGTCTTTGTTCTTTTTAAACAATTTTTAAACAGATGTGGTTCTTAAGCGAAATAAATGTTACTATTGTAGTCTAGTAGCAAACTTATATTTAAAAGATTGTAAATAGCTTCCAGATAATTGATTTTAAAAAATTCCTTGTCTGCTTTTTGTACATTTCCTCTTTGGATTCAGTGTTTCTGGACTTTTAAACTTGGAAGGTCTTTATTTTCCTTTCTTTTTGTAAAGTAATAGGCATGGCTTTGTGGCATCCATATTAAAAATGGGTAATTTTCCTTATGGTCCCTGTCTTCCTGCTGGGTTGATAATGTTTTGATGTATTTTTCTTTTGCTCTGATGAGAGGTCTGCTGCTGCTGCTCTGACATATTCATTTGGATGAATAATTATAACTTGCACAATGTCAAGCTGAAGATGGTAGGGTTTTGTGCGTCATGACAAGCCTAGTAGCCAGTGCAGGTGTCTCACAGCGTGATCAGCAACAGCCAGTGTATTCTGGCTCGGAGGAGGCATTTAGAGTGGTAAGAAATCAGCACCAAGGGCAAGGCTGCTGCTACTACTGCTGCCGTGACATGTGCCAAAGAAACACAAAGTGCTTCTCAAAGACAAGTGACTGCACACCTCTTCTCAGATACTTACTTGTTTACCCAGTCCGTTTTCTTTTATAGATTTCAGCATAGAATGTAAGAGCATGTCATGATTTTTATCTTATTCTACTTCCCAACACCACAAATGCTCTAAAATCTGCTACCCTTTGGACTTCTGTATATAGGTCATATTTGTGAATATTGTTGACTGATGAGACCATAGAATGCTCTCATGTAAGATTTTAAGTGCACTGACATTAGTGATTCTATAAAAACAAAACTAATTTTCTCCAGGTCACTGACCAACCCAAAATGGATGCTAAAATTGCAGTTTTACCTATAAATATGCCATTAAGTGCAGGCTTAGTGAACTGTCTACGTCACACTGGTTGGAATTTTCAGATTTGGTATGATACATACACAGTGGTCTTTATATTTTTTATCATGTAAATCTCATATTCTTGGAGTAATGCCATGAATGCAAGAAGAGCAAAACCAGTGATAAAGCCTCTGGCTGATAATCTGATGGTGAATGAAGAAACTGTAATTAAAGGAAACAGTCCTATTACATAGCAGGGAGCACGATCCGTTAGAGCATCAGACTAGCAGTTGGGTATCCCTAGGTTCTGTTTACAGTTCAGCCATTGACTTAATTGTGTAATTTCGAACAAGTCACATGACTGCTCTTTGCCTCAGTTCATATGTATATGGAAATAATAAACTTCTTCTCTTTCACAGAGATCTTAAAATAAATTTGGTTTAAAACAAACAGAATGCTAGGGGAAGAAAACTCCCACTATCAACGGTATGGATCCTGAGGAAGTTCTCCTTTTTTGACCTACTGGATTATCTTTCTTTCCATTTTTCTCTCTGCTGTCCTTGTTGGAGAACTCATAGTACTGGATTTTTGTTCACCCTTAAATTGGTTAATTAAATATACTTTTGCCTTCTTGGCCATCTTATTATTGCTGTGATGGTATGGATAAAAAGACATCAACGGAATCAAAACAAAGAAACGTAGTTCATTATTGAGATTATGTGATATGGTAGACCTGTGTGATATGGTCTGACCTATTGGACTCAGTAACCTATTAGCTGCCTTTCTTTTTTTTTTTTTTTTTAATAACATAATTTATTTTAAAAGTACTCCTACATTGATTTTAAAAAAGAGAGAAGATACAAATAAGCAAAATTAAGGAAATATAAAATCAGCCTTAATGCCTTCATTTAGCATTGGGATCTCACTGGATAATAGTTCTGAACCTATGCTTATCACTTAACAAAATATTTTTTGAAACATTGTTGATAATGCTGTGCATTTATTATTCCAGGTAATCCTTAGAATAATTTAGTTTTTAGTTATAATTGGGTTTACATTTATCCATCCAATTAAGAACTGATATGGTCACAGTCTAGGAACTGGTTATCTCTACATTTATTTAGGTCCCCCAGTTAAGTAGCAGTAGTTTCTTAATCCACATCTTGTACATTTTTGTTGAGTTTATTCCTAAGTATGAAGTTTTTGTTGCTATTGTGAATGTGATCTTTTTTTTAAAATCATATTTTCTAGTTTATTTTTATAATGTGGGCAAGCTATTAATTTTTTTTAAGTTTATACTTTAATAAAAGTTGTATATGAACATAGTTTAAAGAGTTAGGTTTACAAGGGTTTTTGTTGTTTGTTTGTTTTCTTTTTAGACAAAACGGCATGTCCTAGCCTCCTTCCCACCTTTTTCTCCCTCTCCAGGGTCGACTACTTTTAATTGTTAGCTGATCCTTTTGGTGTTACAATATTTATATTATTACATGCTCTTGTAATTATACTACCTTTTGTTCGTTGGTTTGGTTTAGGCATTATCTGTTAACTTTCCACTGTAGATAATGACGAATTTGCTGTTTCTTCTTCCTTTCCCCACCCCACACACACGTATACTTCCTATTCTTCCCAGATAGTTATCTTGTAATTTTGATTATGTCAGTATTCAGTGTTTACATTATTATTTTGAACATATATGTATACTATGCAGAGATAAGCTATGTAGTTAATTATTATTTTTCCTTTGTTGCCCCAGTTTTTGTTACCACGTAGAGTTAACAGTTGTCTTACTTTTTCATTTCCTTAGTTTTCTGTGTACTTAAAACTCATTCATCCCACAGTTTTCCATCAGTTGTCTAAATCTGCTCTTAATCATCTACGCTGGGTTTTCTATTAGCTTTACTTTTTGGTAAATTTCATCAGCTTTTCCTAATAGCCTTCCTGTTGAGTTTTTTTTACTTACACTATCATGTTCATTTCTAAGAGTTTACTTCATTGATAAATCTTCTTTTGTCCCCAGAGATGCTAATAATATGTCTTTTTTTCATCTGAGTAGTTTCTATTTCCTTGAGTTGCTCTTTTTCTAGGCTTATCATCTTTGGTTACCTGCTCGTGATTAAAAGTCGGCTATTAAAAGCTATTTGAAAGCTCTGAGTGCGAGTGGGGCTTGTCAACTGTGAACTTCATTGTAGAGTCACCTGAGTAGATCTCATAATGGGGAACCCCAAGTGTCCATATTTTAGGTCTTTTTGATTGATTGGTCAGATTTCTTGGAGAAGACTCTTCCAGCCTTCTGCCTAGAAGTCACTGAGCAAGCAGAAAACGCTCCCTTGAGGCGAGAGTGGAGCAGACTGCTGGGCAGTCTATTGGGCAGGAAACAGCAGTCTGAATTAGTAACAGTAACCCTATGGCATCCTCTACTGATAGGGCTGAACACCATGCAGCTGTAGAAGAGAAATGCTTACAGCGTGAACCTCCATTATCACAAGGCAGATAGTGAGAGTAGATTTGCAGTTGAGGGGCAAAAAATGATATCCTAGCTATCCCATGGTATTTTCAGACTTTTAAATTTTGGCCATTCTTAGTTCTATGTAGCAGTAATTTTCAGTTTTATTGTTTCTTGCTGATGTCTACAAGTAGATTTTTTAGATGATTTTTTATCCAGTGGCTTTGTTAAACTCTCTTATCTAATAATCAGTAGTTTCATTGAATTTTCTATGAACATAATCATATCATTTGTAAATGATAGTTTTATTTCCTTCTTTGCCATCTTTACGCCTTTCTTTTTTTTTTTTTTTTTGCCTTACTGTTCTGGCTAGGATAGCTAATAAACTGTGAAACATGAATAGTAAACATAAGCATTCATGTTTTGTTCCTGATCTCAAAGGGAAAACTTTGTTTTCATCATTAGGTAGATTTTTGCTCTGTAGTTCTTGTACTGAAATCCTTTACCAAAAATTAATGGAATTTATTTCTGTTTCTGGTTTGCTAAGAGTTTTGTTATAAATGACAGTCGAATTTTTTCAAGTATATTCTCTCTATATGTTAGATAATCAAATGTTTTTTCTCCTTTATTCTGTTCATGTGGTGAATTATATTGTTCGATTTCCTAATGTTAAACAAATCTTGCTCTCTTGAAATAAACCCAGTTAGGTTATGGAGTATTTTAAATCTATATGTTGATCAATCAATTGATTGGTCAGTAGATACACACACATATATATGTTTGTATACACATATACAATTTCCAGTATATATTATATATTTCCACATTCTGTTTCTTTGGCATCTATGCTCATAAGAGCAATTCCTTTGTTTTCCTGCTTCCAAAATTTGGTTTTATTGCCTCTTTAGTTCTCCTTGTTTTTGTGAGATTATGCCTTAAAGGAAAAAACAACAACAATATAGTAAGTTTGGGGGTGGGGGTAAAATTAGATCTGTGTGTTCAATCCACCTTCCTTACCTAGTAGCTGTAACCCTCTTTTTGCCTAATTTTAAATGTATAGTTTTTACTTTATTTGAATTCTAATGTATAAACTAGTTGTGAACATAATGTTAAAATCCTTTTCATTGCTTTCACCCATGGGCTGCTAGCTAAAGTGCAGTATTAAAAGTTTTAAATAAGTATGCTAAATATGAATGGGGTTCGACATTTCTAACTAGAGGCAAATGATGAAAGAAATAAATCCTCTGACTTATTTTCCTGCCTTCTTGGAGGGTATTAGTGTGGGATGTTTGGGGTTCTTTGGACATTCATAGAACTTAGGTAAGATAAGTAAGAGACCTGGCTCACAAAGATCTAGTAGGGAAGTTATATCCTATTTTTAGTGCTTCATTAGATGAAATTGTGATTCTGTCATGGTCACGTCTTTCTTCTCTTTTCAAGTTACCTTGAAAAAGTACATAAACAGAAAATCAAGGAGCAACATTTTTTTCAGTGGGAAATAGTTTAAATGCAACAGACATTTAATATCTACAGATGGTCCCTGACCTAATTTGACTTAGGATTTTTCAACTTTACAATGGTGCAAAAGCGATACACATTCAGTAGAAACCTTATTATGAATTTTGATCTTTTTCTGGGTTGGTGATAGGCCAGACGATACCCTGCAGGATGCAGGACAGCAGCAGCCAGCCACGGCTCCCACTCAGCCACTCTGTCACAAGGGTGAACAACCGATACACTTAGAGCCATTCTGTCCCCATACAGTGATTCTGTTTTTCACTTTCACACTATTCAATAAATTACATGAGATAGTCAACACTTTATTATAAAATAGGCTTGTGTTAGATGATTTTGCCCAACTGTAGGCTAATGTAAGTGTTCTGAGTATGTTTAAGGTAGGCTCCGCTAAGCTATGACGTTCCATAGGTTTGGTATATTAAATGCATTTTCAACCATTTAACTGGACATAACCCCATCATAAGTTGAGGAAGATGTGTACTGTATGTGTAGCACTGAGCTGGATCCTAAGGAATTTAAGGTGAGTTACCCAGGTTCTAACATCCTAGGGTAGGCTTTCAGGAGTAACTTTCAGTCTGATAAGGAGAGAGGTACTTAAAAAGATAATTTCAGTAAAATGTGTTGAGTGATGTGTGTGGTGAGCCATTTTGATAAGATGGAGAAGAGGTACATAATTTAACCTGATGTGGTCAAGCAAGTTTTCTGGATAAAGTGTTACCTGAGTTCAGTGAGTCTTGAGAAGTGAGAAATTAGGCTTGGGAGGACACATGATACTTTAGGAGAGAACTGCTGTAGGCAAAGAACAAAGGCATAACATTGTAGGAGATAATACATGCATTACACATCGTTTGGAACTCTGTAGTCAAAGATAAGACTGGAGCTTTTGCTTAGAGTTAGGCAGGGTCTGCTACACCAATTCTGATGATCTTGGACTTTATCCCAAAGTGATAGGGTTATAAGGAAGAAAGGTGGCATGGTCACAATTTTTGTTTTATAATAGCATTTCTCAAAGTGTTTTTTTGTTTTGTTTTAGGTTATTAATAGGATTAAGGTGGAGAAAGGCTCTGATCTAATACACTTATGAAATTCTAGATTTAAGTTCTGCTATTTCTTGGTTTAGGATTTCTCATCTTTCTTGGTATGCCAAGATGTATTATAAATCTCTGGCATGACTTTTTTTTTTCCTTCTTCTCAGAGCACCTCTGTAGATTAGTTTTCAGCAAAACAAGTTTTCTTAATAGGTCACTCTGTGTAGAGGAAGGTTCTAAATGAGAATGGCAAGACTATAGTGAAGAAGACTGAGGGGCAGCTGTGTACTTACCCATGCAGGCAGTAATTAGGGTCTGTTCTAGGTTAGTGGTTGCAGGGAAAGATGAAAGGGAATTGTTTGGGAAAATTCCACGGATTATATTGATAGAACTTGGTGATGGATTGGGCATGAGATCTCATGGATTACTGCCACTGCTTCTGGTGGGGGTAACTAGATTAGATAGGTTGTAGTACTGCCAAGTGAGGTAGAGAATGCAGTAAGAAGAGGTTTAGAGGCAGATGCAGTTTGGGATTTGATGAGTTTGGCATGCCTATGGTATGTCTAAATAAATGTGTTTAGTGGGCAGTTGGAGATATGGCTTTGAATCTCATACAGTCAGTTACTTGCCAGATAAAGGAAGATCAGTATAATTTCAGTTGATTGCTAAGGTTATCAAAGTTAGTTTAAGCTTTGCAGAAGATTTGAGGTATGTGCTTTGTGAGCACATGAGATACTTCTATGGTATGGTAAAATTCTTCCATGAATTAAAAAACCCAATGAGACTAGTAGTATGGAACAGGTTTTTTTTATCAGATGACTTCAGTACCAATTTAAGGTACATAAGTAATTTACTTGCTGATGTTAATAAATCTGACTTTGTTGCAGACCTTCATGGTAGGCTTCAGAGTTAATTCTGCTGGATCACTTGTAACATAGTAACAAGAGAACACAGAGTCTTAAAGTCTGGGTTAAATTCTAGCTTTATCCCTACAATGCATGACCTTGGGTAAATCATTTTTTATAAAAAGAGGGAAGGAATATTTAAGTCATAGATTGCATGACTTTGTAAGAGTAAATTGAGTTATTTGATAGTGCTTTTGAATTGTAAAGTGCTGTATAGGTGTACAAAGTGATATAGGGAGGTAACACAATTTGCAAATTGGTTAGCTTTTAAAATAGCAAGCCTTAATATGGGCAAAGAAATGATATCTCTCAATATACATTTATATTATATTGTAAATTGTATATATAAACACACCCACATTTATATATAACAACACGTAATTGGTATCTCTCTCTTTGTATGTTGAACTACATGTACTCTAAAGACAATGTTTCCATTTATATGCAACAATCAAGAAGTATTCTGGTGTTGAAAAATGAAATAGGCATGATAAATGCAAAATGACCGTCAATCTCACCAGGCTATCTGGTTGTGGTAGATGACTCTACATACATCGTACCGTAAGTAACATAGATGAGAGGTGTTGAGAGAAATATTGTTTGGACTGTAGTTTGGAGGAAACCAATAAAATATTCTTACATAGCAAGTGTCCCACGTAAAAGAAAATATATAAATATCAGTCTCCAAATGGCTTCTTAATGTTGTGATTTATATTTTAAATACTTATGGGTAAAAAAGATTGTCTTAGCTAATATCAGTAAAGCAATTTTTCTTCCACACAAACACAGCTTGTTAACATTCTCTACCTTATGTTTTGTCCCTGTCAGAGACCCTGTCTGGCAAATTGATGCACACTATGTCTATTTGTACTTTTTTATTAATCCAAGGGATAGTTTAAAATATGTGAGTATTGATATACTTGTGTGTGTGTGTGTGTGTGTGTGTGTGTGTGTGTGTTAAACCATCCTTTTGGAAAAAATAGATGCCCATATTGAAAATAAAGATCCAGTAGATTGAAGACAAATGATAATTCAGATATGAAAGACATGTTAATTCAAATATGATCTGCTAGAATCACTGATTAATACTTTCAGCTATGAAATATACTTACTTTCACCCTCTTTTTGTGCTAAAAAAGTTGAATATTAGAAGCCAAACTAATTTAGCAGATGGATATAATGAAGCAAACCAGAATTTTGGAGTTGGTAGATAGCAGAAGCAATGGGACAGTATTTTTTTTAAATGATGTCACTGCTGCTAGTAGTTCCCTGGCTCTGGCTGTGAAGGTAACATTGGTAGCTAGCAACACACATATTCTGTCTATTAGTCTTGACCTTATCTGAAAGCAAAGATTTTTGTGACCATTTATTTCCTTATTTTGTTGTTTTTAGTGTGAGTAATAAAAATTAGATATAGTCAACTTTTTTGTTGAGGAGAGTAGCACCCTTTTTTGGTATGACTTACCTGGAACAAAAAGCTAGAAGACGAGTTTGTTTTTTACTGATTGGCTTGATTTTTTTTTATTAGGTAAAACTTTATTTTAATACAAAATAAAGGAAGTTTATTTTGTATTAAACGATTAACATAGCATATTAGAAATGTACTTGAACCAAATACTAAGGGTCTTAAGTAGCAATGTACAAGACATGATTTTTCTCAGAGTTAACATCTGAGAGATAAAGAAGAACGGATAAACAACCACAAGGGTTTGTTCATCAGTCAGGGGTCAAGCTGCCACAATATCTAAGCCCTCTCCTGGCATTCTTATCATCTTACTTTATTATTTTTTTAAATTGTGGTAAGATACACAAAATTTACTATCTCAATCATTTTTGAAGGTGCAGTTCAGTGGTATTAATACATTCATAATGTTGTTGCTACCATTACCACCATCCATCTCCAGAACTCTTTTCAAATCTTGTAAAACTGATATACTACACCCGTTAAACAATAATTCCCTATCCTCCTCTTCCACCAGCCTCTAGTAACCACCATTCTACTTTCTGACTCTCTGGTTTTGACTATTCTAAGTACCTCACATAAGTGGAATCATACAGTATTTGTCTTTTTTGACTGGCTTACTTCACTTAGCATAATACCCTCAAGGTTCATACAAGTTGTAGCATATGTCAGAGTTTTCTTCCTTTTTAAGACTGAAAATATGCTATTGCATGTATATACCACATTTTGTTTATCTGTTCTTCCGCTGATGGCCTTGAATTGCTTCCACATTTTAGCTCTGGGAGTAGCGCTGCAGTGAACATGGATGTGCACTCTAGCTCTTTGAGTCCCCACTTTCAGTTGCTGGATCATATGGTGACTCTGTTTTTAATTCTTTGAGAAACTGCCATGCTGTTTTCCAGAGCTGCTGTACCATTTTACATTCCCACCAACAGTGCACAACAGTTCCAGTTTCTCCACATCCTCCCAAAAACTTACTTTCTGTTAATGGGTGTGAATGAAGTAGTATTTATTATAGTTTTGACTTGCATTTCCCTAAGTGACACTGAATATCTTTTCGTGTACTTATTGGCCGTTTGTATATCTTCTCTGGATAAATGTTTTATTCCATTCCTTTGCCCATTTTTAAATTAGGTTATTTTTGTTGTTGAGTTTTAAGAGTTCTCTACATATTCTAGGTATTAATCCTTTATCAGATATATGATTTGCAAATATTTTCTCCCATTCCTTGTGTTGCCTTTTTACTCTGTTGTTATTGTCTTCTGATGCACAAATTTTTATAAATTTATTTTATTTTATTTATTTTTGGCTGCATTGGGTCTTCATTGCTGTGCGCAGGCTTTCTCTAGTTGCGGCGAGCAGGGGCTACTCTTTGTTGCGGTGCAGGGGCTTCTCATTGCAGTGGCTTCTCTTCGTTGCGGAGCATGGGCTCTAGGCACGCGGGCTTCAGTAGTTGTGGCTCACAGGCTCTAGAGTGCAGGCTCAGTAGCTGTGGTGCACGGGCTTAGTTGCTCCGCGGCATGTGGGATCTTCCCAGACGAGGGATTGAACCCGTGTCCCCTGCACTGGCAGGCGGATTCTTAACCACTCTGCCACCAGGGAAGTCCCCTGATGCACAAAATTTTTTTAATTTTCATGAAGTCCAACTTATTTTTTCTATTGTTGCCAGTGCCTTTGGTGCTCTATTGAAGAAGTCATTGCCCAATCCAATGTCATGAAGCTTTTTTGCCCTGTGTTTTTTTCTGAGAGTGTTATACTTACAGCTCTTACATCTAGGTCTTTGATCCATTTTAAGTTACTTTTTATATACAATGTTAGATAAGGAGCCAGCTTAATTATTTTGTATATTGATAGCCAGTTTCCCTAGCACCATTTGTTGAAAAGATTGTTCTTTTCTCATTGAATAGTCTTGGTAACCTTGTCAAAAATCATTTGATCATGCATATGAGGGTTTTTTTCTAGGCTCTCTATTCTGTTCCATTTGTCTATATATAGACTGTCATATGCTAGTACCACACTGTTTTGATTACTGTAGCTTTGTAGTAAGTTTTGAAATCAGAAAATGTGATTTCCACTTTGTCCTTTCCACTTTTTTCCTCCAGCTTTGTTGTTCTTTTTCAAGATTGTATGGCTATACAGGGTCTCTTAAGATTCTATATGAATTTTAAGATAGGATTTTCTATTTCTGCCCAAAAACATATCATTGGGATTTTGATAAGGATTGCATTGTCTTCCAGTTCATGAATCTGGTTTGAGATTCCTTTTTTTGATGTCTTCTTTAATTTTTTTCAGGAGTGTTATTTTGTTTTCATTTTATAAGTCCTTAACCTTCTTGGTTAATTTCTAAGTATTTTATTCTTTTTGATGTTATTGTAAATGAATTTGTTTTCTTAATTTCCTTTTTGGATTGTTCATTGTTGCTGTTCAGAATGCAACTAATTTTTGTGTATTGACTTTGCTGGTGGTCAGAGTGGCCACTTTACTGAATTAATTTCTTAGTTCTAACAATTTTGAGGGGGGGAATATAGGTTTTTTACCTATAAGATTATATCATCTGCAAGCAGGGATAATTTTACTTCTTCCTTTCTAGTTTGCATGCTTTTAATTTCTTTTTCTTGCCTAATTGATCTGGCTAGAACTTCCAGTATTGTGTTGAATAGAAGTGATGAAAGTAGGTATCCTTGCCTTGTTCCTGATCTTAAAGGAAAAGCTTTCAGTCTTTCAACATTGAGTGTGATGTTTACTGCAGTTTTTCATAATATGCCTTTATTATGTTGCAGTAATTTTCTTTGATCCTAGTTTGTTGAGTGTTTTTATCATGAGAGGGTGTTAAATATTGTCAAATGCTTTTTCTGTGTCAGTTGAGATGGATTTCTTCATTCTGTTATTATAGTGTACATTTTATTGATTTGCATATGTTGAGCCGTCCTTGCATTCCAGGAATAAATCCCACCTGATCTCAGTGTGTAATCTTTTTTCTATGCTGCTAAATTTGGTTTGCTAGTATTTTGTTGAGGATTTTTTAATCAATATTCATAAGGGATCATGGTTTTTAAGTTTTCTTGGGGTTTTAGTATCAGGGTAAAGATGGCCTCATAAAATGAATTAGGAAGTATTTTCCCCACTTAAGTTTTTTGGAAAAGTTTGAGAAGGATTGGTGTTTTTCTTTAAAATGTTTGGTATAATTCACCAGTGACACTTCCAGGACTTTTTCTGTTGAGATCTTTTGATTAGTGATTCAGTCTCCTTACTCCTTATTATTCTGTTCAGATTTTCTATTTATTTGTGGTTTAGTCTTGGAAGGTTTTGGGTCTCTAGGAATTTGTTCATTTCATCTAGGTTATCCAATTTGTTGCCATACATACAGTTTTTCATAGTTCTCTCGTACAATTCTTCTTGTTTTTGTAAATGGTAATAATGTCCCCACTTTTATAACCGATTGGTAGTTTGAATTCTCTTTTTTTCTTAGTCCCATTTATTTAAAATTTGTCAACTTGTTGAACTTTTCAAAGAATCAACCTTTGGTTTCATTGATTTTCTCTATTGTCTTTCTATTCTCTACCTTACTTATCTCTGCTCTAATCTTTATTTCCTTCTGCTGGCTTTGGGTTTAGTTTGGTCCTTTAGTTGTAAAGTTAAGTTGTTGATGGTTAGATTTTTCTTGTTTTTTAATGTATGCATTTATAGCTATAAATATCCTCTTTAGTACTTCTTTTGCTGCATTCTGTAAGTTTTGGTATACTGTGTTTTCTTTTTTGTCTCTAAGTATTTTCTAATTACACTGTGATTTCTTGTTTGATCCATTGATTGTTTAAGAGTATGTTGTTCAATTTCCACAAATTTGTGGGTTTTCCAGTTTTCTTTCTTTTATTGATTTCTAACTACATCCTGTTGTGGTGGGAAAAGATACTTTATATGATATCTATCTTATAAAATTTATTTTGTATGTATTTTGTAGCCTAAAACATGATGTGTCCTGGAAAATGTTCCATGTGCATTTGGGAAATATGTGTACTCTTTTGTTACTGTGTAGAGTGTTCAATATATGTCTATTAGATCTTGTTGGTTTGTTGTGTTGTTCAAGTCCTCTGTTTCCCTATTTTCTGTCCGGTTGTTCTGTCTATTGGGAGTGGGGTATTGACGTCTCCCAAATATTATTATATTATACAACTATATCTCTTCAGTACTATTAATTTTTGTTTCATGTTTTGATAGTCTGTTATTAGGTGTATAAATGCTTATAATTGTTATATCTTCTTGCTGTATTGAACCTTTTATTAATATATTATGTCCTTTGTCTCTTGTAACCTATTTTGATTTAAAGTCTGTTTTGTCTGATACTAGTATAGCTACTCCTGCTCTCTTTTGGTGATTATTTGCATGGAATATCTTTTTCCATTCTTTCACTTTAAGCCTGTTTGTGTCTTTGGATCTAAAGTGAGATTCTTGTAGACAGCATATAGTTGGATCATGTGTTTTTATCCATCCTGCCAATCTCTGTCTTTTGATTAGGGAGTTTAGTCTATTTACATTTGTAGTTATTACTGATAAGGAGGGACTTAATCTTTCATTTTGCTACTGTTTCTGTATGCCTTATAGTTATTTTGTCCCTTATTTTCTGCATTACTGCTTTATTTAGAGTTCAGTTGATTTTTTTTGGAGTTAAACATTTTAATTCCTTTGTTATTTATTTTTGTATATATTCTATAGCTATTTTCTCTGTGGTTGCCATCAGAATTACATTTAACATCCTGAAGTTATAACCCTCTAACTTATACCAGCTTAACTTCAATAACATACAAACTCTGGTCCTTTACAGCTCTGTACCTACCCTTCTCAGTTGTTGTTGTCACAAAGTTATATATTTACACAGTGTATGCACCAAACCATAAACTAATAATTCTTTTAATGCCTTTGTCTCTTAAATTATGTAGAAAATGAAATGTGAAGTTACAAACCAAAGTTACTGTAACACTGGCTTTGAGTCGAATAATTCTTAGTTTAAAAAAATACCTTAGTCTCTTAAATCATGTAGAAAACAAGGAGTGGAGTTAAAAACCATTTTTATAATAGTGCTAGCTTTTATAATTGCTCCATGTATTTACCTTTACTGAGATCTTTATTTCTTCATAAGGCTTCATGCTACTGTCTAGTGTCCTTTCATTTCAACCTACAGGACTTTCTTTAACATTTCTTGCAGGGCAGGTCTAATGGTAGCAGACTTCTTTTGTTTGTCTGGGAATGTCTTCATTTCTCCTACACTGATGAAGGATAATTTTGCCAGCTATAGGATTTTTGGTTGACTTTTTTTTTCCTTTAGCAGTTTGAATATATCAGCCCACAGTTTTCTAGTCATCAAAGTTTCTGATGAGAAATCTGCTAATAGTTTTTGAGGTTCCCTTGTGTGTGATGAGTCACTTCTCAACTTCTTTCAAGATTCTCTTTTTGTCTTTGTCTTTTGAAAGCTTGATTATAATGTGCCTTGGTGTGGATCTCTTTGAGTTCATCTTGCTTAGAGTTCATGGAGCTTCTTGGATGTGTATATTTATGTATTTCAGCGAATTTGGGAATTTGTCAGCCATTATACAAATATTCTCTCTGCCATTTTCTTTCTTCTTTTGGGACCCCACAATCCATATATTGGTCAACTTTATGGTGTCATACAGTTCCCTTAGCCTCATGCACTTTTCTTCAATCTTTTTTCTTCCTGCTTCTCAGACATAATAACTAATGTCCTATCTTCATGTTCACAGATTTTTTTGCCTGTTCAAATTCACCTTTGGATTCTCTTAGTGAATTTTTCATTTTAGTTATTGTAATTTTTGGCTCCAGAATTTCTTTTTATGTTCTTTTTTGAAAGTCTTCTTTCTCTTTGTTGACATTTCCATTTTGTTCATACATTGGTTTCTTGACTTGCTCTACATCTTACTTTAAAGCTTATGTATCAGTTGTTTCAAATTCTCTGTCTAGTAGAGATACTCTCAGGTCTCTGTTTGGAACCTGTTAATTTTTTTCCTTTGAATCAGGGCTACACTTTGTTTTATTTTTAGTGCCCTGTGATTTTGTTGTTGTTGAAAACTGGAAATTTTAGTCATATAATGTGGTAACTTTAGAAATTGGATTCTCCCCTCTCCCCAGAGAGGAAAGATCAAAATTTCCCTGGTTTTTTGTCTATGTTTTTGTGTTCTTGATTGTTGCAGGCTGTCTCTGCATCAAGGATCAGCCTGAGGTGTACTCTTAGGGTCTTTTCTGGTCTTTTTTGAGCCTTTCCCTGGGCATGCAGAGTGACTTCCAAAATTTTCCTAAAAAGGGAGTTGCCTTTTTTCCCCCAGTTTTATTGAGATACAGTTGGCATACTGCACTGTATAAGTGTGAGCTCTGCAGCATACTGATTTGACTTATATGCATCATGAAATGAATACCACAATACGTTTAGTGACTATCCATCTCATATAGATACAAATTAAAAGAAAAAGCAAAAGATATTTTTTCTTGTGATGAGAACTCTTAGGATTTACTCTTAACAACTTCATATATAACATACAACAGTGTTAATTGTATCAGTCATGTACATTACATCCCTAGCACTCATTTTTCTTGTAAATGGAAGTTTGTACCTTTTGACCACCTTCACCCAATTCCTCCTCCCCCGACCCCTCCCCTCTAGTAACCACAAATATGATCTCGTTTTCTATGAGTTTGTTTGAAGTATAATGGACCTGCAACGCTTTGTTAGTTTCTAGTGCACAATATAGTGATTCGATATTTCTATACATTTCAAAATCACCACCATTATAAGTCTAGTTTATGATCTGTCAACATATAAAGATATTACAATATTATTGACTATATTCCCCACACTGTACATTTCACCCCCCTGACTCATTTATTTTGTAACTGGAAGTTTGTACCTCTTAATTTTCCTCACCTATTTCATTCATCCCAGTTGCTTTTTCACTCACTGAGTTGCTTTTGAATGTTCTACTTTTTAACGTCTGACACTCAAAAGGGGAAAAAGAGAAAAATGAAGCGGGGGGAGGGTCAGTGGCTCCTTAAGTACGCTGCAGGTCACTTCTGCAGGAGAGGGAAGGACTTGAAACAGTGGGAGGAAGTACAACAGCAATATCCAGCTGCCTCTTTGGGTATTCCTCTGAGGTTAGAAGCAGCAATCAGTCATCAGAGCACAGATACCTGATATTTGGAAGACAGATCCTTTTCTCCCACCCTGGCTCCTATAAGCTGTGTGCAGGGTGCTCCTGAAGTGTGTGCAGGGCTGCCTGTCAGGGAGCTGTGGGGCAGGGTGATGGGTAGCTAAGAGCTGAAATTAACCAAAGTTGCAAGCCTTCTGTAGACTCAACAGTTCCAAAATAGTTTCTGTCAGTGCATTTATTGTCTAGGTGGGGAGACAGATTCCTGGTGCTTCCTACTCAGTCATCTACCCAGAATTCTCACCTAATTGGCCTGACATTTTTTCTTTTCTTTTTTTAATGGTCTGTAACATAGGATAGCTTAGGACCATGTTGGAAGTGCCTACTCATTTTCAACATACACTTGACAGACATTTATTTACTTCTCCCTCCCTCTCTCTCTTTCTTATCTTTTTTATTAACAGAGTTGCTGCAGTCATTCTGTAATGGCTACACATGGAGTGAATGTGTTTCATTTAACTTTGTGGGCATATATACTTTCCACATGACTTAAGAATAGTAGCAAATCTTTTAAATCATCAGTGGTCAGTTATAGTAAAAATAAACTGTAAGAAGAGGTGATGCATTCTTTATGGATTGTGTGACAGAGAATAGCATTTGATTTAATAGATTTAGTTATACCTACAGAAAGAGTTGAGAACATTAATGAAGCTTGTGAATAAGATCAAATGAACTGAATATTTAAGAGATTTATCTCTTTAAAGATATCTGATTGGGAATATTGAAATTAATGTTAAAATTAAATTTCTTTAGAAGTTTAATCTCTTGATATTTGAATCAAGCCTTTTGAATCCCTCAGAGAAAAAGACAAAAATGGTTATTAGAGGATTTATGTGCACATATTATAAGAAAGTATAAAAAAATCAGAATGGAAAGCAACTGTTACAAGTACCAGAAAATTATGCTATTAATTTAAGTGTCATCAGAGCACAAAAGATCACATTCTGGGACTGTGAGAAAATTATTAAAATACTGGAAATAATAGTACTTAAGATGAAGATATTATACTCTAAGATCTGGTTAAGTAACTGATATTATTATATCACTTCAGGTATTATAAAAGTAACAAAATGCTTTTAAAGATAATAAGCATTACATTTTGAGATTGGCAATGTTCACACTTTTCTGCTTAAGTGCTTTCCTAGTTTAACATAATCTAATAACAGTTATGGGGGAATCGCTAACATCTTAGTTCCCATGTATATCCTTTCTCCTTCCTTGCCCAATATATACATATAAAAGTGATAAGCTTTTATTCTCTAAGTGGTGGGTTTATGAACAGTTACTCTTCTGCCTTTGTCTTTGCTGTTAGAAATATAGCTGTTTTGTAATTTTTTTAGGTCCTAAATGTTGAGAAATCTACTGCAGATCTACTGCAAAGGTACTAATGTATAGATTCATTACTGTCCAGAAATCAGAATGTGTTTTTTTAAACAGTTTTTTTGAGGTATAATTGATATACAATAAACTGAACATATTTAGTGTATGATCTGGTGAGCACTGACAAATGTTTACACCCGTGAGATCAACTCCACAATCAAGATAATAAACCTTTCCACGACAACCAAGTTTCCCCCTTCGCCTTTTTAATCTCTCCCTTTTGTTCCTCGTGTCCTTCCTCCCGATCCCAGGCAACTGCTGCTCTCCTTTCTAGAGTTTTATATAGTTCTATATACTTTTCTATGTCAGGTTTCTTTCCTCAGCATAATTAGAGACTTCTCAATGTTGTAGCATGTAATAATATTTCATTGTTTTTAGGCTGAGTAGTTAGTACTCCTTTGTATGAATGTAACCATATATTGTTCATTTACCTGCTGATGGACAGATGGGTTGTTTCCAGGATGTGGCTGTTACAGATAAAGCTACTGTGAACATTATGTGAATGTCATTTTGTGAAGATATGCTTTCATTTCTCTTTGGCAAATACCTAGGGTTAGAATGGCTAGATCATCTAGGAGGTGTGTATTTAACTTTTTAAGAAACTGCTGAACAGTTTTTTTTAAGCGGTTGTGCTATTTTACATTCCTAACAATATTGTTTGAGGCTTCTGGTTTCTCTGCATCCTTACTGACATTTGGTATGTCCAGTCATTTTCATTTTAGCCATTCTAATAGGTGTGTAGTGGTAGCTCATTATGATTTTAATTTGCATTTCCTTAATGACCAGTGATGTTGAAAGTATTAAATGCTTGTCATCATATATCTTCTTTGGTGAAGCATCTACAAATCTTTTGTGTAAAGACCTGAATTAATGGAGAGATAAACTATATTCATGAGTTAGAAGACTCAGTATTGTTAACGTGTTAGTTCTCTCCAAATTGATCTATAGATTCAATGCAATCTCAATCAAAATCCCAGTAGATTTTTTTAATTGACAAAATGATTCTAAAATTCATATGGAAATGCAAAGAACTTAGAATAGTCCAAAAAACTGAAAAAGAACAAAATTGGAGGACTAATACCACCTGATTTCAAGACTTATAAATTTACCTTTAAGACAAACCTATCTATCAAGACAATGTAGTATTAATATAAAGTATGACAAAAAGATCACTGGAATAGAGAATTTAGAAATATACCCATATAACTGTGTATGCATACAGCTGTTTCCAGTGAAGGTGCAAAGATAATTCAGTGGAAGAAAGACAGTCTTTTCAATAAATGGGACAAATAATTTGCTATATGCAAAACAGATGAACTTCAATCCATATGTAAAAATTAACTCAAAATGAATCATAAACTTAATGTAAAACCTAAAACAATGAAACTTTTGGAAAAAACAAGGAAAAGCTTTGCGACTTTGGGATAGGCAAAGATTTCTTAACACAATACAGAAAACAAGATCCTTATAAGAACAAGTTGAGAAATTGGACTTAATCAAAATTAAAACTTTTTGCTCTTGAAAAATACTGTTAAAAGAGTGAAAAGACAAGGTATAGACTAGGAGAAAATATTTGCAAATTATACATCTGATAGTGGACTTGTGCTTAGAATATATATAAAGAGCTCTGAAAGCTCAATAATAAGACAACAACACAGAATAGGCAGAATATTTTATATAGATATATATTTTGGGTATTTCAAATGTATCCCTTTTATTACTATTAAAGCTTTATATAAATTAATTTCATGAGGACGGTTTTTTCAAAATAGGTTTATTTAACTCTTGGAGAATTGACCATATGTCACTTCCCTTTTTGGCAAATGGCTAGGAATCAGATAATTCTTGCTCCCTACTTCACTTCCTTTGCATCCACTTTTCACTCAACCATATTGCTGCAGTTTGTTTCATGATTGTGTATCTTGACAAAACACCTCACCTAAGCTCTGCCACTTCTCTCTTTCTTTGCCCCACAGCTCTTCTAATGCTAGGACCAGTGATGTTTATGGGCGCCATTAGGCATACATATGTATGCAGATCTGGAAATGTGAGAGAATTCATAACCCTCCTTAGGGCAACTCGACCAGTCAGGAATGGAAGACAGTGAATAAATGCTTCTGAATTCTGTTTCTTGGGTGGCAATTCTGAGGAGCTTTCTCTAGAACTTCTCACAGAGCTGCCATCGACCACAGTAACCATCTTAAAAGTACACCCTTATTTTAGCTTTCTCTCCTCACTTATACTGTTTCCAGTCCCTACTCCCTCTCACTCCCTGAGATTACTTCCAATAACCTATCTGTACACAAGCCCTGGCCTCAGGCTTTGCTTTCTGGGGGAGATCCCAAGCTCAAATTATCATTGCATATATCACTTAATGTTATAGCTACAAATAAAGGTGACGTAGGACAAGGGTCCAAATACACCAGTTATACTTATGGCACAGAAATTTACCTTCCTTAAAAAAATCCTGATGGTTGCCTTTTGCTTCTTTGATTTGTTTTTCAAGACTGAACAAAACCTTTGCAGCTATATGTGACCTTCTAAGCAATGTAACTTGACAGGCCTTTTTAAAACTCAATTTATAATTCAAAGAGTGTACTAGTCTTCTCTCAGATGATGTCCTTACCCCTACAGAACTTTCTTTACAGTTGCTATCAGCTTCCTTTGGCTTGTCACCACCATTTGAAAAATTTTATGCAACTTCTATATAATAATGGGCCACAGCCACTAACTTCTTAGCTTGTACTTGTTACCCAGTTTCTTTGTCGAATATAAAAAAAATTATTAACATTTCAGTAATCGGGACTAGCATGTTTTGAAAAGAGTTTAGACTTAAGCATATAAGCAATTCTTCAGTGGATGGTGACAGTGGAAACCAGAGCACCGATTTCTTTCACTAAATATATATCCTCTAGCCATGGAGTTAATAAGAACATTTTCATCTCCTTCTCTATTTATTGGCTATGTGTCATGAGAAAATGTGATACCCTTCAAGATTTCTATAGAATACTGATATAACCTAGTTTTCTGATGGTTTATTTATTTATTAAACATAAACAAGAATAACCAACTTGACCTTCCTCTGGTCAAATATTGGGGTACTTGATTCATCACACTTGCCAGCAATAAAAATTGGCAAGCATTTCCAAAATAGACGGTGTTTCAGTAATATAAAACTAGTCAGGAGATAGAATATGCCTTTTAATTTTTTTGGAAAGGTCATGATTTGGTGACATTTGACCAGATGAACTTTCTAATGGTTCATGATCTAAAGGTTTAAATGCCAAATCTATCATACCAAACAGACTCTTCAGCATTGTGATTATTCAGAAATTTTCAGTGCATCAACACACAGATCTTCTCACCAAGAAGCCTATATACAGAACAGTGCAGGTATCCTGATTTCAGTGCAGAGAATTTCATTAAATGCCTTAGGTGAACCTAATATTAAATTGATCTCTTATTAATATCTTTATGCCTGCTCTTATCAAATCATGTCGAGATGTCTATTTTTTTCCCTCAAGATTAATACATTCTTTTTAATCTTATGACCTTTTCACACAGGAAGATTGGACTCCATATCAGGGAATATCTTCCCTGAACCCGTAGCTCTTGTGCTCCCAGTGCATGGAATGTTACAGATATAGTTTTCCAATGTCTGGTGGTTAGTCTGTGCCTTTTTTTTTCTGTGATTGCCCTACCCCACATAAAAATAGACTGAAAGATACATAGATAAAATAATGAATGTTGTGGTTGTTATGCCCTCAACATGGTATGCTGCAAATCTTTGGAGTAGGTAGAGTGGAATATAGAATATACTCTTTTCTCCTTGTTTTATGTTTTCTAACTTTCTCAGTATTTCTCCTTTTTAAAAAAATTTTTTGGCGCTTTAAGGACAAGAGGTGGTTTAGCATCACATCCTCTCCTTTCCCATAGCAAGGCTTAGGTGAGAGGCGCCTACGTTGTTATCTTGGTTACTGGGATACTTTTCTTCTCTGTAGGATAGTTTATTGCTTTTGGGACACTGAGCCTTTTCTGTGTTTGTGTTTGTTTTTGTTTTTTGTTTAATTAATTTATTTTATTTAATTATTTTTAGCTGCATTGGGTCTTCGTTGCTGCGTGCGGCCTTTCTCTAGTTGTGGCGAGTGGGAGCTACTCTCCGTTGCGGTGCGCGGGCTTCTCGTTGCGGTGGCTTCTCTTGTTGCAGAGCATGGGCTCTAGGCATGTGGGCTTCAGTAGTTGTGGCACACAGGCTCAGTAGTTGTGGCTCGTGGGCTCTAGAGCGCAGGCTCAGTCGTCGTGGCGCATGGGCTTAGTTGCTCCGCGGCATGTGGGATCTTCCCGGACCAGGGCTTGAAGCCGTATCTCCTGCGTTGGCAGGTGGATTCTTAACCACTGCACTACCAGGGAAGCCCCTGTTTTGGGGGTTTTAAAATTTTTATTTTTTTGGTTTTGCTGGTAATTTCTTTTGTCTTCCTTCTAAAGTTTTTTTTTTCCTCTGTTTTATTTCTTTTAATTATGTATATGTGCTAAAAAGGTTGACATTTTCCTTTGATTAATGAATTAACCAGTTGCCAGTGTTCTGGGTGTAATTTTTGGATCTTCATCATATTTGAGCTGTGTAGTTGCTTTTCTATTCCTGCTAGAAATTTGTGGTTTCAAACCTATTCCCAAACTCAAAAGTTTTAGAAGACTGAAATTTTGTACCTATATTTTAGAAAACAATAGTAGTTGTATAATGCATCTTTGACTTCTCCCCTTAAATACATGGGGATATGAAGTGTAATCCAAATATTTTGATTTTGGTACAAAAGTTCTTTTGATTCAAGAGGAAATGATTGTTCTACAGTGAATCATATAAGTTATTTATAACTTATATATAATTTGAATGAGAAAATATGTTTATACACACGATTTGGAAATAAATGGGAGTATGTTATAGTAATTGGCATCTTGAAAGGAAGTATACCTACTTTTAAGTGGACAGAATCACCTACTTCATGGATTTTCAAAGTTATATTTAGAGTTCTTGACTTTTAGAGCTGGAAGTCACCTTAGAAGTTATCTACCACACACTCACATTTATAGATGTAATATTAGGTCTTTAAGGGTCTGGGTATGTCTTGATATCAGATACTTTGTTACCCATCAAGATTAGAATGGTGACCTCTTTGTGTACTGGGTTCTTTTATCTTCGTCTTGGAGATCCTAACATAGTCCTGACACATGGTTGAAATATTAGTTTCACTGAATTGAATTTAGTATGTTTTTCACTATACACATTCATGAAATGAAAGGATAGCTGACAGACCATTTATTTCTAGTTCTACGTATGCTCCTTTATGATTATACAAATAATATATGTTATTGTAGGAAGTATGGAAAAGTACAAAGAAGAAAATAAAAATTCTTATAAAGTGGGTTGTTTTTAAAACCACACTACCCAGGGACAAGTGAAGCCTTGGAACAAAATCATTGGTGCTGAATTAGAACAAAACCACTCTTGATTATTCTGGAATGGATTAAGGGCATGTACCATGGTCCCATAGGACCTATAGAATGCTCACCTCTTCAGTGATGTTCTGTAATAAAGCAGTGACTAGTAATGGGAGTGCTGTAGGAAAGAAGCCATACCATGGAATTGAGCTACCTCAGTTATTAAAGGAAAAGTTACTCTGGGAAAGCAGACCCCCATCCCGTATACCTCATTATTCTCACCATCCTCTAACTCTGAGGCTTTGCTCATCTCTTCTCTTTCTCTTACCTGAAATTTTGCAATTAGAAATAATGTCTAAACTTATGAAGTTGAGTATTTTTTATGTGATTATGTGAATTTTTTCTCTGGGAAACTGTCTTTAATCCCCTATGTTTTAAAATAACATGTATTTTTTAAATTGATTTTCAGTAACTTTTTATATTAAGGGTGTTAATCCTTTGTCTAATATGGTACAAATATTTTTTGATTTGATAGAATTTCTCTAGGTCAGGGACCATATGTCTTTTAATTATAGTGGCTATCAATTTTAAGCATATGAGCACTTAGCATTTTATATACATCATCTCACTCAAATCTTGTAAGGATTAACAGTATTTCCATATTGCAGAAGCTAAGTGAGATTAAGTAATTTGCTGAGAAAGATGCAACTAGTTTTAAGTAGTGGAACTAGGAATGAGACTAAATATTTGACTACAAGTCTATGATCTTAACTAACATACTCTATTGTATCTTATATTTTCTTGTATCAACCAGTATTTACTGTAGAGCATAACACACATTATACACATTTGCTGTATTGAATTGTATTAAGACATAATTCATTTTGTAGTATTTACTTACTTAATTTTGTATAACTTGGTATACTATAAATGAGGACATGCATTCTTTGATTCTTGACCCAGATAGTTTGTTGTATATGGCTACAAATTGACTATTTTAAGTTAAAGTTAAAACTTTTCTCCATAAGTCTAATTTTATAAACTGTGTTCCATTTTTACAAATTCATTGTATGCTTCCCTAAATCCCAAAATTGGTTGCAAAAATAAAATAAAATATTAAACAACAGTGAAAAAACAGTGAAATTAAAGTTATCGTGTAAATGTTCATAAGGATGGCTTTCTTTTCCCTCAAGAGCTTGAATCTTTTAGAAATATGTCTGGTAACATTTAGACTATAACAGGGATGGCTGTTCTTCATTGTGCCACCTGTGGTTCTCAACTTTGCACATTAGAATCACTTGGGGAACTTTGGAAATTCCTAGTGCTAAGGCTGCATTGTAACAAGATCAATTAAAAAGGAATGGCTGAGAATGGAATCTAGATATTAGTGTTTAAGTTCCCTAAGTGATTGCAGTGTGATTTTTATTGTAGAGAAAGTTACAGGTAGTGATACCATTTGTGTGGTTTGTTATGTCCATAGTTGAGTGAAATGCTAAATTTTACTTAGAGAATGTAAAATGCATTTTTTTAACCCAACCTTATGATTCTCTGATTAAGAACACCTATTACAGACATTTCAAAGATTATAACTTGCCATATGCAGTGAGCCGCTTTTCTCAGAAGGCATATTTATGTTTTGTTTTAGAGATAGTTTTAAATATATAGATTTAAAGATTTATGTAAAGAGATCAGTTGTTGAATATTTGAAAAAAATTAGTCTATAACCTAATCCAGAAAAAAGTTTTAACTTTCTTAGTTATAATAAATAACTCATATAAGTTATATAATTCCTCCCAATATTTCATTATAAAATTTCAAACATACAGAAACATTGAAAAGGTTTATGGTGAATATTCATGTATACACCACCCAGATTCTATAGTTAACAATTACTGTACTTGCTTTAACACTTGTATTTCCATTTGTACCTCTTTCCGTCCATAAATCCATCTGATTTTTGAGGCCTTTCAAAGTAATTTGCATGTATCAGATCTTTCCCCCAAATACTTCAGTATGCATACCTTTAACTAGAGTTCAGTACTTTGTAAAATTTGGGAATAATAAAATGCATAAATCCTAAGTGTATCATAAGTTTCAGTAAATGAATATACTGGTGCAGTCCATACTCAAGATGCAGAACATTACCATCATTCAGTCTCCTCTCTCTTCCCAGTAAATATCCATTGTTTTGATTTTTTTCCAACTGTACCTTAGCTATGCCTGTTCCAGACTTCATATCAACAGAAGCATATAGTATGTACTCTTTTTGTACGTAGGCTTCTTTCACTCAACATAGTTTTGAAATTTCCATGTTGTGACATGTATTAGTAGTTTGTTCTTTTTATTCCTGAGTAGTATTCCATTGCATGAATATACTAGGGTTTATCATTTCTCCTATTGATGGACATCTGGACTTATACCAATTTTTGACATTTATGAATGAACTGCTATGAACATTCTTACATAAGTCTTTTTATGGACAGCTAAGTTACAAGTAAGGATATATTTAGTTTTTAAAGAAATTGCCAAATCTTTTCAAAAATGGTTGTGCCATTTTATACACTCACCCACAGAATGTGAGAGTTCATGTTGATTTATATCCTTACCAACATTTTGTATTTTTATTTTAATGTTACCTCTTAATATTAAGCTTTCTCACCTTTTATCAGTTTTTATCTGATTCACATGTTATTTTACATTGCATATTGTCTCCCCCCCACCCCCTAAAAAGAGAAAGAAAACTTAAGACAGTTGCATGGTAGTTTTGGTGTGATGTGAGACTGCTTATATTAAAAAATGAGGACTTGGCAATTTTTATTTTTGAAAAAAAAACTTTTATAGACCTTTTCTCCTTGCAAAATACTTACTGAACTTTGATATCAAATTTGGTCATATTATAGGGTACTTCCTTGGCATTTCTGGTGATGATATATAGAATATTTAATTGCATTGTTAACATTTAGACTTTTTTTCCCCATTTTCAGTAGGGAAATCAATTGAAAATAAGAGTTTGTGAATGATTTAACAGACAAAATAAGCAGTTGTAGAAAAATTTTTTTTCAGATAGCTTATTGATACAATAGTTTTAATGTCCACTTCATTAAAATTGCTAAGAGAAATGTTTCTGTCTCTCACTTTTCACCTTTTCAGACTTTATTTGGAACATAAAAATACTGTGTAAATTTTGATTATGACTTTTTAAAAATTTTATTTTTTGAAGCATAGCTGATTTACAATGTTGTGTTAATTTCTGCAGTACAGCAGAGTGATTCAGTTACATATATACATTCTTTTTCATATTCTTTTCCATTATGGTTTATCACAGGATATTGAATATAGTTCCGTGTGCTATATAGTAGGACCTTGTTATTTATCCATTCTATGCATAATAGTTTGCATCTGCTAATCCCAAACTCCCAATCCATCCCTCTCCCACCCCGTTTCTCCCTTGGCAACCACAAGTCTATTCTCTGTGTCTGTGAGTCTGTTTCATAGATAAGTTCATTTGTGTCATATTTTAGGTCCCACTTATAAGTGATATTATTTGGTATTTGTCTTTCTTTTTCTGACATTCCTCACTTAGTATGATAATCTGTAGGTCCATCCATGTTGCTGCAAATGGCATAATTTCATTCTTTTTTATGGCTGAGTAGTATTCCATTGTATATTTATACCACATCTTTATCCATTCATCTGTCAGTGGACATTAAGGTGGTTTCCATGTCTTGACTATTGTAAAACGTGCTGTAATGAACATTGGGGTGCATGTATCTTTTCGAATTATAGTTTTCTCCAGATATATAATATAATCCCAGGAGTGGGATTGCAGGATCATATGGCAAATCTATTTTTAGTTTTATGAGGAACCTCCATACTGTTTTCCATAGTGGCTGCACCAATTTACATTCCCACCAACAGTGTAGGAGGGTCCCCTTTTCTTCACACCCTCTCTGGCATTTATTGTCAATTTTTTAATCATGGCCATTCTGACTGGTGTGAGGTGGTACCTCATTGTAATTTTGATTTGCATTTCCCTAATAATTAGTGATGTTGAGCATCTTTTCATGTTGCCCATCTGTATGTCTTCTTTGGAGAAATGTCTGTTTAGGTCTTCTGCCCATTTTTTGATTGCATTGTTGATTTTTTGATATTGAGTTATATGAGCTGTTTGTATATTTTGGAAATTAAGTCCTTGTTGGTCAAATCACTTGCAAATATTTTCTCTGACTCTGTAGGTTGTCTTTTTGTTTTGTTTATGGTTTCCTTTGCTGTACAAAAGCTTGTAAGTTTGATTAGGTCCCATTTGTTTATTTTTGCTTTTATTTCTGTTGCCTTGGGAGACTGATGATGACTTTTAGGATTTGAAATTCACTTTTTCTGTAATTATCAACTGACTTCTAGTTTCAGGGTGGTTGTTTCATGGGTTTTTTGGGGTTTTTTTCTGCTGTCATTTTCTTTTTAAAAAACATACCTTTTCTGTTTAAAATACAGAGTTAGCATTTTAAGCAGAGCTATGTTTAGGATTTTATTTACATTCACGCATACAAGAAATGGACAATGTGTTTGGGGATACTTACTTTCAAATGAAAGATACCATGTGACAGCATTTTATGACTTTTTTTGGTTAACTTTTCCTTGGATTTTCAATGAAATAGGTAATTATAGATTTTTAAATATAGATACAGATGGAGAGAGAGAAAGGAGAGGGACACTACTGATTTTTAAAAAGAGTTGTCTCTTCAACAGTGCTGGGAAAATTGGATATCCATATGCAAAAAAATGAAATTAGACACCTACCTCATACTGTATACAAAAATCAACTCAAAACTAATTAAAAACTTGAACATAAGACCTGAAACTGTAAAACTACTAGATGAAAACATAGGGGAAAAGCTTCTTGATATTGGTTTTGGCAATGATCTCTTATATATGACACTGAAAGTACAGGCAACAAAGCAAAAATAGACAAGTGGAACTACATCATACCTTTAAAAGGCTTCTGCACAGTAAAGGAAACAATCAACAAAATGAAAAAGCAGCCTATGAAATGAGAGAAAATATTTGCAAACTATCTGATAAAGGGTTAATATCCAAAATATATAAGGAACTCCTACAACTCAACAGCAAAAAAAACAAATAACCTGATTAAAAAATGGGCAAAGAACTTGAACATACGTTTCTCCAAAGAAGACATACAAGTGGCCAACCAGTATATAAAAAGATGCTGAACATCATTAATTATCAGGGAAATACAAATCAAAACTAAAACATGGTATCATGTCATAGTTTTGATCTGTTTGGATGGCTATTATCAAAAACAAAACAAACCAACAAACACTCCCACAAAGTAGCAAGTATTGGCAAGGATGTGGAAGAATTGGAACCCTTGTACACTGTTGGTGAGAGAGTAAAATGATGCAGCAACTGTGGAAAACAGTATGGAGTGTCCTCAAAAAAGTAAAAAATATAACAACCATATGATCCAGCAATCGGTATATTCCAAAAGAACTGAAATCAGAGTCTTGAAGAGATACCTGCACTCCCATGTTCACTGTAGTGTTATTCATAATAGCAAAGATATGAAAAAAATCCAACTGTCCATCTGTTTATCTGTCATAAACAGATGAATGGGCAAAGAAAATGTGGTATATACAAGACAGCTTAAAAAAGAAAATCCTGCCATTTGCAACAATATGGATGAACCTGGAGGATATTCTGCTAAGTGAAATAAGTCACAAAAAGGACAAATACTGCCATGATTCTACTTATATGAAATATCTAAGTCAAACTGATAGATACAGAGACTAGAATAGTGGTTGCCAGTGGCTGGCGGGTGGGTGAAATGAGGAGTTGGTGTTCAGTGGGTACAGAGTGCTAGATGAATAAGTTCTAGAGATCTGTTGTACAATATAGTTAACAATGCCGTAGTGTGCACTTCACAATTTGTTGAGAGGGTAGATCTCATGTTAAGTGTTTTTAGGGATCTCATGTTAGAGATCTCATGTTAAGTGTTGGCTATATCTATTACCTTGATTATGGTGATGGTATTATGGGTATATGCATATGCCCAAACTCATGAACTTACACATTAAATATGTGCAGTTCTTTGTGTATCAATTATACCTCAATAAAGCTGTTAAAAATGCCAACATACTGTCCACCAATTGGTTTATTATGTTTGCATCTAGTGATTAATGACTTTTATTGTAAGCAAAGAAATTACTGTATTAGACTTACATAGTACAAAAGTCAATTTAGTTACAATAGGGGGCTATGTCTAAAGGAAAAAAATTCAGTTAGAAGGTTGTTTTAGTAATATACTTAAATCTATGCTTAGATTCCTGGCTTGGGCAATAGGGCAAGTAGTAGTAGCCCCTTTCACTAATAAAAAAACAGCGGGAAGGGAATTTTTCCTTGGGAAGATGATGCGATCAGTTTGGAGCCATCCAATTATGGTGTGCGTCTGAGACAGCCATATAGATATTATCTATATAGAAATGGTTGAGTAGTTTTGGAGTTCTCCATCTGGCTTAAACAAATTTGGGAATGATCATAGGGAACATGGTTCCTGAAGCTTGGAGTAGTAAATAAACCCACAGAAAGTATTTCAATTTACTTTATGCAAACATATCTATGTATACATATTAAACAATATTAATTGTAAGCCATGATAAAGAACTGTGGTTTTAATCACTAACGATAACATAAAACATAATTTGCAAGGTACTTGTAAATAATGGTGACCAAATAGAATGGTGGTCATCAGTGATTATTTTCTTATGTCAAATAGTTTAGTTCAATTTACTTAAATATTTATTGAACAGCTCTTGGAACTTGTGTTGCTTTTATTACGTGGTAGCATCACAAAGACAAAACATCACTTTGAGAAGAACTGCACTTAAAACAGTTTATTGTAAACCAGGAAATTATAGTGTCAGGTTTGCAGAATACAAAAATCAGCTTAATCACAATGTAAATAATGGGCTTTAGGGGAATATGAGTAGAGGGGAAAGAAATCCAGTTAAAATGTTGGTTTGAATGGTTTTAAGAGAGGGACTGATCTGTTCAGGTTTATATTTTAAATAGGGTACTCTGCCAGAAGGTTGTTGAAGTCAAGGATGGCAAGTCTGAATATGGAAATAAGAATAGGGGATTTATTTTAATAATATATAATAATACTAGGATAAATAGAGTTATCAAGAAATATGTTAAATATGGACTTAAGTCTTATGTTAACTTACAGAATTTATTAGGTAGCAGAGGAAATCTACAAGGACCAAGGCTGGTTTCTTATTTGGGTACGTAAAGAATGGTGGTGCATTCAGTGAAAGAGGAAATAAAGTGCAGCTCACAGTTAAAAAAAAAAAAAAAAGAAACACTTGGGAATTTAGTTTTCTGATTTCTGGATTCTGGCATCTAAACTTGTGGATAAGTATGGTATACTAGAAGAGAATATTCTACCCTCAATATACTAGTAATAAAAGGTTATTTTTACACATTAAGCTCTAGTTCCTACTCTTAACTTTTTTCTGTGTATAGAAGAAGAGTTGAAACTGCTTTGGTGAATCTGAGCTATGAATCCATCTACGTGTACACCCTGACTGAAGTGATGAGATGAAATGGGTTTTCCTTAAGTACATAAGTACAAAATACAGGTTTAAGGAAGTGAGTTCTTTCTTTTCATCTTACTCGGGGTGTATCATATTCTTGAATTGTTGGCTTGTATCAGTTATTTTAGATGAATACATTTGATACGAGCCAACAGTTTTTCAGTGACTTTATATGTTTTGCTTATTTGAAACAGTAAATAAAATCCTTAATTGTTTTTAAAACTGTTTTAGTTTTGATGGCTTTTTATATAAAATATTTAGTAAATAGTTGTATCTTTTAACCATACCACATTATTTTATAAGAAACTCTTGACTTTGAAGGTAATTATGAATTGATTTTTAAAATCAGTGATGGCTTTAGTTCTTGTCATTTAGTGAAAATGTATTTAATTCCCATGAAGGATTAATGCCTGAAATACTGAATTCAGAGACTGGCTAAAAATTTAACATCAAAAGAAATCCTGTTTGTAATTTGTGTTGAATTCTTTAAAAGTGTGTAAAACCTTTTCATACTCTTTGTCTAATTAACTCTGCAAAGTTATTTATTAACAGTGTGTAAAAGTAATTTAATCAAATTACAAATAGCGCTGCATTTAAATTGATAACTGAGCGGAAAAAAAAATATTTTCATACTAAAATTGTATAGACACTATGCTAAATATATATTGTATACGTTAATAATAGTAATTATTAATACAAGGTATACCTTTCCATACATATAGTACAAAATGCATCATAATAAATATGGTTTTTAAAAAGCAATTCTTTCTTGATAAGTGCACAGTCCAGTGACAATCAAAAAAGAATTCTGTTAATACTAATAGTGGTGAAGAGATATGAAGCAGGGAGAGTTGACTGTTGTTTACTAGAGTCTAGTTTTAGCTTGAATGAAACAGAGCTTAAAACTTGTAAATTGAGTTGTATCCTCTAAGTGAAAGATAATCCACTATTGATAGTGTCATACAGCTTATTCAGCTTTCGTCTGTCTTTTCACAGAGCTCCTTAATAAGCATTCATAGTCAGTTTTTGGCAGCACTGGAATCACTGAAGGCATTCTGGGATGTTATGGATGAAATTGATGAGAAGACTTGGGTACTTGAGCCGGAAAAACCTACAAGGAGCGCTACAGCACGCAGAATTGCATTAGGTAGAGTAAAAGAGGATTAAGGAGGGTTTTTTTTAAGGTGTTTGATTGTATTTTGTATTACTTAGGAAAATGAATCTAAGATGACATTGGACTCTTAGATGATGTTTTTTGTATGAAGTCAACTATTAAAACTTTGGGAGATGAACTATGATTTCTTTTATTACTATGTATTTAAATGTAAATATTTCAAGTAGAAAGGGCAAGTACTGAGGTGTTTCATTACAAAAGGTGATGATCTAATCCATGGAAGTAGCATTCAGAGATAGTGTTTAATTAGCTTTCAATTAGCACAGAAATTGTGGAGTAGATTTTTCAAAACTTCCATTACTTAGGAAAAAAACTATGTTAGAAATAATGAAGTCTTCATTCGTGAAACTAGACAAGATTAGTACGAACAAGTTTGGGAATATTTTCTGACAGAAATATAGAGGAGGGTAAAAGAACCTGAAGTGGCCATGCATGCCATTGAAGAGTAAAAAGAAAGCTTTACAAAATAATAATTGAATATATTTTAAGTATTTAATTTACTATAAATATATGAAATTAATAAGATGTGGAATAACCATAAATATCATCCTGTAAATATTACCATAGTCTCTTTACTATGAGATGATTGTTTTATGTATTCTCATTATGAGCAAGCAATACATGAAGTCAGTTTTAAAGCTCAACCTCTCAAGATTTTATATGTTTTAAACTATATTTGAGTTCACAGTAAATACTATATAGTTATGAAGGATATTTTGATGTGAATCATATCCGAATTAGTAGTTTCTCCCCAGGCATAATAGATTATCTGGGGGGAAAAGTGACATGTTACTATGAGAAGAGGAAAGTATAATTATGCAGCAATTCTACAGACAGTATTGTTACTTACCAAGTTTGAAAAAGTCTTAACAGTATTTAATTTGGAATAATTAACCAAGTTATGGTATATTTGTGAACAAGTAGATATTAAAATGAAAATATTTTCTTCAAAGAAGTGTAATAATTTATTATCTTAATGTCCCCATTAAAATAATTATTTCTCTTAGGTTATGACTAAATATACTTCTTATTTCTCATTGTTCAGCATAAACAACCTGGTATTTATTCATTCTCCCTATATTTACCTTTTAGCTCCTTTTTTTTCCTTCAGGCATTGATTTGCCCTTTTAGCACCAAGTTTTCAGCAAATTAATCAAAAGATTAGTTAATACGACCATTTTTGTTAAGTGAAAGTACTTTCTGGAGCCATTAGGTGACGTTGCTAAAGGCTAACGTGGAATATGTGTTCATGTAAAAAATGCATTAACCAATGAAATTATAAATTAACTTTTTGTAATTTTGTTTTTCTTACTGAATTACTTGGACTTACTTTTTTATTTTACTTGATTACCTCTTTTTGCTAGATCTGTAATAATTGTATTTATATTGTTGCCAACCTTAGCCAGAGGATTATGCTATAGTGTATAGAATTTATCAAGACATTTTTACCAGAAAAATGAAATCCAAATTAACCTTAAACAACCACACTATGTACCTTCAAAAAAAGCAATAAAATTTCTGAACTTTGTACATACTCTAGTACAGTTAAAATTTATAAAAGAATTTAGTGCCAAGTAGAAATAGCTTTTCCTTAGATTCTGTAAACTGTTAGTTGTTCTTGTTATTAAATGAACAGTTTCCAAAAATTTAATATGAATTGACCCCTTTGTTAACTTATCCAGGAAAGCTTCACAGGGAGATAAAGATTTCAGAAAATGTTTTTATAAAACTCAATTCTTAAACATTTATTTTTACCATTTATTGTATTTTTAGTCTTTTATGTTTGTTCTATTACTTTTCAAGGATATTACGATATCATTTAGATTATTTCTTAAACTTGTGACTTGTAATTTTTATATATTAAAGATTTTTATCACTCTAGAAAATTTTTATTCAAACTTTAATGGAATTCTGACCAGAATTCGTATCTAAACTAATTATATTAACTTATGGATTGGCTCTGTTTTTTGAAACTTGGGATCCCCAAATCTTTAGTCATGATCAAAATCTTCAAATTACTTTTTTTGTTAAATTATGAATTAGTAGTATATTTACCTTTATAAAAAACTATATATATACAATACAATTAGTTAATCTTTCCTTGGGTATACAATGAAATAAGTACCCAGACAAATACTCCTTTATTTTTTGTTTCATTATCTGTTCTACTTCTAAAAGCTTTAATATTCTTTTATTCTAGGGAATAATGCTTCGATAAATATAGAGGTAGACCCCAGGCATCCTACTATGCTTCCTGAGTGCTGTTTTCTTGGAGCTGACCATGGTATGAGATCTCAGGTTTAAATGTTTTTAACAGAATTATAAAATATTTGTCTACCACTGTAATTAAATATTATTCTAACATATTAATAGTAAACATCTTAAATGAAAATGTCTCATTGTGAACTGTGTACTTCTGTGTTTTTTTAATATATAATATATATGATTTAGATTTTCTAATCACGTACTTAGGAAACAAATCCTGTAATTAACAAATATGTATATTTCAAAGTTGCTAATAGATTAGATCTTAAAAGTTTTCATCAAGAGTAAAAAACTTTGTAACTGCATGATGACAGATGTTAACTAAACTTGTAATCGTTTTGCAATATATACATATACCAAATCACTATGTGGTACACCTAAATCTGTAATACAGTGTTATCAGTTATAGCTCAATAAAAAGAGACAAATTCTGTGCCAAATGTGACTTTACAAAATAAGAGCAGCAAACCCTAAATTATTAAACTTTTTTTTTTTTTTTTTTTTTTTTTTTAATATTTGAAGTGGTAAAACCCCTGGGAATTAGGCTGAGCAGAAACATACATTTGTGGTAGGTATCTTTGCAATATAATTGTTACTGTTCTATGATTTTACAAATTTAATAACAGTTTTTTTTTTCATGTTTTCAGGGATCCAGAAAATAGTCTGTTACAAAATTTGAAAGATGTTTTAGAAATTGATTTTCCAGCTCGTGCTATCCTGGAAAAATCTGTAAGTCCTATCAGTGCTTTGATATTCCAAATAGTGTTGCATAATGAAAGTCAAATGTTCTTTTAGGCACCAGAGAAAAATGAGGCTGAAAGGGAAGGAATTGGAAGAATATTATAACAGACTTCTGAACTGCAAGCAGCAGTTGCATCAAAGAACTTGTTAACCTTTGATTGGTGGTTTTAAGTGTACTTTTTTCATGGTCATTGTAGCAGTAAAGTGATTAATGACATCTTTATTATTAAAAATAGGGGGAAAGGTCCAATGTAGCTAATGAGATGTTTGGATTTTCTATACTATCTGCTTATGGATGACTGAAATAAAGTTCTAATTAGCTTGAAACAAGTGTTTGTGAAGGTTGGCAGCGTAGTTTTTCAAAATTGAATAGACACTACTACACTGCAAAGATAAACTAAGAATTGATTTTTGACAAAGCTGCTAAGAATGTAGACTACTAAAGTGGTGGGGATGTTTTTGTCTTTTTCCTTTAGTTGCAGAATTTTGAAGTTTAGTATAATCACCAGCTAATGTCAGTTCCTGTCTTTGCATACCGCAGTGGCATTATACTGATGTACATAGTGGGAATATTACTTAAGCACGAAACATCTTGTGAGCCAAAAGTAGAATCTGTTTTTTAGTATATGTATATTATTTATTGGATGAAAAAGGAAGCCCTCTCTTACAGATAGCTTTTCTAAGGTGTTAAATAGTGATGTGACTGTATTTTCTGTAACATAGCAATATAGTTACCTTTATAAAAATTTTATAAAAATTTAATAGTATGTAATACCATATTATTCATTCTTTTTTATTTCACCTTGTGTATTCTTATAAATATTTCATTTTTCCCCCCACCCCATCCCCCAATATTTCTTTTCTTTTGAAGGATTTTTCTATGGATTGTGGAATTTGTTATGCCTATCAACTTGATGGTGCCATTCCTGATCAAGTGTGTGATAATTCACGGTGTGGACAGCCTTTCCATCAAATATGTTTATATGAGGTAAAAATAAAAATATCAGTAAGACTAACAGCATAGGAAATATGCATATTTGAAATCTAAACAATCTAAAATCTGTTTAGTCAATAGTGATCTTTTATTGCCATTATCTCCTTTAACAGTTCATTCCAAATGTGTATTTCATTTCTTCGTGATTACTAATGAATCTATAAATGTCCTAAAGTATCCAAGAAGTGGGAAAATGTATCTAGAATATACTCATGGACTGTTTATTGATGCATAACAAATTAAACTGATGGAACATTGGAATCTTTCTGTAAATATCTCATGTAACCACAATGCAAACTCTGTAAACTCATCCAAGTAGGAGTAATGGTGGCAGTAAGGTGAAAGGGAGCTAGTACTGTAGAGTACATATTACTTTTTCAGGCTATATTTAAGTATAGAATAAATGTAATAATCCTACTTTTGATATTGAGAAGAATGCATATTATGATCTAAATAACTCACAACACTCTTAGTCAATGACACTTTATTTACTGTATATATAATACATGTGAAGTCTGCTTTCCTTCCTGTCTGCAGTCACTTGCTCTCTAGCATTCATCTTAGGGCACAGTGGACATATGACTAACTGTATGTGCATCTATATACAAAATGACTTGCAGTTGTATAGTGCTTTCAGTTTTTAAAAACTTCCTTAATATTACCTCCTGATTTTTGTGATTAGAGATAGTGGCTGGTGCTAGCTGCAGTTTAACAGTGGAGAATTTAGGTAGAGATGTCAATTTACCTTATATAAAATCATAGAATACTAGGTCTAATTATAGAGATACTCTTAAGGGAACATGTGCTTTCTTTTGTAATAATGAAAATTCATTTAATTTTTAAAAATGGATTGCCTCCTGCTTGTAATTAATGGATTGAGAATTAACCCTACTATTGGTGATTAAGATCAGAATTAAGACCTAAATTTTAAAGAGCCTACGATCTCTTTTATAGCAGGAGTTCTTAATTTGTGATTAATGGATTTAGGGAGGGTCTGTGAACCCCATGGACTTAACTTTTTGTGTACATCTGTTTGGGGGTAGAGAAGGTGCATACTTTTTATCAGATTCTTAAAGGGGCCTATAATTTGCTTATAAATCAGTGGTACAGACCTTGAAATCCATACTGGTTTCCCCTTGTTATTCAGCATTTTAGTAGTTTGGTATTGGCTCAGGAGATGTTCCTCTTACTCTTGCAAAAGAAAATTAAGAAGGCAAATCATCTGGCATAAAAATATAATGCACTCAAAAAGAAAAAAATATTTATTTGGAGTACCTGTAATATGTAATCATGTTGACACTGCTCCCTTTTTCTTCTCTTTAAAATCTTCAGTGGTTGAGAGGACTACTGACTAGTAGACAGAGTTTTAACGTCATATTTGGTGAATGTCCATATTGTAGTAAGGTAAGCAAATTATTAATCACATTTCATAAAATGTGCCTAGCTTCAGTAAAGTGTTTTAGAAGATAGCTGTATAGTATATCAGCTTATATAAAATTTTTGGAAACATCTGTCAATCTATGTATTTAAAAAAAAGAAATTTCTAAGATAAATTGTCCCTATTAACATTTTAATTTTCAGATTTCTCCTTTGATCAAAAAAACGTTAACCCCTTTTCTAGATTTCCTAGGTGATCTGAACCTTAAAAAGTATTTTCCAAACTCTATCAATCATTACACCATCTCTAATATAAAGCATTCCTCTTTTTATAAGCCACTTACCTTGAAAATGTCTGGGAGAAAAGCCTGAAATAAGAATGCAACATTTCTGTGAAGAACTGGAAACTTAAATTATCAAAAGGATTTTATTTGATATCTTTAGAGAAAATATAAAGCAAGACATACTAATATCAAAAGAAGAAGAATGGTGAAGCCATAATAATATACATCTGCCTTTATCTCTTCACTAAGAGTAAACTGGGAAGTTGTAAGCCAAAATCCTGTAGAACTGTCTAATTCTGTGACCTCCATACCAGTTGTAGAAGTGTATGTGTACCAAGATGGAGAGCTTGACTTGTTGAACATATCTGGACTGGTAAAATCTTGATGGGGTTCATAAAATGAACTGGGGAACTGTATACTGCTGAATTTTTGTGGAGAACTTTTTACTTCATTCAGAAATTCTTGAGACTCACAATATTTTTGTCTTCTCCTTGTGCTTTCCTATGAGAAAATACATATGTGTTTGTTAGGTTTGAGTTATCCAAGTGTTTATTTTGTGTACTCTATAAGAATGCTAAATAAAATTTGTTACACAAGATCAAGTTTTTGTGTGTTTTATTTTTCCTGAGAAGTTATTTTTAGGTTCTTGATTTTAAGCATTTATAAAGTACTTACCAGCATCAAACGACCAAATCTGGTTAATTTGATTGATGATTGGTTCTTTTAAACCAAGAAGTAGGCTATTTCTTAAATAATTTATAATCTAAAAATAGGTTAGAATATGAAAAAATAGTAATAATTAGAAGGCTTTTTGGTCAGTAATAATTAAAGATGCTAGAAGCACTGGAGCAAGATGGTGGGGCAAGTGCTGTGCACCCACAGACGACTGGCCTTAGCCAGTGGCCTGCCCCCTGCAGCCTCCTGCCGGAGCACCAGAGATTGACATCTTCCCATAACAGACCTCGAGAAGAGGACAGCTGGTAAAAATCTTTATTTGCCCAGAAGCTGATCTAAGAAAAGATGCTCACCCTAATCTCCTAAGCAAAAAGGAATCAAGCAGTCTATACAAATTAGTTTCACTGTGTCAAAAGAGATGTCTTGAAGGCTCTTTAGCTTCTCCATTAAAAAGAAATTATTGAGATAACTAACTATAAACTACTCTTTACTGCCTGAGGGCTAACAAAGTCACACAAATGCAATTTTCCTAAAGTTTTGTCAGCTTAATTCACTAAAGGCAAAATGAGTTAATAGTTACTCCAGTAGTCCCATAAAGCATTGTTCTTCCACAAAGAAAAAGAAATACACCATCAAATCATATTTCTAAAGGCTGAGAGCTACAGGTAAGCTAATCTAAACTGCATTTACATATAAGTTACATGTAGAAGTGGATGATCTAGTTAATCCCCGTCTAGGTAAGAATAGAAGTCAAACTACTAAAATTTCAAGATAGAATCATCTCTTGTGTGACCTAAATACCTTATCTCTCTTTAAGCAACAACAAATGATGTCAAATGGGAAGGCACTCATCAAAGGATTTAACTACCAGCTGTCTTCAGTTTACTGAGAGCTCTGATCGGGAGAGACAGTCTATGGCTAGGGTTGGAAAACTGTGGCTCATTGGCTAGCTGCCTGTTTGTGAGTAAAGTTTTACTGGTACATAGCCCTACTGACCACCATTGCCTTGCATTAAGCAAGGGACAGCAAAGAGGCAGCAGCTCACATCCTCCTTACTAGAAAACATCAGTCTTAGTAATTAACAGAGAACTACTAGAGAAAAACAGCAAGGTTAGATCACACAAACCAATGGGATCTGATATTTATAGAGCACTACACCCCAAAACAGAAGAGTACATGTTCTTTTCGATCGCAATTGGAATATTCACCAAGACAGACCATATCCTGGGGGTTGTGAAATAAACCTTAACAAATACAAAATTATACAAAGCATGTTCTCAGATAATAATATAAATTAGAAATCAGTAACAGAAGATCTTTAAACATTTGGAAATTAGACAACACACTCCTAATAACCAAGACATCAAAAGAAGTCTCATGGGAAAGTACAAAATTAAAATACAATATATAAGGATTTATGGGATGCAGTTAAAAGGGGACTCAGTAGGTCATTTATAGCATTCAATGCTTATATTAGAAAAAAACAGAGGTTTCAAATCAGTAGCCTAATCTTCCACCTGAAATAGAAAAAGAAAATACACCTAAATCAAGCAGAAGGAAAGAACAGGAAAATCTTCAAACATTTGAAAATTTTAAAAAACTCCTGAATGGGTCAGAGACCCAAGAGAAACTTAAAAGTATATTGAACTGAATGAAAATGAAAACGTATCAAAATATATGGGATATGGCTAACACACTGTTAGAAGGAAAATCTCTAATACTAAATACTTATATTAAAAAAGAAGTCTCAATTCAGTAATTGAGGCTTGTTTCTACCTCAAGCAACTAGAAAAAGAGAAAATACAGAGCAGAATGAAGGAAATAAAAATAAGAGCAGAAATCAGTGGAATCGACAAAACAAAAATAGAGAAAACTCAAAAGCTGGCTCTGTGACCAATAAAATTGATAAACCTGACCAAAAAAGAGAGAAAACAAACTACTGATATTTGGAAAGAAATATTACTATAGGCTTCAATTCCATTTAGAGAATTTAAATAAAGGAATACTATGAACAGTTCTACAAATAAAAATATAACAGCTTGGACGAAATAGACCAATTCTTAGAAAAGCACAAATTATCAAAAATAACTCAAGATGAAATAGATTAGGGGGTGGTAAACTGTGGTCTGCAGGCCAAGTCCAGCTCAACACCTGTTTTGTAGAACCTGCCACCTAAGAATGGTTTTTACATTTTTAAATGGCTGGAAAAAATACTCTGTGACACTTGAAAATTACATGGAATTCAAATTTCAGTGCCATAAATGTTCTGCTGGAACTCAGCTATACTCATTTGTTTACCTATTGTATATGATGCTTTTGCACTACAATGCATAGTTGAACAAAAGAGAGACCATATGACTTATAAAACCTAAATATTTACTGTCTGGCTCTTTATAGGAAAGTCTGTCCACTCTTGAAATAGATAATCTGAACAGTCTTAGTAAAGAACTTGAATTCATAGTTAAAAAAGGAAAAGAAATCTCTAGGCCCAGACGGTTTCACTGGAGAATTCTCTAAAGCATTTAAAAAGAAACACTAATTCTACTCAATCTCTTCCAGAAATTAGAAGATGTCTCAACTCATTTTATGAAGCAAGCATTACCTGATTCCAAAACCAGAAAAAGACAATAAAATAAAAAGAAAACTACAGACCAACAGTCTTCATTAGAGATGTAAAAGTCGTCAACAAAATACTAACAAACTGAATCCAATGACAAATGAAAAGAATAATACGACATGACCAAGTGGGGTTGATTCAAGGAATGTAAGAGTGTTTCAGTATTCACAGTAATTCACAGTATTCACATTAATCAATGTCATCAACCATAGTAACAGTATAAAGGTGAAAAATCATATGGTCATATTAATAGATATAAAAAAGCATTTGACAATATTCAACACCCATTCATAATAGCTCTCAATACACTACAAATGGAGGGGAACTTCAAGTTGATAAAGAACATCTACCAAAAATCTACAGCTAACATCATACTAAATGGTGAAAGGCAAAAAACTGGAAGAAACTCGTATGTTCTTCAACACTACACATCCATACCTCAGAATACTACCTAGCAATTAAAAGGAATGAACTATCAATAGATGCAAGATTTGCATGGATCTCACGGGTGTTATGGTGAAAGAAATAAAGCCAATCTCAACAAGTTTACATAGTGTATAATCTGATTTATACTGACATGCTCAAAATGACAAAACTATAGTGATGCAGAAAAAGACCAATGCTTTCCATGGTTTAGGACTGAGGAGACAGTGTCACTATAAAGCAAAGTGAATAAAGTTACCATTATCAGGAATGGATAAAGAAGACATTAAAAGTATAACAAGAGAATATCATGAACTACATAGTGCTGACAAATTTGACAAGTTAAATGAAATGGACAAATTCCTTGAAAGATCAAATTACCAAGACTGACACAAGAAGAAAAAGAAAATCTAATCATCACTATATCTGTGATAGAGAGTAAATTCATAATTTGAAATTTTACTACAACAAAACTCTAGACCTAGATAGTTTTCTTTCTAAACTGTCATTTTTATGAAAGGCAAATCTTACTGAGACATTTTCTGAACATAGACACTTCCCTCTAATGTAACTTATATAATGACTGGAAAACAAAACCATACAAGGATATTGAGAGAAAAGAAAATTTACCAACCACTATCCCTCATCAATGTAAATATAAAAATCTGTAACGGAAAAATAGCAAATTGAATTCAGTATGACAACACATCACGACTAAGTGGAATTTGTTCCAGAAATAAAATGTTAATATTCAAAAATCAATGCAATTCATTATACTAGTAAAGGTGAAAAATCATATGATCAGCTCAACACATCCCCAAAAACAACTTAATACCCATTCATGACGAAAATTTATTCTTCAACAAACTATAAATACAACGAAATTTCCTCAGCCTGATAAAGGGCATTTAGGAAAAACCTACAGTTAACATCATACTTAATGGTGAAAGAATGAATGCTTTTCCCCCTAAGATCAGGAACAAGGATGCCCACTCTCATTACTATATTGAGTAGTCAGTATAGTATTAGAGGTCCCAGCAGGTGTAATAAGACATGAAAGGAATAAATGAAAGGCATACATGTTGGAAAGGAAGAAGACTCTATTTACAGACAACATGATTGATGATATAGAAAATCCTAAGAATACAAAAGAACTGCTAGAACTAATCAGTGAATTTTAGGAAGATCCCAAGACACAAGGTCAATATACAAAATCAATTTTATTTCTATATACCAGGAACAAATAACTGGAATATAAAATTTTTGAAAAATGACATATACAATAGGATTAAAAACCAAAATATTGAGAAATAATTTTAATAGAAGATGTATAGGATATCTACACTAAAAACTACAAAACATTGTTGAAAGAAACAAATGGAGAGAAGTATCAGGTTCATGCATTGGAGAACTCATATGTTGCTGGGATTTCATTTTCCTTTAAACTGATCTTTAGATTTAGTGTAGTCCCAATTAAAATCCCATTGTGCTGTTTAGTGGGAACTGACAGGGTGATTCTTAAATTTTATGGAGGGAACCAGGAACTAAAATGGCCATGGCATCTTTGAAGAAAAGAAAGGGGTTGAAGGACTTAAACTACCTAATTTCAGAACTTGCTGTAAAGCTACAGTAATTGATACAGTGTGGAACAGACTGATAGAAAAGAGAGTCCAGAAATAGACCCATGCTTATATAGTCAGCTGACTTTTGAAAAAGGCTCCAAAGAAATTTAATTAGGAAAAGGAAAATCTTTTTAAGAAATGGTACTGGGATAACTGGCTTTCAATATGGAAGGAACCTCAACCCCTATCTCACACCATACCCAACTGATTTGAGATGGCTCATAGACCCAAATATGAAAGCTAAAACTATAAGCCTTCTAAAAAATATATAGCAAAATAACTTTGTGACCTTGAGGTAGGCAAAGATTTCTTTACAGAAAAAAAAAATAAGTTGATAAATTGAATTTCAAATAAAAACAAATACTTCCTGCTCATCAAAGACACTGTTAAGTAAATGAATAGGCAGGCTGCACACTAGGAGAACATATCCACAATATAGACATTGGACAGGAGACTTATATGTGGAATATATAGAGAATTCCTACAACTTAATAATAGAAAGACAACCATTCAAATAAAAATGGATAAAACTTGAAAAGACACTTCACAAAAGAAGGTATATGAATGGGCAGTCAGCACAGGAAACGGTGCTCACAATTATTAGTCATCAGATAAAGATAATTGGAATCACCACGAGATACTAATATACACAGGTTGACTAGAATTAAGACTGACAAACACCAAATAGTGGGGAGGATGTGGAATGAATGGAACTCACGTATGTTACTGATGGGAGTATAAAGTGGGAAGTATTTGTCAGCTTTTAATAATGTTGAACATACATCTGCCCCATGACCCAGCAATTCCACGTCTCAGGACAAACAAAACATATCCATAAAAGGACTTGTGTCAGAACATTCAGAGCAACTATATTCATGGTGGCTTGAGACAGGGGCAGCCCAGGTACCCACTAATAGGAGAATGGATATGCAAATTATGATGTAGTTATACAATGGAGGGTTGAAAAAGAGCACTCAAGAATATCTAAATTTTGTCACCAAGCAATATTTGTCTTTAATTTTATAAATGGGAACTATAAAATGTGTCCTCTTGAAGTAGATTCCTTTATATCAATTTGAAAATAAAAAAAGGAAATGATGCTACTATTGTTTTATAACAGAATAAATGCAAAAGATTCCTATTAGTACTAAAAAAAAGCATTTTTCTCTCTAGATAAACTTGTATGCTTGCTAGTTAGATGAGAAATGCCTAACTTGTAGGCTTCTAAGTTTTGCCTTGGCTGCCAGGAAGTTCAGAGCCAAATTCAGTGCTCAGTTTAATGATTAACATCCCAGCTGCCTGATTAACCAATTGTTTTTTTTTTGGGGGGGGCAGGGGGGAGATAGAAGATGGGAGCATTATCTTGTTCCATATTGTAAACTACCTGAAACCATTTGGAGAAAATGATGTTGAAATCATATAAAATGTTAGCCGTTTTGGGAAAATTTTTTTTTTTCACTGCAGATATAAATACCTTGTATGCTTCTCCTTGTCAAAAAAGGTTAAATTAGGAAAGACTTTTGCTGTTGCCTGAATGAGGCATCTGCTAAAGGTGAGTCACTAGCCAAACAAATGATCGGATGATATAAAAGTACATCATTTTGAAATACAACCACAGTGACAGGGACCCTCTCACATCTGCTTATGGGTTAGACTGGAGGAGCCAACGTAACAGTACGGAATACAGTGAGTCCCTCATGGATCGTAGACGGCCTAACAAATTCAAGTGCACTTCGTTAGATTCTCGGGCTAAAGAAAGAAATCAGATCTGCACGCAAATGTGCTCACTGTCATTCTGTTTCTATGATAACTGGTTTTGGCTGCTTTGATTTTATCCACTGGATAGGATATTTTCTGTCCTTTCTCATTTAACAAAACTGTACAACCTTGGCCCTCAGGAGAAAATAAAAGTCTTTATTCCCAAAGGGCATATTCTAATGTAATATTAAGGGAAACAACAACAACAAAATGCCTCTCACCTGCGCTGTTTCACTGTTAAACAACCCAGTCAGCTTCTCCTCCTCTTGCACTTTTCTCCACGTTGCACAGGACTCAGTACTTCTCTCACTGGGGCCTTTTTTTTCTAGTAACCTATTTTGCATCTGATTGACGTGCTTTGTTGCAGCCTGTAGTGAATCAACCTGTTGATACAGAGTTAAGTAATAATATATAAGGAAAACTTCTGACACTTGTAAAAAAAAAAAAAATGCATTCATGTCCAGATTCTTGAAAATTTTATACTTGCCAAGCTTTGAAACAAGGAAGAAATAAAGAGGAAACCAACAAATGGAAATTATAGAAAAGTACAGTAGTTGGCAAGATCCAGGCCTTTTCTCATCAATAGGACAAGACCAATTAAAATCAGTGTCACTGTCGTGCACTCTTTAGAAATTATCTCTATAGATAACTTGCTTATTGAAAACAGCATTTTTACAGAAAACTGTCACATTTGAAAACTGCACATGAATTCATTATTAACCTTTGCTGGCAGTGGATCCAGGACATCTTTTCAGATTAAATTCTTATTAATTAGAATCTTAGTTTTCTATCATTGAAGTGAGCCTAATTAATGTGAACATACAAAAGGAGCTTATGATGTTGCTTACTTTTTTATACAGGTAATTTAACCTTTGAGCAGATGAATAACAGTCCATGTCATCTAATACTGTGTACCAGTATCAGAGGTTAAATTCTACAACAAGCTTGCTGTCTCTAAGGTTTCTTTTTCACACCATGCTGTTATCTGGGGGATGACTGGCTCTCAATAACCTTGAAGTAGACACAGAAATAGAAGGGCAGATCCCACAATACAGTTGGAAGATTGAAAGCCACAGTGAAGATCCTTATGTGAAGTATTTGTTCAGCAGCTTCATGTTTACAGCAGCTGAAAGTGCCATCACCTTTTTTCATGGGTTAAATAGGGGGCAGAAGATAGGAACAGTACAAGGGGAAATAATGGAGTAGCCAGTGCCAAACTAGAGAATGAATTATATTGGCTGGGCAAGCAGAGCCTTAATTTGTAGTCTCTCAACTTTTAGCTTCTATTGCCAAGTGTGTTCACTCCTTCCCTTTAAAATATGCTGGTGTTTTGTGGCTAGGTTTAAGCTGTCACAACACCATTCTTTATTCACCCCTCCTCCTGGATCCCAGCTTCTCAAAGGATAGCAAAGCCATTGCTTCTCAGTAACCTGGAAATTGGAATTGCTTTCTGGTCACTCAGGGGTTTTTTATTTCTACCACTCAACTCTCCCCAACTCCTAGGAAAATTCATGTGTAACCACCTTCTGAGCCAGTTTTCCATTGAAGTTATCTTGGTAATAAATGCCCATCATACCACTAGTGTGAAACAAAGTGTTTCCCAAGGCTGCTGTACATAGTTCTATCCTACTAAAACGCTGGCTTGCCAATCATTATGAAATGTGTTCTGTGACAGAAAGGATTAGTTGAGATATTGAGAATTTTAGTGCCTCCTATATGCTAGGCACTTTAGGTATAACAGTTTTTGGTCTGGGAGGCTCTGATGTACAAACAAAATTCGGTCTAATATATTCAGCCCTCTCTGAGGCCTCCTGGAAGAGACAGTGCCTCCTGGATTTGCTGTCAGTTGGCTGGATGGTTAAGTTGTGCTGCCATGAGCACTTCTAGCTAATAAACAAAATGATATCCAATTTATGGAAAATTACTATTTCTAGGGAAACTTTTAAAATGGTAAGAGTGAAGTGGGATCATGAAGTTTAACACTTAATTGTGAACAGAGTAAAACTTTTTCTCAAAGATAAAAAAAAGTAAATATAGAAGACACTCTGGGTATCCCACATAATCAAATAGAAGGATACTATCCAAATGTGTGTCACTTTCCAGAAAGTGGCTATTCAAATAAGGTAATTTTTATTTAATTCTTCATTGGCACTTCAGACTGTTGTACAAAATAAGGAATACTTTTGGACTCCTAAAATTCAATAAGCAAAAATGTGCTTATAATTAAGAATTTATATTCTTTTTCTCATACAGAAAAGAAATATGAAGACAACTTTAACAGAATTATTTTGAGAATTAAAGCTCAAGTAAGAATTCTGTAAGCTTTTAAGTTCAATACAAAGATTACTACTACCAGTAATAATCTATTCACCCCTGGATTTGCTATACGAACCTCAGATTCAGGGTGAATGAAGAAACAAACTTTTTCTTGTCTGAAATGTAGGATAGCTTGAACATTTCAACTATGACCTACAACTAGTCCTCTGCCTTAGTAAAGTGGTCGGGAAGGGTGAGTGGCTCACTTGTGCTCAGGTGTCTATAAAATTACAAAATGGATTCACGCATCAGAATAAGGAGGGGGATATTGGTAAACTGATAAAAGGATCCACTACTGGCTCTTGAGGAAATGGCTTATTCAAGGGTTGAATTGAGGCCTCCAGTAATGCTGGTTTCTAGCTTGGCTTTAGCATTCTCATCCAGGAATCCTGGAGCTTTAGCTCACCTCAATAAGCATTCTTACTGAATTGTTTCCTTCAGTGAATTTTGGACATTACATCCCAATGGATGGCATAAATAGACTGAGGTAGCCCTGATGATAAGATTCTTCTAATATGACAATGCCAGAGCCTTCAGAACTACTAGAGAGTAGTATCAGCTGTACGTAGTATCATTTTGATTAAGGCAAATATCCCAAAAGATTTGCTTTTCAGGAAAAAATATCAACGTCTGTACTACTTTGACGAAAGTTCATTTCCAATTTAACTCCAGTAACAGTATTTGAGGACTTCAAGAAGAAGGTTCAGTTTATAGGGAACAGTTTACGATGCCTAGTAAAACCCAGTATTGGATAAATCCCTCTGGTTTTTTTTTTTGCAAAAAGATGCTGTAAGTTTGCTGAAATTCTTACGGTGATGTGCTATTTTATAATACCTAACCAAAACATATTTTTGTTATAACTACTAAATTTAAAAGGCACAAACCACTCATACTGAGGGAAATAACACTTAAAAAATTAAACATTCATAACTTTCCTTTGAATACTGAATCACAGAAACATTTTATTTATCTATCTATATATGTTTCCTGGTCCACTGACTTCTTTTTAAGTATCTTTGTCCAAAAAGTACAAGTCCAGAGTTCATTATTTATTTTGTTAAATAATTAGATCCATGTATAGAGTAACAAGAAATGTCTTTAGCTACTAATGAGGGGATTCTGTCTAAAAAGAGAGAAATTTGGGGCCATGTGATTGATATTCATTCTGGACTTAAAAATGATTTTCGTTATGGAAGCAATCAACTGTGGAAACTATCCTTGATCATTTAGGAAAACTGAGTTCAGGACAGTTTACATTATCATACTGTGCTTTTGATCATTTTCAAGTTTGGTTTTTGCAGCATTTCAAAATCTGTCAACTTAATTTAAAAATAAAAAGAAATTTAAGGTGTGGTCACATATGGTGAACCTATATTTTATGATTATCAAATATATTAGTGTACTCAAAATACTACAGAAATAAAGTCATTATTCAGTAAATATTGATCTGCTATGAAATATATCCCTGATTGATCTTAATGTCTATATACTGAGGCTGATCATATTATTAACAGAAATTAGCTAGAGTCTTAAGAATGCATATTATTCTTAGTGTTTTCTTTTTACTCATAATCAAAGTGCTCTAATCAAAAGGGAAGAATAAAATATTTTTGATTGAGGCTCACTGGAAAAAAATGTTTTATGTTCTATCTCTGCATATAAAAATGGTTTCACAACAAACATCCTTTGAATTTGATGAAACTGAAAATTCTGGTGGGTAATAATTAGAATTTTATATCAGAGGATATAGCTATCAGTTTTTTAAATGGCTTCTTTTATATTTCAATTAAGTTTATGAAACTGAAAAACTACAAAAAAGGAAAAAAATCTACTTAAATTAGTGTAGATTAAGTGCTGGCTATTATTGCAAGGGAAATACTATGTCAAGGAAATGGCTCTTTGTTTTGTTGCAAAAGTGGTAAAAACACAAAAGTCAATAAAACTGTTAAAATAAGTCTCAGTAATTACCAAGATCAAAATCCAGTGGCTTTTTATTAAACATGAACTTTTGTTCTGCCTTCCGCAATACGTAAATAGTGCTGACAATTGGTTTGTGAGGCACTTGCTACAATAAAATGTAATTGTATCATGAGAGAAAGGTGACAATCAGGAGATCATGAAAAAATTACATATTCTCACTGGTAGTTAATTAGCCATGCAAAACCTCCTCAAACAGATATTCTCTTCTATTAGGAATGATTACTATGCAGGCCTACAGATGTCAATACCACAGTCATTCAAATACTTCTTTCCCTACTAATTGAAGGTTGTAAAGCTCTGGTGCCAAGGTTTTGCTTCCAAAGAGCTAATTTATGACTAGAAGGATATTTTATGTCTTCAGTTGCAGCAGCTACAAAATTCAGCAAATCAGAACCATCTGTGCACTGATACTTGACTCACCATTCATCTAGCAGCCTATCAGTCACATTAGGTTGCATCCTGCATTCTTGGCTCATGAATACTTGTGATGATCCAAAGTTCACAAGAAATATTAAAAATGAATGACATCCTGACCCTACCTTAATGTACATGCATCAGGAAACAAAGCCCTCCCTTTTTTTTTTTTTTTTTTTTTGCACATGGGCAGTGTCAAGGCAGGATTAGACATTTAGTTGCCCGTTCAGTAATGTTGCTGATAGCAGTCTCAGGCTTCTCCCACCTTCTTAAAAAATGTTTCAAGTTCTAATTCTTTTGTGTTGTTTCCAGTTCTAATTTTTTTTTTTTAATGTTGCTGTGAGGGAGTCAGTTGGAAGATAAAGTGGAAGGTGTAACTTTAAAAAATAACTTTTTGCAAAAAAGAATTGTTTCTATAGATTGAAATATCAGCACATACAAATATTCTGGTAAAATTTAAGAATATTATTACCACCACCAAATTATGGCCAAGGGTAAGCAAAAACAGAGGGATGACTAAAGAAAATCTGAAAAAAAGCAGCAAAAAAAGGTTTCCATGAATAAAGCCTTTAATATCTTACCCTAGTCCTATCTCTATGACATCAGTGACTGCTTTATTTCTTTAATAATACACAACAGGCCACAGATCCTACTATTTTTCTCTTAAAGACAACAAGTCAAAGGAACCTTCAATAAAATTTCTCGGAGCTCATGGGATATAAGAATTAGATATAAGTAAGAAACAGGACTGTCAGACTCATTTTGACACCTAAAACAACTTCATTTGGTACATAAGCTTCACAGAAGGTCATCACTGGATTCCAGGGACTGTTAACTTACCTTTTGATTATTTGGAGTACGCACATTTAAGCTCTCTCCTTCAGGGGAAAATTCCAGTGGTCCTAAAGGTATTCCACTTGGGTTCAGAATTTTCTTGAGCATTTGATAGTCTGGCTTTTCATCATATGCTAAATTATGAGCACATACCAAATACTGGGCTATTTCGCCTGTGAAGTATTAAATTTTTTTAATATGTCATTCATAATTGGAAAAAAATTTCAAAACTGCAATATTCTCAAAATCTCTGTTGTTTTTCTCTTACACAAGCAAGTGCATGCACACACATACACCCCCCTCGAAGAAACTAAGAATGAGCAGTTCAACAGGAAAGTACTCTTTTAAATGATATCCAAAAATGACTGAAATCTAGTGACCTACAGATTGGACAAGATGGGAGAAACTAGTGGTTTTTTTTTTTTTTAAACATATCTTTGTTGATATGTTTACAATTCACTCATCAAAAGAAGCAAATTTTTAAAATTATAGTTAGTGATTTTGATTTATAGGGTGCAACTACTAAGAACTACATGAATAATATAACAGACCAGCCATGCTTCACACTTTCTGAAATTTTAAAAATTCAGTTTAAGTTTTTTGAAGTTCTAAAAATTCAGTTAAAAATACTATAAACGTCCTTACTTTAAAGGAAAAAATCATTGCAAATTGTAATTAAGGCTTTGATTTTGAGACTACAACAGTTCATTTAGAAGTGACCTTGAATTCTACAGTTTTAGCCGTGACTGACTTTAGAATCTGCCGAACCTCGCTCAAGTCCTGCATACCTAGCTAGCCCAGTGCAATCATGGCATAGCCTTTCTGATTTAGAGCACAAGGGTGAGAAGTTGCCACCTTTTATTTTTTCTCTTCCCTAGAATGGTATAGTGACCTCCCCACAAAAAAAGTTACGAACTACAAACTTTTAAATACAGTACAAGTAGAATCAGTAACCAAAAATTAGAAATATAGCCACTTTACAACAAATGTAGTTTGCATTTTTGTTTCAGGTGGAGGTTCAATCTGAGAAATAAGTGATAATACCATACACTCTTTAAAAACTGGCATGTTTTCATTTGTTTACAGAGATGTTTATACTCCATAAACTAGTTTTTCAAGCCTTTCCTCTTCAAAAACTTACTACTGACCCAGACACAAGTACCTCTTATTTTCTCACTAAGTTGTTCATATCCTATGGTGGGGAAATTGGGGAAGCTTCGTGGCTTGGCAGAACTGGCTTCCTAAATCTTCGCTCCCTTCCAGGCCTACCTCCTTTCAAGTGGGGAACTGCAGAGACACTGGGTTTCACTCCCTACAGGGAAAAATTCCAAAAGGAATAGTCATCATCTCTCCCCCGCAAGGAAAGTCAGAGAGTGACCATTTTACACTGTATTGTCCACAACTATTTTCCAGGAACATAAGGCTATTGCGGCTAAAATGAAAACTCCTGGCTCCAGAGTTTTTTTGGTTTTTTTGGATACTGTGGCAATTCTGCAACCTCCTTTTTTCCTCTCTAATGTATAAGATGTCAAATTCTGTTATCTAGCACTCGCTCGACCAGATCTCTGTAACTAGGAAGTGCTGCAGCTTCATCACATTTATAACTCATGTTTCCAGAAGCCCTTTTTGGGGGCGTCCAATTCTTGAAGAGATGATCCAAAAGAAAAAAGATTAAATTACATCCACTACCATTTTAATATGAATATCCTGTTGTTCTTTGTTCCTTTCAAGATTGGTAAGCCCAGTTTGGTATATATTACAATTCTATTAACCAGAATATCCCAAATGAAGAAGAGAGCTGAAATATTTTGGGGACACTTTTCACAAATCACTGTTAGAAGACAATGGAAGACTCCTGGCACTCCACCAGCTGATAGCAGCTGTGCTGCAAAGCCTTCATGGGTCTGGGGTTTGAAAAAATAAGGTACCAGTGAGGTAGGAGAGGGAGAAAAAGAAAAGAGCCACCTCTGTTATGAATATATTATGATAAACCTGACGCTTAGATGACTGTGATGTAGTACTGGTTTAAATGTTAGCCTTTCAAGATCTGGATTTATTATATTAAGTACACCTTTTAATTTACTAGCATATTTCCAGAGTTATAAAACAAATGCTTTGAGTAGTATGAAATTATGATATTCTTGAATCATCTGCTTTTTAAGCTAGTGAAATATTAAGTATCATTACTATCATTTCAAGAGATAGAAACTTCTGAAACCATTATTGATATTATTACACTGAATTGGACGTGCATGTTGCAAACTTCTCAGCTGTTTTATTTCATAAAATGTCTTAGTAATAAACCTTTTGTAAATCGGATTAATTCTCATGCTAGCAATACCCACTCTCCTAAGCATAACCAACTAACTTAAGAGACCTTCAGTTAATAATAAAGTTTCAACGTTTTGTGCTTTAGAAATAGAAATCTGCATTTTATAAAATAATAGTACAGACCCAAACAAATGGTTTGTACTGAAAAAGAGGAGCCTGGCACTCCTCCCACCATTTCTCGTACCACTCAAATATTATATTTAGCAATAGCAGTGCCCCAGAATATACACTGGCCCATAAGCATTTATTGTGTACGATCCAGGGCACATGGGCTTTCTTTCCTAATCCTAAACTGAACAGTTAGTTACCTTTTGTGCGTGAGAGACAAGAAAAGAGATACACAATTTAAAAAAATTTTTAACATCTCCTCATCTCTCTTTTTGCTGTCCTGTTGAGTAAAATGAAAGCTGTGTGACTTGGTAAAAATGCCAATAAGAATATTAGCCAAAAAGGAATACTGGCATATTGACTGAGTTACTCAGTGCAGTTACATAAACGAAAAGTTTTCATCTTTCAACCCATCCCCCCAAATGAGAATACTACTCTCCCGTTTGCCTCCCTCCATCAAAAGGAAAGGGACAACAGAGAGTGGGAAGCAGAGACTCATATTGGGCAGACTTGTGGGATTTGGGAAATGGAGGTGGGAAAACAGAACTGGTCTGTTCATTTCCTAAGGAAATGAAAATTTTGGTTTCTGGTCATAGAAGGGCTGTAAGTATCCGTTTAAGATGATTTAACTCTACTTTTAAACTCTCATGTGGAAACCGATACTACTTGACCTTATCTAGACACTCAGCGTACATATTTACTTTCATAAGTCAGCTAAAAGCTAACTTTGAAGTTGCCCGGTAGAAACAGAGATCAAGATTCATTCACTCTGCTTAATCGTCTCGGAGAGAAAGCAAGCCGGACAGCAGAAGCAGGCTCTGCTCTGTGAGGCAGTCTCACTCGGTGGTTAACTCGGTGCTGAACAATGTGCCATGCGGCACTTGGGTAATGCTGAATTGCCTTACTATTTTTACTGATAGCACTACCAATTAAAGAATTCCGAAGTGGTCTATACTAACATGAAAGAGAAACCTGTTTAATGAAATATACTCTGAATCCCAAGGTCATATGCCTTGCCAATCCAAAATTTTTTTTCTGGCTGTTGAGTCAGACTATAACCCAAGTCTAAACAGCATTCAAGTGTTTAATGGTTTGGTTTTTTAAATTATTAATTGAAAGTAGTCTTTCCTTAGATCAACTTTCTCTTCTTTCAGCAACACACATAGGAACAAAAACAGGAAGTCCACTCTAGAAATACCAGATACAGTTGACCATTAAACCTGTGCATGATTCCCAAAATATACATCTAAAAGAAAGCAATGCCATCAGCAGAGCCCAGAACGCTGCCTGCACATGTTCTTGCAGCATTCTTGTGTCCTAATGAAAAGAGGATCTAAACATTCTCTTCTCTAGCAACCTATCTGTAACCCTGGAGAGTTTCTTCCCACCACTATGGGAATGGGACTGGGTGCAGCAAAAGCTACAAAACAAGAGTGACAAATGTGGTGAGCTGTGAATCATATAGGAGAAGACAGAAGTTATCACCTGACTTACGGCAACTGCTTCCGGAAGGAGCCCATTTAAGCACCGACTCAGGCAGCTCATCCAACAGACTAAAACAAAACAGAGTAACGCACAGTGAATTTGTTTGCAATCCTGTGATTTATTGTTTTGATTAGAAAACAAAACTCTACAGGTCACCAGTAATGTGACTTTCCATACTTTTTTTTTTCACCCACCTGTAATGGGTAAGAGGGTAAGTGGATGGGGGAGATCCCTCAAATCTCACTGATCGATTTTATATCAATCACCTAGAAACTAAATGTAGAACTACAGTATAAATGCTTTAATACAAGGTCTGTACGTGTAGAAATGTAGAAGTAGGGATACATGATTTTTTTAAAAAAAACCTCAAGAAAAAAATACATAGAAAAATTTTATCTGGATTTTCAGGATTATTTTTCCTCAGGTACTCAGCATGGGGGAGGGGCAAATTATTTAATATTTTATGTATATTGTTCTCAATTGGGCAGTTGCTTTATGCTATGCCATGATTAAACCGGTTAACAAGAAATATCCAGAAAACAAAACAAAAAACCCATTATTCTAACACTTTCCAGTGTTTTAGATTGAACAAGTACAAATCTCTTAAGTTGCTTCAGCCACAAATATATAAACATTCAACTAAAATTACTGATAGGAATGTTTGATTCACAAACTCAGGCACAGGCAGAATTGTAACAATAAATGCACTGATCTAATATTACCCTATGTTAGGAAAATAAAGGGCATATGGGAGATACAGTATTATGGTTAAATATACAAGCCTGCCCTTATGGGGAAATTCAGCGTTATGCCTTCTCAGCAAGTTGAATAAATTATGATTATGTACTATATAAAAAGTTTGAACATGTCTTATATATATATAAGATATATATATGTACGTATCTTAATTATATATATATATATATGTCTTAATTATAAACTTCATAATACAATATTAGCTTTATTGGTCAATAGGTTTATATTAGTAATCAGGTCAAAATGAATATATTAACATATGCAAGGGGCCCCAAAATACAAATGGAGATTATGTTTATTAGCATTATATTTTATTATTTATGTAATACCCTATTATATTCAAATATATACATGTAGGTATATTCATTAGAGATATATACAATGAAGGCATCTATATATGCATACTGATAAAAGACTAAAATAATATTAGTAAGTCTTATTAAAAGAAAAACACATATAGGATCATTGGAATTAAAATGCTAGTCCTTTAAATAAAGTATTTTATTCAAGTTAGGTAAACTGAGGTGGAAAATTGGAAACCAAGACTTTATATATGCCCATTACTATCCTTTGACTTGACCCATATACTGAAAAATGTTAGTTACCTGAGGGTTATATGGACACATCAATCACTGCAATAAGGAACTGATTAGATAGTTCTAATACTGACATGTGAATGTGTTAGTTTTGGGAAAGGGACTAGGATGATCAAGATTCCAAGTGGAGAAATATTTCATACAATATATGTCAGTATTCACAAATGTAATCTGTATTATTCTGTATCTGCAGGCTGGCTTTCCTCTCTATTAAGAACTGATGCCACACTGAATTAGAAAGACCGATGTCTATGGATCAGCTAGCTGCCCCTTTTGTAAACTTCTGTTGTGACTTGCCCTGTTAAAATACAGCTGCTTTTTCCAGTTGTGATATTATATCTGTGGATAACTACTGTTGAGAATATCTTGGTGCATAGTGAAAAACGGGCTATGCTGTGCTACCTGCAATTGACTTTTTGTTAGGCCTGATCAGTGAGAAAAACAGTAAAATAGTAACCCACTCTATACTCAGTCTAACCTAATTCTCATCCTAATAGAGTTTAGGTGATAAAAATTGAATGTGGAATATTAAAATGTTTATGTGGCTGCAAAATGATCTCTTACATAAACACCTCATATACAAATTTTGTTTGTTTCTTCCTTAAGAAACAAAACATACACTCCCCCCAATAACAGGATTAAAAACAACGTATGTTGCTCTCACTTGAAAAATATAAGCCCTGTTTGTCCCATTTCACTTTGTTGCTTTGCACAGTTAATATCAATCGCACCAAGCTCACACTAACTCCATATACTTGTACAATGCTAATCTGAAAATACTCTTCCTTGAAAATACCACCACCTAGAACCTAAGCTTTGGAAAACACCGTGTGAAGGAACAAATATTTCACTTTTTATTTTGTATTACAACTCTCATACATATGGTCTCATAGGTGTTAGCTTAATGGATCTTATGTCTGTACGCTGTTTGGGTTTTTTAAAATATTTTTCAAATTTAAGAAATTTGCTTTGGCTATCCTATTGAATGAATAGGTTGAATGAATGAATAGGTTGAATGGCAGTCTTCTCTGAGATATGAGATACTCGCTTTGATGTATCCCTTCAGACCTGGCGCTGTACATAACGGAATACTTGAAAATCTGTACTTTGTTTTAGCAGCCTGGACAGCCACAGGGTCCTCCAGGTTCTGTTCCCAGGGCAGTCTCCCACATAACCACCGCAGCAGGCAGTAACCGAGGATTTCAAGGTCACCGCGTCTGGACAGGGCTATAGGAAGAAGCATGAAGAGAGAAAGATGAGGGATAAGTCATTTTTGAGCAATAGAGAAATCACGGAATGAACTACCACTGATGAAATATGAAAAAGCCAAACGAGCGATGTGTTTTGTTTGTTCAGCTGGAGTAAAGCTTAAACGCCCGGGCGTTTGGCCCCGGCCCACAGAAAGGCAGTGACTTCTTGCTGTTGAAAGTAAGGGTCAGTTTCCTCACCTCCTCCGACTTCATCCTTCCTTAGTCTGGCCTGTCACATGAACTTGATCTCCATGGCCTCTGACATGATCCAGACAACCCAAACCTGGCACCAACACTTTCTCAAAGAGCCAAGCAGTAAAACAAAGGAATAAATGTCTGCGGCTAAATTGCTAACATATGTTCCAGGAAGTCCATGGGGTCTGCACTGGTCATGCAGAGACCCTTCAAGTGCAGACTAAACACTGATGGCCTTTCCTGTTCCACTCATACTAGCAGCACTGGAAATCGGAAGAATATGACAAAACTGCCATCTAGTGTACAGTATTAAAAAACAGGTCTTTCTTAAGATTTTTCAATTAAATGAAAGTACAGGATAAATACGCCTGCTGTTTTGGGTACACGGATCTAAAATTTTACAAATATTATTTTAGATATAAGCAGTGCTAAAGCGAACTTCTGATCGAATCTCCTGAATAAAAAATATCAAGGTAAAGAAACAGTGTGCATGAGGGGTGGGGTGCAGGTGGTGGGAAGTAAATTTTAAAGCCAGAGAGAGGTTTCCATAATTTAATATAAGATGGCTTTTCATAAAAAAAATGCAGTAAAAGAACATTTTGAGGCCACTGTAAATATCATTTATATAAAACTACAGACTAGTGCCATAGACTAATTTCATGATAATTTTCTGTATTTTTTTTTAAAGTAACTGATTTCAAAAGAAGGACAAAAAAAATCTAAGAAACATGTCAAATATAACAAATATTACTGAAATAATGATTAAAACATTAACAGAATGCCACAAAGTAAACTCATTTTTATAACCATTCCAAATTGTAAAACAATAGGCTGGCTTACATTTCTACCATTACTTGAATGTTCATCTGTGTAGGGATGCAAAATCTCCTAAGTGCAATACATGGCTGTTAAACCTGCTGTAAACAGGTATCCTGGTTTTATTATCTTTCATTACATACATTCTGAAAAGCCACTCAGTAAACTTAGTTTAGTTTAAAAAGTCATCTACAAAGAACAATGCTGCTAGCACGTCATGACTACTTTCGGTCACCATACACAAGTTACTATAAAAGCAGAAGACAAGATTAGCTCTTACACATACTCCATCTTAACTGCTATTAGAGTACTGGATTATTAAAGGCCCTTCAGTCAAGCAGAATGCGACAGTCCCATGGGTACTGTTTACTTTCTGCACAAGCTTCAACAATGTACTAATGCAAGACTTGGCTCCCCTATTAAAATAAAAACACAATCTCTACCACACTGTTTTGTAGTGATTTCTTCAGTAATAAATCTCCCATTAATAATGGAATGGTTCCATTTGTACAGATGTGTTCACGAATCCCTTTTCCATTGTGGCAATTCCTGATGACCACCACTTAAAAAAATTCACATGCTCTAATTTTCGAAAAATTATATTCTGGCACCTGTTTGGACGACATAGGCTACACACAAGAGGCCCTTTGAGGAAAAACAATCAGAATTAAAATAGAATGAACCTTCCCAGCCACTTCCCCCAACCCCCCAACTGAGGGATTAATTGATATGAAGCTGTAAGTAATGACAAGTCATTTAGATTTCTGAAGCCAATCTTTCATAAACTGGTCTTCATTTGAAATAGCCCTTCGAGAGTTAACTTACTTCACTATTATAGTTCAGTTTTACCTAATTAAAATGCAGCATCACATTTTTCAAACTTTTATTTTCTTTTACTGCATATATACATTAATAATTATTGTTAGGTAAATGTTTTACCACTCACTGTTTCCAATAAGTTCTGTAGACATACACGTAATGTTAAGAAAAAAAAAATTCTATAGTCACTCTTTCCCACCATTAAACAGAGAGATGAAAGGATTAAAAATGTTTCCAAGTACACACCTTTCCCTGAAATTCCCTCTCAGGGAAACAAACTGCAAAGTGTGATGTGTTTTTGAGAAGTTAAACTCCAAGACTGTACCAGCGATTATGTCTTCTCTCCATCTACTACATAGAGAAGAGTAATTTTAACACCAGTTAAATTAACTAAAATATTTTGGATGACAATATTAGCATCTATGAGTGGGTATGTAATTAACACAATGAACTGATCATGTATCTTTAAGTTTAAATAAAGTACATCATCAAAATATAGATGATACGATAATGATAACTGTTGAATCTAGGAATTGAATATCTGGATATTTACTATATTATTCTACTATTTCCTGTATATTTGAAAACAATTAAATAAAATGCGGAAAATTTTAAAAAAAGAATTGATCAAAGTTGAGGAAGACTACTAATTAACATCTAACAATGAAAATATTTTTTAATTTGAAAGTTGAAACATATTATGGATTATTTTGTTTTTGTATAATTTGTATTTCTGTATAATTTATTGTAATACATAAGGTTTTTCAGTTGCATTTGATAATTAATATAATCATTAGCAGCATATTTTCATATAGAAAGTCACACTTTTACTTATGGTACTTCTTAGAAATATAGGAAGATTTAGTTATCAATATTCTCTTGTCACTTTCTAAATATAATTTAGCATCTAATTTTTATTTCGCTTATTAATATGGAGCAATGTAAATGAATCTTTTCACTGAAAGCCTGTGGTGTTCTCAGTTGCTCAACATTTCTAAATGATAAAGTATTGCCAAGACTAACCAAAAAAAAAAAAAAAAAGGCACAGGTGGGGTGGGACTTGAATTCAATTTCACTAGAAAGCAGATTCCAGAAACAGCTGACACTAGAATACATAATTAAAATTAAAACGATCAATGTGATTTATGAAGCTGCTACTGTGCCAGACACTCTACTGCTTTTATATTATCTTATTTAATCATCCTAACAATATGAGGTATCATTAACCCTGTTGACAAATAAGAAAATAGAGGCTCAGAGAGGTTAAATAACTTGCTCAGTATCACACAGCAAAAAGTAACAGAGCTCTGTATTGAAATCCAAATCTTTCAGAATCCAGAGCCAACACTCCACTCAATCTACCAATTACTTTGCCTCCATTGTTAGTTTTGCACCATTTAGACAACATTACATATACCCTTCTACAGTTAGGGAAGTATTTGAAGCAGGCATTTTAACTTAAAACACCAAAAGACATACTGACCAAAGTACAGTTGTATTGGCAAGGAAGAAATAAGCAGCAGATCCTGAGGTCTAAGCTGTAACACTAACAAAATTTTTCATGCAACTATCCTTACATGACACTATTTCTGTAAAACTACTTCATTCTGATGAAGAAGAATGTCTAATTAAAACATTAATTTATAAAGTGTTAAATGGTCCTTCCAAGCTGAAATGAGAACAACAAAGAAATCACATTGGAGGACTGGTCCTTATTCTAATGACAAACTGGAGTAAAATTATCTGGGTGCAATTCATCAAATGGAATGAAAGAACTGGGAGAAAAAGAAAAGTATCAGTGTTAATCCCAAAATGTCTCTGATTATTTGCCTAAAGTGTTTCCTGTTGAGTTTTTTTCTTACATAGAATAACATTATCAAGTAGGAAGAAAAACAAGATTTGCTAGGAAGTAATAAAGGGAACTTGAAAACTTTTGCCTTAAGCAGACAGGGTCTAAATGCTCAAAATACTAGTTTATATACTCAGAAATGACAATAAGAAAGCAGAAAACATCTGAGTAAGACGTTCACCTGAGAAGTGAATGGTGACTATCTGCAGAATAAATTTAAAGTTTATTCTTATTTTTCTAACTAGTAACCTATGTTATTCAGTAGTTTGTCAATTCAGATGTATAAAGAGCTAGGAAATTTTATGGTGGCCACAATTTACTGCAATTTCAAAAAGGATATTAGGAAAGTAGAATGCAATGTGTCACATTTCAAATAAAATAATAAACCCAGGTCTCTTTTATTTCTTCAGTACCTTTTAAATTCTAAGCCTTAGTTTTTTATGAAACACTACTGTGTGAGGCTTAGGAAAAGTTATTCAACAGAGCAAAGGTATCTTACATTTGACCAATGTGTATTCTTAACCAAAAAGTTTAAGACCTATGCCAAGACTTTGAAAGTCATGTCTAAATGTCAAAATTGGGTTATGTCATATAGAAAGAATAGTGTCTTCATTAAAATTTATTTATACATCAACCAAAGACTATTTATAGCAGTGAAATTTACTTAAAAATAAAAATCAACATTGTGTTTTTCTGACTACTAATAGATTCAATAGAGCATATCAATAACTTGATGGTTTACCTTAATATCTTATAATTGAAAAATGGGTTCCCTTTTTTGAATTATTGTTTAAGAAGATAAATATTGTATAAACCATGTCATTTCCCCAAGTTTGGTAGCATGAAAACACATTCTCAGTTTATTTCACATATATTTTGTAAGCTGGAGTGCTAGATTAGAGTGAAATGAAGCCATGCAAGAAATAACACAAGACTTGGATTTTATATGCTGTAGCAATTGGCAAAAATTTTAAAAAGGATGTAATATATTTCTTTCCTTGATACTGAACATATTATATAAACAAATGGACATTTAAAATGCAATTTAGATATCATATTTTATGGTCATCAATGATGTCAAATTAAAATAGGTATTATACACTCAATGCACAAGTCTGAAGTATTTAAAAAAGCTCAGTATGTTAAATGCAGTATATCTCTAGAGAAATTAGGTATTGACTGCATGCCTCAGTGAGCAGAAAAATCTACAAAAATCTATACCACACATTGATCCAAATATTGCTTTTTAACATTACTAAGAATGTAACAAATTTTAAAATAGTGTATTTGACACAGATATAATTCTCTCTAATTATCAGGCAACAAGCCCAAAATATGTCAATGTTTATACATGTTGGTTTTTATGAAGAATAAAAAATTAATAACAGATGAGATAAGCCCAAAATATATTACTCTAATTTTACACTAAATGAAGCACTTCAGCCACTCAGAAAACACTTTTAGGTCATATATGAGAACTTAGTTTGGAAGAATAACTGCAATTAAAAAAATACAGATATATAGATGCACAATAGTTCAAGAATAGTTATCTATCCATTCATCCATCTGTCCATTCACCTCTATATATCTCTATTCATATTTTTTGGCTTATAATAATACAAGCTACCCTCCTTTTACACAGTTCAACTAGAAAATGCTTAGGTGAAACTGCTGACTGGCACCTTATACAGGCTCCTTCATTATAAAAACCCAACTAATCCACAGAAACATGAGACCTAGCTTCTGTTTCTGAATAACCACTACAAAGGTAGCGGAGACCAGATAGTCTGATCAGGTTAACAATATATCTGTTAAGTGGCTAATCCGTAAGTCAGTTTTACAATGAAGGCTGAATATTTCCCAGGGCCTGATCAAGCACAGATAAACCTAAAGCATAACAAATGCTTTGATAAGTAGAGGTTATATTTCCTAGTGATAACTTGTTTTGCTCTTTATGTTTTCCTTTGCATTATCTTCCTCAGTATTTATTTGATCTCATAGCTGGACTGGTATAGAAAAGATTTTTCTGAGATTCAACTACATAGTGTGTACTGAAAGTAAACACATGAATATTTATGAATCTGACATTCTGCATTTACCTACAAGGATTTATGGCCTTGTTTAATTCTAGTTTCTAGATATGACTAAATGATTACTTCATTTCTAATAAAATCCTAAAGTGAAATGTTTTATTTTGGAAAATTAAATGTAAAACATGAGGAATGAATAGTATTCAAATATTTGAGGATACCAAACCTTTCTTTTTTTTATACTAGACTAAAACTGCATGTTAAAATTTCAGCAAATATATATATTTATGTGTGTATGTGTACATCTATGTATCTATGTATGTATACATGTATGTGTATATACATGCATATGTGTATGTATATGCATATATATGTATATCTACATGTAAATACAGATATGGTGAAAAGTTTAGTGTACATTCTATTTTAAATGCATTAAGGGAATTAATTTTTATAGAAATCTTGTGAAACCCATGATAAAAATGAATATTCACTCCAGCTCATAACTTTCAATCAAATACCAAAAATACGTAATGCAGGCTCTCCCCCTGAGTAGTCTTCCCAAAGAGATAATATCTTTCTCCCATCATTCTCAGTTCAATCTTCTCTCCAAAGACCTAGCATCGTGACATCTACCCAACTCATCAACATGTATTATTATTTAAGGGAGCAAAAAACTTAAATGCACTATGGAATAAAATTTTGTTCAAATCTTTCATGAAGATGGCATAATGAAAATACTGCCCTAAACTATGGAATAACTGAGGAGGACTTCCAGAATTACCACAGTCCAAACACTGACCAGACCAACATACGACAACTCTACTTTCCCATTCCACAGTCACAGTGGCTTCCTAGATGTTTTTATAATAGTTAAAATCTAATAGGATCAGTATTAGAGCTATGGGTTGAACTAAGTGGCCCAACCATAAGTTAATATCATCATTAACATAATTGGACCAAAGCTTAAGAATCTGTATGATGAATTGCCAGTTATACCACTATCAAAAAGTACTCTCAGGTTTCTAAATATTCTTTCATACTAATATATCTGGCAAATCACTACTTTTCTAACCAAACTACCCTTGAAAAAAAAAAATGTAGTGATTTCTTTTATTTTGATCAGGAGTATAAAAGGTAATTTCTATTCCAGAAAATTTAACCTATGATTCTTCTTGAAAGGAAGAAGGTATACAACAGACACACTTGTTTTACTTTTTCATTGGCCTACCTTAAACTACTGTGGGTTTTAATTGCTCTGGAAAATGATCAAGACCCTCTACATTACATGGTCAATGGTCCTTTTAATAGAAAAGGCAATAATATACAGTTGTTTGCGCCAACTAAAACTCGTTAGAAAGTATCAGTTTAGGGTAACAGTTCAACAGCCATTAACAAGTGCAAATGTCTAACTGCCTTTTAGTGAAAATGTGATCCTTTCGAAGCAGTTTAAAAATTATTCGTATGGTTTAGCATATTTGAAAATACTTTTATAAACAAAGTTTATGAAGAATATAATTTTGAAAGACAAAGTTTTTCAATAATCACCATTTTTTTTTTTTTTACTAGCATAACATTAGAATTGACTTTTTGTCTTGCTGACAGAGCAACTAAGAAAGTACAGTTGCATTGACCATATTGATTGTGAACAAAGCAACCATCAGTGGGACTCCGCACCATATATTTTCAATATTGACCTCCTACTTCCTTTTCCATGGCTTTGTGGGTCGGCTATTGGATTTAGACTGCAGTGTAATAAACAGCTAAGCTTTAATTAATGGTAAATGAATACAAGACATAGGTTATGACTTTAACTAATTAGGGAATTGTTGAATTAAGTCTGCCTTGGAATGCAAGGCAGTACAATCAATGTCCAATAAAAGGACTATGTATGTAATTTACCTGCAAATGTGTTTCCAATACCATCAAAGTGAGTTTAAATAAGTAAGATATATGAAAGGCGACTAGGAGAGATTTCCACAAGTTAACACTTCATAGATTCAGGAAAGATTTCCTTATTGTTAAGATGGTATCTTCTAAAGCTCTGATAAGGGCACAATGAAAAACAGGAATAATTCTTCACATGTGTACCTGTACCAAATCTGTAATTGTCACTACAGCATAAAAATTCAGTTGCTGACCTCCAAGTTTAACCTAAACAAACTAGTACTTTCCTGTCCCAAATAAGCATCAAGTTTTGCTTACTTGACACCTTTTATTCCTTTTTCACTTGTCGAAGTCTGTATCTCCTCCCTCTGTTAGAAGAAATATTCATTGGCATACAGGAACTCACTACTTTTGATAAAAATCTCACCAATGTTCTCACACTTCAAACTGACTATGCAAAGGTCATTTCATGGAGGCTTAAGGCTCTCTGTTCTAATTATTCTTCTGAAATAAAAATAAGAAAAAAAGAAACCTACCTACTCCCTTGTGGGCATCCAAGCTGGTAAACTCTATTGTCCCATTATGGCTTTTTCTAGGATTTTCCTGATACTGTTTGTGGTTCCCATTAGGACAATATCTGTAGGAAAGTCCATAATCTGCAAGATAAACCTGGAAGACATGAAGAGACAAATGAATAATGTTTTTGCCCTCTGAAAATATAACCTTTATAATTAAGTCTTAAGAAACTGATAGGTTAAGAGAGCCTCAGATCTACATTTTATTAAACCAAATGGTGCCTTAGGATAAAATATATACAACTGGGGGCCATAACAATGAACTTTCTAACTTAAATCCTGTCTTCATCATAGGCAAGTCTTGTTTCTGAGTTGACTTAGATTTTCAGTCTTTTTATTTTGCTCTTAAATTCCCTTCCCTCCAGCTGGGCATGTAGACGTCATAAACCACAATATGTCTTTTTATCTGTATTCATACAGCGTATAAGGCTCTGCCTTTTTTGTAACCCCTTCCTGTAAACAAAACTGTTTCAAGCAGGGAGGGGAGATGAGAGCAAACAATCTAAAAATCTTAACCTAATGTTACAGGAGTCTCCATTAACAAGAAGTATAAAAATAATGAACAGACTGTAAGAGGTAATGACTCTTAAAAAAAAAAAAAACACCATCATGTTGTCCGTATTTAAGAATGGATCATCAATGCAGTACTTTTGGCCTTTCAGACGGATCCATATCATCACTGTTATCTTTGTAAGTCAGTCAGAATTGCAAGCTGGGTTTCCAAACAGAATATAGATTGTTAAAAGTCAGACAGCAATTCAAGTGAATTTTTCTCAGATTACTTTTGGAGAGAGAGAAGGGAGGGGAGAAGTAGTCAGAATATCATACTTCCCTGTTATATGTTACCATGCTCCTCCCCACACTCCCTGGAAAAGAAAGCAGTTTCAACTTTTAAAATGTGTTGTTTCACGTGTGTTTCTTTAAAATTTAGAGAATAAGGCAACATTTCATGATGCAGCTTTAAGACCACAGAGTATTACAACTGGTATTTTAAAAGATATCTATTAAAAGAAAATTAAATTTTAGTTTAAGTTTTTGGTTTCAGGATAGCCTAAGTAGGAGACATTCTGAATTTCAAAATATAAACAGCACAGCTTCCTTCACTTGTTGGAGAACATAGCTTGCTGGAATGTCTGAAAACATGGTATTTCAGTTTTGTCTCTCACTCACAGATGCCATTTCTCAAGATGGCCTCAGGAGTAACTGCCCAAAGTAATTACACTTCAGGATCAGATGTATAACTGGTTGCTTGCTTTCACTATTTATGATGCATTTTTATCTTTATTTATTTTGAAAACTAAATAGACTTCACTTTGCAAAGTAGATATCCTGAGAATGTACATATTGATAGCAAACGGAAACATATTTTAAATACACTACAACAGTTCACTATTAAAAAAAACTATCAAGATGTTTTTCATGTAGATTAACCAAAAAAAAAAGACCTAAAATTTATGGATGTTTTATGGCTAAAATATGGATTATGCCTCATATGTATTGATACCAGAGAGCATAAGAGCTTAATGTTCATAGACCGATGAACAGATATCCTGTAGGAAGGTACCATTATCTCCATTTTACTCGTAAGCAAACTGAAGCTCAGTCAGTGACATTATGTGACTTGTGTAGTAAAATGGAGCCAGAGTCTGACTCCAGAATCTTCATCTCAATCACAATCTAACTCAAAGGCACTAGACAAGTTAAACAGATAAAGTATTCAAGACTACTGTAATAGGGAAGAGTGACTGATCTCAACTCCACTGAAACAAAAGTTGGGAAAGTGTTTAAGAGCTGAGGCTGAGCTAGTGAAGAGTACTGGAGAACACTAAGGGGATACAGGTCAACATGACTGGGTTATCTACGTTTGCTAAGTCGTGCTTACGCTCCTATCCCCACCTCAAAGACTGTAGAGATAGGAGAACACTCTTTAATAAAGATTACATTTTAAAGGGATGACTCCCAGGTCCTGGAGGTACTTGAGAAAGACATTCCTGGGTTGTAAAACTGGCAAGAGGCTGGGAGAAGATTCACATCTCAAAGGAGCAGAGAAAGAATTTATAATTTCAAAGTTGCTTACGTAAATGCTGTAAGAAAAGGGAGGACAGGAGCTTACGGTCAGGAGGAAACCTGTCTAAAGTTTAGTCAAGCTGAGGGGAACTTTAAGGCCCTCTTGGTCATCACTGAGCTATGGGCCTCAAGGTAGTGCTGGGTTACTCAAACTTTGAAGGGCAATGCAGGATCTACATTTAATATAAAGACAGGAAGCTAACAATATAGTAAAGGAAACATGCACTAACCATTTGACTCAGAATACACTCACTAACTCATTTGAATAATGCTGCAGTGAACACGGGAGTACAGATCTCTTTGAGATAATGATTTTGTTTCCTGTGGAAATATACCAAGAAGTTAGACTGATGGATCATATGGTAGTTCTATTTTTAACTTTTTGAGCAACCTCCATATTGTTTTCCATAGTAGCTGTACCAGTTTACATTTCCACCAACAGTAAACAAGGGTTCCCTTTTCTCCACAACCTCACAGCAATTATTATTTTTTGTCTTTTTGATAATAGCCTTGCTCACAGGTGTGAGTTGATATCTCATTATGGTTTTGATTTGCATTTCCTTTATAATTAGTGATGTTGAACACCTTTTAATGTACCTGTCAGCCATTTGGATCTCTTCTTTGGAAAAATGTTCAGGTCCTCTGCCCATTTTTTAAATTGTCTTATTTTGTATTGCTAATTGGGTAGTATGACTTCTTTATATATTTTGGATATTAACCCTTTATCAAATATATAATTTGCAAATATCTTATCCCATTCAGTAGGCTGTCTTTTCATTTTGTTGATGGTTTCCTTGCTGTGCAGAAGCTTTTAAGTTTGATGTCATCCCACTTGTTTATTTTTGCTTTGTTCCCCTTGCCTGAGGAGACATATGTAGAAAGACATTGCTAAGACCAATGTCAAAAAGCATACTGCCTATGTTTTCTTCTAGGAGCTTTATGGTTTCAAGCTTTATGTTCAAGGCTTTAATACATTTTTAGTTAATGTTTGTGTAAGGTATAAGACAAAGGGGTGTCCAATTTTATTCTTTGCCACATGGATGTCCAGTTTTCCCAACACCATTTATTTAAGAGACTAACCTTGCCCCATGTATATTCTTGGCTCCTTTGTCAAAAATTGACCATATATGCATGAGTTTATTTCCAGGGTCTCTAATCTGCTCAGTTGGTCTGTGTCTTTTTTTATGTCAGTAACATACTGTTTTGATTACTATAGCTTTGTAATATAGTTTGAAATCAAAAAGTGCGATGCCTCTGGTGGTTTTGTGCTTTGCAGGATTGCTTTGGCTACTTCGGGCCCTTTATGGTTCACAGAAATTTTTGGATTATTTTTCTATTTCTGTGAAAAATGCCATTGGAATTTTGAAAGGGACTGAACTGAATCTTTAGATTGCTTTGGGTAGTATGGACAGTTTAACAATATTCTTCTAATCCATGAGCATGGGGTATCTTGCCATTTATTTGTGTCTTCTTGAATTTCTTTCATCAATGTTTTGTGGAGTTTAGTGTACAGATCTTTCATGTTCTTGGCTAAATTTATTGCTAAATATTTTATTCTTTTTGATGCTATTGTAAATGGAGTTGTTTTAATTTCTCTTTCCAATAGCTCGTTGTTAGGGTATAGAAATGCAACTGATTTTTGTCAATTAATTTTGTATCCTGCAACTTTACTGAATTCATTTATTCGAACAATTTTTTGGTGGAGTCTTCAGGGTTTTCTCTATATACATACAGTAGGGTTTGCAGTCTAGGTCCTGTTTTTTGTATGTCCTTGAGCTAAGACTTAGTTTCAGTTAACTTTTTTTGTATTATCACCTTTTTTCTGTGAAATAAAAAATAACAACTCATTAATATTTTTCACTTTAAGGATAAATACATATAATAACCCTAGTTTTAGATAAGCCTATAGTAGGAATCTCAAGATCATCAAGATCAGGTAGGGGGTTATTATTTGTATTATAATAAGACTAGACCTAGGAAAATTTAAATATCTAGATCCCTAATGCATTTTAAATGATTTTCTTTCTATGCAACTTTTCGGAATTTAGTAACCATTTCCTTTCTCCATGAATAGAAGAACAGCCTTGACCACTTCTCTTTACTTTAATCATAGATCTTTCGATCATGCTGTACTGCCTCTCATGTTTCCACATGCTACTCTCATTTTTCTCTCATTCCTCTTAGATATGTACTATGGTTTAGTTTTGTTTGGTTTTTTACAACTTTGTGAGGTAGGTAGGGGAGATGTGTCATTATACACATTTAACAGATGAAAAATAATGTGATACACCCAAATAATGCAAGTCATCCAACAGTCAGTCACTAAGTTCAGCTTCTACAAAAGATGTTATTGTTTTAGTGAATTTCTCAGCTGTCCCCTCCCCCTCAAAAAACACCTAATCTTCACTAATGCTTTCAAGGACTTTCAATTTTAATACTTTATTATTGAAAAGGCAGTGTAGTAGCCACTGAGGTACAATCCCATCAAGAAAGAAATGGCCTTTCACCTGTGAGGAGGGCAATAATCTGACAACTTCCAGAGGCAGGGCCATTAGGAACCACCACAGCATGTGAGCCAAGGTAACACTCTTCCCAGGCAGTTTCTACTAAAGAATGATCATGGTGGGAATGCTGTGTGGCTATTTCTACCCAACTGGAGACTCTTCTAATGGAACCCTTTTGCTCTGGTGCTCCCAAATGGGTTGGCTGAGACTTTCTCAGAACTGTATCATAGTCTGAGCTCTCCCTGCCCAATCCTTCTGTCTCCTTTCCTTTCACAGGTGCCATTGCAACATCCTACTCTGAAAGCTTTCCTTGTCCAAACCCATTTCCTCTCCTTTTATCTTTCTATTATATAGGTACTATATTCCCTTCCCTCAATAAAGCCCTTGCACTCCTAATGCTGTCTCAGCATCTGCCTCTCTGAAAAACAAATTTGACACAGGTAGTCAGTAAATCATAGCCTTAATTTGAAGCACTAAACTAATAAAGATGAAAAACAAATTAGCCTTTGATGACCATGAAAATCACAACTTTCCTATATACCAAACAGATCTCCCTCAAAAATCAGCTTCCTATTTTACCTAGCCAGATTTGCAACCATATATGCCACATTCTCAAGTTATGCATTTAATTAAACCTTTACTTCCCTCTCCTTGCTCTCTGATGCTTGTAAGGTCTTACACCACTTTGTTTTTCCAAATGGATGGGTGAAAGGAATGGTTAAAGAGCACCCTGTGATAACTCTTCTTTGCAGTGAATTGCACTGGAAGGGCCTTTGTCTTCAATTCAGCACCCCTCCACGGATACCCCAAATGCTCTTCTCCACTTCCTACCACACCTCCTGGATTCACATCTCACACTTCCGAGATCCACCACTCATACCTGAATTCTATTCTGGTATGTAGATCCTTTTAACCTCAAGGCAATTCATTGGGTTTTCATTTGTGTTCAGATGGATTTACCTTTTAAAAATGTGCAAAGTATTTAGCTTTTATTTATGCCTTGGATCCAGTAGGCTTAAATAAAATCTCACTGATTTGACTTGACGGTAATAATTGGACAAATAGAAGTAAATTCCTTTCAGTAGACACCTGAGTGCCAAGCATGATAAAATATCAAGAATCATACATTCTAAAAAGGAAAGAAAAACAAAAATGAATGCGTATTATTGAATACTTGCTATGCGAAGGCATTATGTGCTTTACAGAAGTCAAATTATTTAACCCTCATGACACTAAGAGCAAGTTATTTTAAGATACCTTGAGGATGAGAAAACACAATGAGTGAGTTTAGGTGCTCTGTGCAAAACAACTAAACTTATAGTAACTGGCAAAGTTGAGATCCAAACCTAAGTCAGCCTGACCAGAAGACTGAGATTTTTCCATACGTCCCACACAGAGGAAGAAGAGATGACACAAGCACATCTAGAGGTAACATCTACTCCAACAAAAGTATAACAGATTTAAATGTAAAAATATTTTAGAGTAAGGGGAGGTTACTTCCTAATTGGGGACTCAAAGAACAAAGTGACATTGATTTGGGCTTTGAAAAATATCTAAGATTTCCACAAATGGAGATAGGGAAGAAGAGATAAAACAAGGAAAACCAGGGCTGGGTCAGTGTGTGCTGGGAGTGAAGAGGTTATTGGAAACACAACACAAGCCGGAAAAAAAACTGGTTAGCATGAGTTTACAGGAAGCTTTGAAAACCATGCTAAGAAGCTGGGACACAGTTTTTGTATGCAAAAAGAAGTCACCAAAGGTTTTTGGCAAGGAATAATATTATCAGCCCTGGCAGCATCATAATGGGGAAATGAAAGCAGATAGTCCATTTGGGAGAATATGACATTAGTCCAGGCAAGAGACAGTGGGAGGCTGGACTAGGGCACTGGTGAACAAAGAAGGGAGACAAAGAACAGAGCCATAAGAGGGGTGAGAGACAGAGTCAAAGATAACTGAAAACAATGTGGCTAGCTGGGTATATGAGGATTCAATGAATAGACAAAAAGAGAATAGGAGGAAGAAGAGAAGATTTGGAAAGAAAATGATTTACTCATTTTTGCACCAAAAGCAAACTGGTTGATTGATGGCTAACACCCTAATCCAACCAGTTCCTGGTTCTCTCAGTTCAGGCAGAACTGAGTGATAGACTCATAGTTGATGGAAAAAATAAAGGACCTCTTTCCCATCAGGAGCCAAATCTGCTGCCTTCCTGTTCCTCAATCAACCAGGAACTAAGTATCAAACAGCCAGAATGGCTCACATGGAAGCATTTCTCAACACTTGATATGTTGGACAGGAAAATGTGAGCTGGAGAAGGGCTGCAAGAGATTATGGAGCTGGAAGAGAAAAAAGATGCTAATCTGGACAGATGTCATTGCCCACTGAGACGCGACCACCCACTAAATCACATTACTCCTTTACCGCCACTTTGCAGATTCACATTAGAGAAGAGATGCACATACGCCCCAAGATGTGATTCACTTCTCAAGAACTTAAAATTTTCCTGTTGTAAAATCTAATCACCTTATCATAATTTAGACTATTTTATACAATTAGACCCTTTTAATTAGCACACCCTGTTGTAGCAAGAAATGTGTCTTAAACTCTCATCAGAGACTGATGGAAATTATACAATGGAGGGAGATAGTCACTATTCGTGACTTTGTTTAGTGGCAATTTAGAAAACACTTTCAAAACTCTAGGAAAAATATATAGACTTATTCAGCAACTTTAAAAGCTTTTATTAAAAAAAAAGCCAGCATTTATCTTATTTGAATAGCACATATTTTCCTATTCTTTCAACAAGATACCATAATGTGAAAATCTTCACAATAAACTAAATGCTTACTGACTAATGGAAACCACTACATGCCAACAGGGGAATGAAGCATGGAATGAATAAGCAGCATGTTTATGTTCACAAAAGTCATTCATATCTACTAAAAACCTATATGTAGCCTCACAGCTGCTACTACACTTTGATATAGATGTGTGCTTTTTATTCTTTTATTATACAGTACTTTTTTTGTTTCTCCTCAACTTCCCTACCTTCTTTTTGCCAGTAACACAATGCCGCAGATGATATGTATGCATTATCACTATTCAGCCTAGAAAAAAGAATATGACTTTTAAAAGCTGCCAGGTTACTTTTCAAACAGGATGTTTATTAGAATAAACATGAAGATATATTTTTCAAAAATACAGTTTGATCTTTCTTATATATTGTTTTACATGTGCTTTATATGTTGGCGTTTTTTTTTTCCTCCTAGATCTCACAACTACCTACTGGAATTTTATCCTTTCTTCCCTTTATATTTAATACTCATTGAGAATGAGAGATTTAAAGACACATCCATGAAGTCATCATATGAAGAAAAAGCAGAAAGCTGTGCCGTATCACTATCTCTTCACTCTATCTACTGCTCCATTGGACCCAAGTCTATGACTCCCTTAAATGGCGCCACAAATTCAAGCATTCATAACAAAATACTGAGTTATATTTAGCAGTATTCCTAATGATACTAGCCTTTTGACCCTATGACCTGCCCTTCTATTTCAACATGGTTCTTCTAGCAATATGTGAAAGCCTATTTAATCCAAGACAGCTGGGCTGTGATTTATTATTCTTTCCAGGCTTTGGGGGGAAATTCCCTCAATAATACATAGGCTAGCAATTGCTTCTTTACTAAAAATACCTTCACCTACAAAACAAAACTTTTCCAATTACAGTCAATTTCCAATTTGTCCTTTTGACACAAGTTCTCAAAGATCATATAAAGAAACCTACAATACCTTCTCTTTCTCATTTCCAAGATGATATGAAAGTGCTTCACTCGTGCCTGTCCTTTAACAAAATACATAGGCAATGGAACAGGATAATCTGAATTGCATCCAATTCACAGGCTTCCTCTTTGTCTAAATCAAATCTGAGCTTAAGACTTTGCAATATGCTGGTAAGCATTATCAGAGCTTGGTCTATCTGTTAACAGCAGATACGAAATGTTAGCTGATATAATTTGACTGTCAGATACATTATAAAAAGTTTCACCACATGTAAGCTGTGTCTACATAAAACACAGCTATCTAACATTCAAAAGCATCTCCTTGCTCTACATTAACTACATTAACTACAAATTCTACTGATTTCAAAGACAGTGTTGAGGTTGCCAGCAATCATGCCATTCTTACATGCACATCCCCTTGGGGGTCCATAGTTTTTTAACAGTCCCACAACAGGCATACCTCTTAATCCAACCAATTTATACAGCTCAATGAGTTGACTCAGAATTCAGAAATGCCACTTTCCCATATTAACTGGAAAAAACAACAACAACATATATAGCCCTTTGTGAATTAGGATGCTCAAATATTTTGTCATAAACAATTCTTTTGTCATGTATACATCTGGTCTTCAGAAATTTAAATAATATGACCAGTGGAACCCAGTAGGCATCAACAAACATTTATTGATTATGAGCAAACACTAATTTTTCAACAGCATTAACTCTCTTGGGAACTATATTCTTGGGGATAGGTGATTTGTTAAACGGACCATCCTATACTTACAGAGCATATACATTCCTAAAATGCGAATTCTTTTTCCCTTTTATAGAAAACAGACCCTGAACATTCTGTTCCTTACAACTTTTAAGGGACACCTATCATCAAACTACCCGCCTGGGAGAACTACACTTATTAAATCAATTCATTACCATTTTCTTAACATCTAACCAGAACACCAAATGTCCTTTTTCATAAATCTAAACAATTCTGGGGGAGCAAAAATAAGATAAGGGGTTGTTTTGTCATAAGCTTAAAAAATAATTAAAAAAAATTTTTTTCTAGCTATTACTTACTGAGGGCTTACTATGTGCCTGATATTGGTCTAAGTCTTTCACATGTCTAAATCATTTGATCCTTACAATCCCTCTTTGAGTGAGGTACTATTATCCTTATTTTTAGAGGGAGAAATTGAAGCACAGAGAGATAAAATACTGTGGCTAAGAATACAGAACTAAGAAGAGATAAAGCCAGAACTCAAACCCGAGGAGTCTGATCCCAGAGCTCACACCCTTCACGACTCTACACTGAATCGCCAACATAATACAAAGTTATGCAAAGAGTCTCAAGCTTCTTCTAACCAACTTTTTGCCTGGGATTAGGAGAAGGTAAAAACCCCTCTTTTTATATCTTCTTTCTGATTCAGAACAAGGACATTTAGCTCCAGAATAAACAAGCAGACTGTTCAGGAACTAACTGCTTGGAGATCCTATGTGTAAGAACAAATCTGTGAGACATACTGACCAATTTGACCAATTTGACCAATTTGCCTGGAGGGGCCCTAGGCAAAATAAAAGTGCTTTCTGTTCTTATTTTTCCCCTTTCCTTTTTCTTTCCTTATCCTTGTATCCAAAGCTCATATATGGCCAAAATACACTGATATTCATGCCAAGGTGTTAACAGCTTATGTGGAACAGAACATTATCTTGAGCTTTTTATTAAAATTATTTGGAAAATTTATTATCTCAACCTCCACTCAAAGATTTATGTTAGGTCCCTGTATTAATTCTCCATGGCTGCTATAGCAAGGTACCACAAACTGGATGGGTTCAACAATAGAAATTTATTGTCTCACAGTTCTGGAGGCTAGAAGTCTGAAATCAAGGTGTTGGCAGGGTTGGTTCCTTCTGAGGGCTGTGAGAAATAAACTGTTTCATGCTTCTCTCCTAACTTCTGGTAGTCTCAGGTTTTCCCTGGCTTCTAGAAGGCATTCTCCCTATCATCAAATCATCTTTCCTCTATGCATGTCTGTCTCTATGTCCAAATTTCCCCTTTTATAAGAACACCAATCATATTGGATTGGGGTCCTCCCTAATGACCTCATCTTAATTTGATCACCTGCAAAGATCCTATTTCCAAATAAGATCACATTCACAGTACTGAAGGGTTGCAACTTTAACATCCTTTGAGGGGATACAATTCAACCCATAGCAGCCCTCGTTCTCATTTCTCTTTGTGAATATGCTGACAAGAGCTCCATCTATAAGAAAACACTCCTCATGGCTATATTAAGTAGTAGAGATCTCTTGCCACAGTGGTTAGACGTCTCCCAATAAGAATTTAAGAAATGTACAAATAGCTTAGTTACTGTACTTTGGTAAACTATATCCAGCTCTGCTTAGTTGGCTTTACCTGTTACTCCTGAACACTGAGTGACTAATTAATCAATTCATTTATGCATTAACCTATTCAATTACTCATTGTCCACTCATCACTTATTTACTGAGTGCTTATTATATGCCATGCTTTGTGCTAGCTGCTGGTTGCACATCAGTGAATAAAACATAATTCCTGTTTTCCTATTTACAAGACTACAAACTTGCTCTCCTGATGGATATTTAACTGAAAGAAACACTCACTTGGTTCTGTAACAGTACTTTCCTAAGTCAGATTTGTAGCTAACAACCAGTTCTATGCAGGAAGTAAGAGGCTGTGAGAACTAAAAGGGACCAAAGCGATCATATGATCTAGGCTACTCACTTTACAGAAAGGGAGGCTGTGCCACAGAGAAGCCTACTGCAAGAGATAGAGAAAAAAAGAGTTCAAGGACAAATGGAATAAAAAATGTCTGTATTCCCATTTTTTCTTGAACTTTAGGATAAAGAAGAAAGTGGAAGGAATAAAACTATACCTGATATTAAGGAATGATTGTTAATTTTGTTAAGTGTGGTAAAAGCATTGTGATAATTCGGTGAATTATCCTTATTGCATACATATGCAATGCATACATACTTAAGTATTTGGAGGCAAAATGCCATGATAGCTAAAATTTATTTCAAAACATTTCAGCCCCAAAAATATATAAAACAAATTTTCAAAATGTTAATTTTTAAATCAAGGTGATGAGGATACAGAGTTCCCTATTTTTTAGTACTGAAATTTGTTGTTGTTTGAAATTTTTAAAATAAAAGGTTAAAAAAACTGTCTTCCTAAAGGCAAAATTATATACTTAACAGGTTCTCAGAGTCTCTGCATTGGGAAATAAGCTTCACAAAATATTAGTTTTAAATATGGAGACCATGGCTTCTAAATTATAATTATTATGATGTTTTCTTCAATATTTTTCCACCCAACACGACCCTCCAATAATATGACTCCAGTAGTCCATATTCATATAGCTGTCATTTGCATAGTATTTTGAAATAAGAATTTTTATATGGAACTAATCTGATTCAAAATCAGACATCTTAATATACGCATGTTAAGAATAAATTTTAACGACAGGAACACTATTAAGTATCAGATAACAGAGCTACAAATACATTTGATTACTTAAACAATTTTAAAGTAATAAATTGGAGCACAGTAAAACACAGTAGTATTAACACATTATAGAATGTTAGATGGAAATAAAATTTGGAGCTGACTTTATTTTTCATATATGGCCTTTATTATGTTGAGGAAAGTTCCCTCTATGCCTACTTTCTTCAGGGCTTTTATCATAAATGGGTGTTGAATTTTGTCGAAAGCTTTCTCTGCATCTATTGAGATGATCATATGGTTTTTCTGACTTTATTTTTATTTGACAAATCATTCTGAAAGAATCCCCAAACAGTAAGTTTGTAGAACTGATCTATGAATACCAGATACATACAACCTATTAAATCTCAAAAACAACATATTCATATGACAAAGAATTATACTGAGATAGCAAAATTTCAGTGAAAGTGCATATTTTAAAAATAATTCTATTAATATAAAACTCATAAAATATTAATTTTAAAAGTTCAAATAACTAAAATCATAGGAACAATTTTCAAAGTCTTTTTGCTCAACTGAAAAAATATAGCAGAACCTCACTAGGAAGAAAGAAAATAACATGCATGTTATTGTACACTTTAAGTGACTGTAAACACCACCATGTTATTTAATCTACGGTATAACCCTATACACGTGATATCAAAATATTTGAAAGTAGCCTCGCCACCTGTACCATCTAGCAATATTATGGTATCATCAAGCTAAGACCATATAATGCTACTCTGGAAGTAATAAGATACAGAGGTATGTTACCAGGACTATATACGTTCAACAAAGGAAATACTCTCTCTAAATAGTAACCATATTATCTGCACATACCATGCAAAATTCTTACAAACACAAATTCACACTCCATCTCACAAGTAACTGTGATTGATAAATGAATTATGTTAGAATTCCCTCTAGCAAACAATGAACAAGCAGCTTTAATGAGGCTTATGATCCTACCCTATGGATATCCTAGGGAATCTGAAAGTGAGTATTTGGCCACCAGATACAGGTCAGGTGCTACAATTCCTGCTCCCAGATCATTAAATTTTTTTCTAAATTTAAACTTTTTAACTTCTTTAGCTATGCAACAATAATCAAGACACTTTGGAAACAGTATAAGAAACATTACTTTCAGCAATGAGCATTAAGTTCTTGGAAAACATGTTTTCAGAGAATCACAGACTTTTCCAGCAAGAAGGAACTTTTGAGATCACTTAGTCAGAGTCCCACATTTTATACAGTAAATAGCCGAAGTCCACATAGGTTAAACGATTTTCTGAAAGCTGCAATTCTGTTCAGTGTCAGAGCTGGGACCAGAACCCGGTTTCCTGACTTTCAGTCTAGCACAAGTCCCAGTAATCAAACAAGTGTTTGAAAAATCACAGGTTTCCAATGGTATACTTAACACTCCAGATGTTGACATGAAGAACTGTTCTTCTCTATCTGTGAGGGCCATCACCTTTGACTTAGCAGGAGCTTTGGGGCAGAAACACACGGCGCATGATGGGGTCAAGGAGCTGAACAATCAAGTACCACTTAGTCCTGGTACTAAGTGAGAGGTATTGGCCTCATGTCCTGAGAAGTCAATAAAGTATTTCTTGAAGGGTTATTACAAAAGGAACACTAACCTAGGGGCTGTGAGGAATACAAAAGAAGGAAGAGAAGTATACCTTCCTATAAGTTTCAAGGAGTTCTTTCTAGTTCAGAATATAAGACAACACAAGACAAGTGAGACTTGAGTGCTCATGTGTGTAAAATACACATTAGAAGCTAAAGGAAATTAGAAACAGAGATCAGTGCAGATCAGAATCATCAAGAAAGGCTTCAGGTAAGAGCAGGGATGTAGGCTTTGTGTGAAAAAACAACATGCTTCTGATCAACAAAGGGGTGGCCTTACATAAATAAAAAGATGGGTACAAACCCTGATTTTAATTAAAATGCTTCAACTTCCTTCACTAGTGACACTGGGAGATGCAGCCAAATGAATGGTACTAACTCACTGGCAAAACCACCACTCAGTATCGTTTCTGGTAATACTATTTTAATTTAAAGAATTTTTTAACCAAACCAGTACACTTGATTTCTATTTCTTGTACAAAGTACAATATTAGCACTAAAGCATTTTCTTTAATCTTTTGTCTAAAATAAAGATTTTTTAAAATATCTTACTAAAACAGAGATGATGTACCTAAAAAATCCCAGATTTTTTTAAAATGAGATTTTTCCACAGGTGAAGTTGGGATTGTTTTTCTTTCAGTAAAAATGTTGAAAATCATGAAAGAAAGAAGGTAAAGGGTGTACACTTCAAGAATCTTCAAAATTCTATATTTGGATAGTATCAGATGAATTATCAAGAAATGGCCAAAATGCTATTAAAATACAGGGAAAGTGATGAGAAGAATCAAAATAATCTACAATAGGCCATTCGGACTCTCAATGGGGCTATTTTTAAAGAAAAACATTGCTTGATCCCACTATGAATATTATTTTGGGAAAATTTTCCCCAAAAACCCAACAAAATAAAAACATTCCAGAACATCAATTGTGCCCCCAATTGGCTATCCAGGACATGACTTTTGATTATTATCCTTGTCAGAACTTTTCCATTCCACCGTAACTAAGAAGGCTGCTGTTTTTATCCAATACTTCTTTGACTCTACTTCCCAATTTTACCTCAATCCTAACAACCCTATTGCTTTGACAAAGGCTGTATAAATGTCAACTTTTCTTGCCTTTTTCTCTTGCCAAATCATTCAACAACATCTTCCCTCTCTAATTTTGAATCTTTTTTTCCCACTTATTTTTTTTTGTTCATTAAATAGCTTACTGCTGAAGTTCCTTTCTCCATAGTTTAAATTCAAAACACACATGAAGAGAGAACTAATGTTTAAAACAATAAACCAAGAAAACTTTCTGGAAATAAAAGGCTTATTTTATATATCAAAAGGGCCCATCAGATATCTGGGAAAACTGATACACAATGATCTACTCTAAAACATATCCTGGTAAAATGATTAGACACTATTAATAAAGGAAAAAATCCTAAAGAGAGCATGGCAAAAAGGACAAATGACATACAACAGTAAGTATTAAACTGGCAACAGACTTATTAAAAGCAAACTGAAAACAAGGCAAAAATAGATCAGCCTTTTCAAGAAATTCAAGGAAAAAAAGTATGAACTAGATATTTTAAATCCATCCAAGCTATCCTTCAGGCATCAATGCTATTGCAAAAGTTTTATACATGCAAGGGAATGCTACACCCATGGGCACTTCTTGAACAATCTACTAGAAGATTAGTTTCAAACAATCAAAAGATGAGTAACTTTGGCAAAAGGACAGAAGGGTGATCATTTAATATAATTATCTCTAACACTAAAAAAACAAGGCTAGGGATAAATGAAGAATATACAAATGATATATATTCTGACAAAGTAGTACAACTTCAAGACAACAGTAAGGAAAGGAGAAAAGTAAAATAAACTCACTGATAGTGAACTTATTAAAGTTGTGGTAAAAAAAAAAAATACCACAAAAGACTATCATAGTAGTACTAAAAAGTTAAACACAGAAGAGTGGGCTCAAAGCATCTTTAAAAGGTGTAAATACCAAGATTATCACTACAACAAAAATATAAGCTTTCATAAACAGACTCCTCCCCCACAAAAAAATTTAAAAGAATATAAGATCAAAGAAAACACATAAGAAATACAGCAAACATAATTATGAGTATTTACCAAATGGCACAGCAATGATCTTTATAAAACAGAAACTACAGCAGAATCAAGGAGACCAACAGAAACACATTAACCATTGAAGGCTTAAATACCACTCTCGGTACAAAATAGATCAAGTGGACAAAAACTAAATGAAAATATAGATGACATAAATAATACAGTCAATAAGGTAGATCTTCTGGAAAGATATTAAACTTTACACTATGAAAATAGAGACTATCTTTTCCTCAAGAAAACATGGAAGACTGACAAAAACTGATCCTCTTCTAAGTCATGATAAAAGCTTCAGTGCATTCCAAATAAAATTATTATAAACAATACTCTGACCATTTTGTCACAAGTCTAGATTTTAATAACCAAAAATTTTTAAGAGGTCTTTCTACATGAAAACTTAAAAACCTTCTACTGCACTGCTTTTTGGTGAAGAAATACAAACCTTCGAAAAAATAAAGATAATAAAAACACTACATATCAAAATCCATGAAGTACAATATAAAGCAGTGACCAGAGGAAATATCATGGCCTTAAACACCTAAAGAAGTAAAAAATTTTTTAATGAAAATAAATGAATTAGATCCCAAATTGAAGACCAAGAAAAAAGAACAAAAGGGTCAAATTAAAAGAGCACAAGAAAAGATATAACAAAGGCAAAATCAGAAATTAATGAAATAGAAAAGAAAAAACAATATATCTCATTAATAAATCAAAATCCAAGTTTGCTGAAAAATTAACATAATGGACAAACTAGCTACTTTCATCAAGGCAAAAAAAAAAAAAATGAAGAAAAAAGCAAAAAATAAAATAAAAAATAACTAGAAGGAAACAATCATTGAAGGAGAAGAAATTTAAAAGTCCTAAGAGAGTACAATGCAGACCACCACACAAATAAATTTGAAAAACTAGACAAAACTGCTAACTACTAAAATTGACCCAACTAGAGATTAAAGAACTTAACAATCAATTTCCATGGGAAAAAATCAAGAGTTACAAGGAATGTCCTCACCAGAACCAGAGAATTTCACGTTAAAAAAAAAAAAATGCTGCCAATATAGTAGAAATAGTTCTGGAACACAGAAAATGAAGGTAAACCTCAAATTCTTTTTATGAAGCAAGTTGAATGTTGATACCTGAATCTGATAAAAAAAAATAGTACAAAAACATAATTACAGGCCAGTATCACTTTTAAATACCAATAATAAAATACTACATAAAATATTACTGAACACACTTCAGTACCATATTAAGTAAATAATATACCATAGGGCTTCCCTGGTGGCGCAGTGGTTGAGAATCTGCCTGCCAATGCAGGGGACACAGGTTAGAGCCCTGGTCTGGGAAGATCCCACATGCCGTGGAGCAACTGGGCCCGTGAGCCACAATTACTGAGCCTGCGCGTCTGGAGCCTGTGCTCCGCAACAAGAGAGGCCGCGATAGTCAGAGGCCCGCGCACCGCGATGAGGGGTGGCCCCCGCTTGCCACAACTAGAGAAAGCCCTCGCACAGAAACGAAGACCCAACACAGCCATAAATAAATAAAAATAAATAAATAAATAAATAAATTTATAAAAAAAAATAAAATAAAATAATATACCATAACAAAGTGAGATTTATTCCTGGAAAGTACAGTTGGTTCAATATTAGAAGCACAGCAATATATTATACCATATTAATTGACCTGAGAAAAACGTGATCATTTCCGTACATGCTAAACAATCACTCGACAAAATTCAATACCCATTCCACAAAAACAAAACATCCATTCAAGAACAGAGGAACTGGTGATTATTTCCTTAATATAACTATAAAGACACACATAAACATATTCACGTATACACAAATATGCCTTAGTCCTAAAGCCAGTATCACATTTAGTGGGGGTACTACTTTAGGCATTTCCAATAAGATTAAGAAGAGGAAAGGATGGTCATGAACCTCACTACAATTTACTATATACTGGATGCATATTAGGCAAAACAAATCGGAAATATAAGAAGTGGAAAAGAAGGAAAACTAGTATCTCCTTGTATATGATATACAGTTTCCTAAGAAAACCCTGGAGAATCATTACTAAAACTACTCCAAATTCAGTAAATTAACAGGATATAAAATGAATGCATAAAAATCAATAACTTTCATATACACAAACAATAATCACTTAGAAGACAAAACAGTAGACTAAAACTGCACTGACAGTACAAACAAAAATGGTTTACTATTTAGGAATAAGTGTAACAAGAAATGTGTAAAACTAATATGAGGAAAGCTTTAAAATACCTCAGAAGATACGAAAGTAAAAACTGGTGAAATTCAAAAACATTCCCTGTTGTTGAATAGAACATCTATAATCATAACGATGTCAGGTTTTCCCAAAATTAATTTAACAAAATTCCAATGAAAATGCTACACAACAAAATATAGAAAAATATGAATAGCTAGAATTACACTGAAAAAGAAAATCTACGAGGCACTACCAGCCCTACCAGATATTAAAATACACTACAAAGCCTCAGAAACTAATGCACTAGTATGGCAATGAAGCATAAATAGAGTCAAACCAGAAGGATTCAATGGAAAGTACATGAATAAACTCGAGTATGTACGGGAATTTAGTATATAATAAAGGTGGCATCTAATATCACTGAAGCAAAGTTTTTTATTTTTAATAAATATTGTTGAAAACTTGGAAAATCATTTAGGAAAAGACAAAATTTGGTTGATACCTCCTGTCATGTAAAAGAATAAACTCTAAGTGAAAAAGAGATTTAAATGTAAAGAATGAAGTCATATAATAAAATTCATATATACCTGTCTGTAGAACAAGGTTACTAACTATGACTCAATATCCATAGTAAATGAAAGATTGATAAATTTGACATTAAAAATTTAAAAATTCATCTTCTACATGACAATAAAACAACACAAGTATAATCAAAGGAGAAAAGTCAAATTGGGAGAAAATATCTGCAAAATATGTAATAGATTAATGGCTAATATAATTCATATCTAAAGAAGTCTTCAAAATCAAGGAATAAATACAAAAAAATGTTAGAAAAATGGGCAAAAGACGTGAGCAGACAATTCACAATAAATAAATAAATAAAATTTAAAAACTGGTCCTTTTTACTTACAGCAATGAGGGAATACAATGCCTGGATTTATGCTCCCACTTCATGTGGGATAAATAAAACAATAACTTTTAAAAAACCTACTACTAGATATAACTACACATCTACTATAATGGCTTAAATGTTTAAAACTAATGAAACCAAGTGGTGGCAAGATATGGGGCAACTGGAATTATCCACGTTGCTGGTGGGAAGGTATAATGGTACAATCACTCTGGAAAACAGGGTGGCTGTTTCTTTTAAAGTTAAACATACACTTCCACACAACCCGGAAATTCCACTCCTAGTTATTTACCCAGAAGAAGTTAAAATATATACCTACACAAAAACCTGTACGTGAATGTTTATACATCTTCATTCATAATGGTCAAAAACTGGAAACAACACAAATATCTATCCAGAGGTAAACAGATAAAGAAACTGCAGTAGTTTCCAATGGACTACTACCTATCATTAAAGAGGAATGAACTACTAATGAACTACAGCATGGATAAATCTCAGAAATATTATGCTAAGTAAAAGAAGCCAGACACAAAGAGTAAAAACCTATATAATTCCATTTACATGACATCCCTAAAAATGCAAAAAAAAAAAAAAGGGGGGGCAGAAATCATTTCCTCAGGGTGAGAAAAGGGGACTGACTGAGAGAATTTCTGAGGATGATAGAAACGCTCTGTCTTGATTATAGTAGTGGTTATACGATATACATGTGTCAAAACACATCAAACTATACATTTAAAAGGATGAATTTTACTGTTTGTAAATTATACTTCAATAAACCTAACCTTAAAAAAGTATGCAGACTTTTAAAGGCTTTTAATATATATTTCCAAATTGCCCTTCCATTAACTTAATTTCTTCTCCTACTCCCATTTAATTTACATTCCCACTGGCATTCTACAAGTGTCTGCACCCTCATCAGCCTCAATGTCATCAGATTATTATTTTAGATTTTTCCTATTTGATAAGTTCTTTCAAAATGTTGCCTCACTGTTTTGATCTGCATATTTCTTAGTTTTTAGTGATGGTGAACTTTTTTTCATTTATTTCTCAGGTAGTCGTATTTCTTTTCTGCTCATTCTTTTTCATCATTGTTTTAAGAAATTACTTGGTGTTTAATTTTCTTAAAGCTTGCTATATATCCTAAAATATTTGTCATAAATATACTTCCCAGATTTTCACTTGCCTTTCATTTTTCAATTTTTTTAATATACGGATATCTTCAAATTTGAAATTTCACAATATTTTATACGATTTTGGGGGTATTTTTATTTAGAAATTTCTTTCCTCATGTACAGTTCAGTTAAATATTCAGCTAAATGTTTTCTAATTATTTATAGACTCAATTTTTTAACTCTTTAAATCTCTGTTGATACACTGGCTACTAGCCACATGTGGTTTTGTAAATGTAAACCAATTAAAATTAAGGTTTTTTTCCTAGGTTTCTTCTAGTTGTATGGTTTCAGGTCTTACATTTAAGTCTTTAATCCATTTTGAGTTTATTTTTGTGTATGGTATAAGAGTCCAATTTCATTCTTTTGCATGTGTGTATCCCATTTTCCCACCACCATTTATTGATGAGACTATCTTTGCCCTATTAAATATTCTTGGCACCCCTGTCAAAAATTAGTTGATCGTATATGCATGGCTCTCTATTCTGTTCCATTGGGCTATGTCTGTTTTTATGCCAAAAGCATACTGTTTTGATTACTATAGCATTGTAATATAGTTTGATTCAGGAAGTGTAATGCCTCCAGCTTTGTTCTTTCTCAAGATTGCTTTGGCTATTCAGGGTCTTTTGTGGTTCCATACACATTTTAGGATTGGTTTTTTATTTCTGTGAAAAATGCCATTGGATTTTGGTAGGAATTCCATTGAATCCGGAGATTGCTTTGGGTAGTACAGACATTTTAATAATGTTAATTCTTCTAATCCTTGAGCACCGGCCTTGGCAATGATTTTTTGCAATTGAAACCAAAAGCATAGGTAACAAAACCAAAACTAAACAAGTAGGACTACATCAAACTAAAATGATTCTGCACAACCAAGGAAACCATAAACAAAATGAAAAGGCAAGCTATGGGATGGGAGAAAATACTTGCAGACTACATATCTGATAAGGGGTTAATATCTAAAATACATAAGAACTCATATAACTCACTCGCAAGACAAAATAACCCAATTCAAAAATGGGCAAAGAAGCTAAAGAGACACTTTTCCAAAGAAGACATTCAAATGGCCAACTAGTATATGAAAAAGTGCTCAACATTATTAATCATCAGGGAAATGAAAAATTAAAACCACAATGAGACAATACCTCACACCTGTTAGAATGGCTATTAGAGATAACAAGTGTTGGTGAGGGTATGGGAGAAAAGGGAGCCCTTGTACGCTGTTGGTGGGAATGTAAATTGGTACAGTCATTATGGAAAACTGTATGGAGGTTCCTCAAAAAAATAAAAAAAAAAACATTAAAAATTGAACTACCATATGATCCAGCAATCCACTTCTGGGTATATATCTAAAGGAGAAGAAATCATTATCTTGAAGAGATATCTGTATTCCCATGTTACTGCAGCATTATTAAAAATAGCCAAGATACATACATGACCTTAGTGTCTGCTGATGGATAAATGGACAAAGAAAATGTGGTATATATATGCCATGGAGTATTATTCAGTCATAAAAAAGAAAGAAATATGCCACTTGCAACAACATGGGTGAACCTAGAGGACATTATGCTAGAGGATATTATGCTAAGTGAAATAAACTAAGACACACTGAAAGACAAATACTGTATGATCTCAGTTATATGTGGCATATACAAAAGTGAAACTTATAAATCAGAGTATAGAACAGTGGTACCAGGGGCTGGGGTGTGGAAGAAATGGGGAGATGCTGGTCAGAGGGTACAAACTTTTAGTTAGAAGATGAGTAAGTTCTGCGGATCTAATGCCCAACATGGTGACTATAGTTAATAATGCTGTAAACTTCAAATTTACTAAGAGTAGGTCTTAAGTGTTCTCACCACAAAACAAAACAGAAGGTAACTATGTGAAGTGATCAATGTGTTAACTTGATTAATCACTTCACAATATATATGTATAATAAATCATCACTTTGTATACCTTAAATAAATCATGTTGTACAACCTAAACATATGCAATTTTTGTCAACTAAACCTCAATAAAGCTGGGGAAGAAAGCAAGATGAAAATAATTATTAATTAGAATTAAGTTAAATTTAAAATTCAGTTCTTCGGTCACACTAGTCTCATTATTTAAGACTATTTTTTAGAGCAGTTTCAAATTCAATTTTACTAAATGTAGAGCAATTTAGGTAAAACTGAGTGGAAGGTACAGCAAGTTCTCATACACCACTCTCCCCTCCTCCCAAATATAGCCTTGCACACTATCAACATCCCACACCACAGTATTACATCTGTTACAACGGATGAACCTACACCGATACGTCACTATCACCAAAAGTCTACAGTTTACGTTAGGGTCCACTTGTGGTGTTGAATATTCTATGGCTTTTGACAAATGTATAATGACATGTATTCACAATTGTTTCACTTCCCTCAAAGTCCTCTGTACTCCGCCAATTCATCCCTCCCTTCTCTCTAACTCTTGGCAATCACTGATGTTTTTAGTACCTTCATATTTTTGCCTGTTCCGAAAGTTATTTAATTGGAATTATACAGATTTTCAGTTAGTAATATGCATGTAGCTTCCTTCATGTCTTTTCATGTCTTAACTGCTCATTTCTTTTTAATGTGGAGTACTACTGCATTGTCCAGATGAACCACAGTTTATTTAACTATTAAAGGACATCTTTATTCAAGTTTTGGCAACTATGAATAAAGCTGCTATAAACATCTGTGTGTAGGTATTTCTGTGGATATAAGTTTTCAACTCCTTTGGGTAAATACCAAGGAATTTAACTGCCGGATCATATGTTACAGTATGTTCAGTTTCGTAAGAAACTGCCAAACTGTCTTCCACAGTGGCCATACCACCAGCAATGAATGAGAGTTCCTGTTGTTCCACATCTTCACCAGCATTTGGTATTGTACTACCCACACTGCCAGTGCTTAACAGCCACATGTGGCTAATGGCTCCCATACTGGACAGTAACATACAGGATATTTCCATCATCACAAAAAGTTGTATCGGCAATGCTGCTCTGTTTAAAACTTAATTGTTTATACAGTGGAAGAAGAACTAAGGGGACAGCCTTTTTTTTTTTTTTCTCTGCATAAATCCATCCCATCTCTCATTGCATTTTGAATGGTTTTTGTTTATATTTGCTCAGAAGTTCAAATCCCTGCTCAGCCACTATATGTCCATTAATAAATTACTTACCCCCCCCCCCGCCCCCAGTCTCAGCTTCCTCATCCTAATCACTTATCAGTTTAGTGCATTAAATTAGATAAGCAAGATAGGATAAATCACAACACTCATCATGTTAAGTCCTCATTTGCAAACTCTTGCCTGTTAGGAGTTTGCTTTTTGAATGTCTCGGTATGGCACTTTGAGGATCCTTACGGAAGGCAAAAGCTTACTACTGTATTTACCTGATGTGGATTCCTGTAACCCAAAAGTAGATTCGCTGCTTTTATATCAGCATGAACATATTCATTTTCATGTATATATTCCAGTACATCCAACTGTGAAAAGAAATATATAAGGTTATACTGATGTCTATTTAGAACTCCTGATCAACCTGAACATTCTGAATAGAGAATAACATGCATTTTTTTTCACATTAACAATGACAAAATGATGTATTTCACAATTATGCATTTATCTATTCTAAAATTATCACATGTGCTGGTCGCTCATCCTGGGAAAAAGGTGAATAAAAGGATCCTCAAATATCAAGTGTTTCAAAGGCACCTCTGATGGGGAGGAAGCCAAGACTCAACAATGCCTATGCTCCTGACAGCACGGTGCCCAAATCACACTGTGCAAAGAGGAAAAACTTGATAAAATCAGAGACCTAAAGTGAAATAATCATGACTCCCACTCAACAATCCCTCGCCCAAGCAATAATTATAAATAAGTTTTTGGGGCTCCCAGAACAAAATCCCACGTCCAGGATCACAGAGAAAGGCATTCTCCCTCTGTAGAGTAACAGAAAACACCTATGCTTCATCTCTGAAACCCTTGAGGCTTGCATGTTACCTACGCCTAGTGCTCAATAAACATTTGTTGGCTGCCTAGAGGATGGATGGGAAAATTAATGAATTCTGTTTGCCACATCCCAACCTGGCATGAGTAGTTGCATTCTATCTAAAGTGGAAAAAATAAAATGGAGCTTTAGGCAAACCAAACACAAACAAGATAAGACGAATACGTGGTATAAACAAAATGTGTGCATGGGTGCTATTAAGATTTCATTGCTTCTTATTTGGCAAAGTATATATTATTCATTGCCACACTAATTACTGCCACCATCCCAAACTCATAATAAAAACTTTATAGCACCCCCTTACCACCACATGTGTAGTATGGAAAATAATATATTTTGCCATACTTTGCATTGTTATAAATATAACTGACAAAAGAGAGGTTATTCTTATAGCAATGCAAGCTTGTTCTGATATGTAAAACAAAGCTGTGAGAAAAAAAAAAAAATCAGACTGTAGAACCAAAGCCTAATTGAGTTTGTAGTGCCAAACACAGCACATTCTGTCACTTACAGAGCCCACTGTTATCAATTTCACCAAAATAGTATCTACACTCAATAACTGACATTTCTAGGGCAATAATCCTTCATTCTCTGATAATTCCACAAAGGGCAACAATTTGTATGTCGTAACAAGTAAATAATCTGAAAATGGAGCATGGGAAATAAGTCATTCTTTCTTACCATTCGGATACCTAGCTGCAGGACAGTTGACTTTTTAAAAGTACCATTCTGGTCTGAGATCTTCTGCAAATCTATTCCCAGTCTTTCCATTACCATAAATCTGTAACTATAAGAAGGAGAAGTCAAAAGGAGATGTTAAAATAGCAAAGCTGAAACTGTCTATTTATGAATTTGAAACAATGGAAAAATACCCCCACCTTAATAAAGAATGATGCAATCTGAACCATTAGAGAATGAATGTACGTTAATAATCTTGCCGTTCTTTTGCAGAAACATACTAAGTATTTACTTTGCAGTTAGTTTTTGAGTAGAAGAGCACGCTGTGCTGAACCACTCACACTGTCTCAGAACATGAAAAGAGAAGTCTTTCTAAATTAGTCTTGAACTTAATTCATTTTGACTCCCATCACCTTCTTGCCATATGGCCTTGAGCAATTATTTTTCCATACAGAAGATTTTATTTATGTCTGTTTCTTGACCTTATAAAATCATATTTACTTTATCTATACATTTATAAACATGTGTTCTTCTAAATGTACGTCTTCCTTTTCTTTTCTGTTTGGGACCTCTCCCCCCCCGTTTCTTCCCTTCACTTACATACCCATATCAGCCCCTATTCTATATCTATCTATGTATACACACACACAAACACATATAGGAATTTTTGTATTTTTTTGACAAAAATGCAATCTAATTATATGAACTTTTCTGCATCATACTTTTTTCAATAATATCTCATTGAAATCCTTCCAAATCAACTGGTAGAGCTCTAATTGATTCCTTTAATGGGCTGCATAGTATTACATGATATAGATGTACCATGGTTTACTCAGTCATTCACCCCCCTATAGGTAGCCCTTTACTTTGTTTCAAGATTACTCTTTGTTCATTTTTTTTTAATTTATAGCATTTAAAGACCATTTAGGCAAAGCACTGACCTCTGAGCCTATTTTCTCACCTAGGAAAAGAAATATTATCACCTATCTTAAAAGGCTAATGAAAGAACAAAATGGGTACCTAACAAATGACATTTTTTTAAAAAAATCACTACTAATTAATTATTTATATGTGATGACTAGCAATGTTTGGTAAGTTTAAAAATATTTCTACAAATTTTTGGTTGTGCCTCTCCTCAAGAGATGGAGCTTAATTAGATCTCCTCTCTTCAATAAGGGGTAGACTTAATGACTTGCTTCTAGCAAAGAGAATACAATAGAAATGATGGGCTATCACGTCTAAAATTAGATTATAAAAGGACTGTGACTTTCTTTTTGGATGCATGCTCTTGTGTGTGCTCTTTCTCCTTCTCTCTCTCTTTCAATTACAGCAAGCCAGCTGCCATGCCTTTATGACACTCAGGCACCCTCTGGAGAGACCTACATGGTGAGGAAGTGAGGCCTGCCAACAATCACGTGAGAGAATTTAAAAGCTGATGCTCTTAGGCCTGCCAATAGCCACATGAGTGATCTTGAAAGCAGATCCTTCCCCAGTCGAGCCTTGAGAAGACTACAGCCCAAAAGATATCTGACTACATCCTCATGAGAAGTCCTGAGCAAGAACCATCTAGGGAAGCCATTTATACATAGATAACTGACCCACAGAAACTAAGATAATATTAGTTTGTCATTATAAGCCACCACATTTTAGGTCATTAGTTATATAGCAACGAATAACTAATAGACCACATGAGAAATAGTTACAGGACAATATTTGATTATAATAATTCCATTTTACCTTTTTCCCTTGAATTCAGTAATACCAGATCCATAAAACTGAGGAATTCCTAAATAATCAAGCTGTTTGAGTTCTATCCATTTTTTGACTGCAAAGACAAATTTCACAGGAAAAAAGGTATACTTTTTTAGAAAGGTATTTCTTACTTTTGCATAGATGCTTAAACTTATTTAGCTAACTTAAATAGAAATTAGACCTTCCTAAAAACATTTTTTAAAAATCAAATATATCTAGCTAATAGTTGCAAATTCTATTTATCACTATAATTAACATAAAAACATACACAGATTTCTAACATTTTAAAATTTTAAATCAGTTATAACCAAAACAAAAATAGTCATAGTCACTCTACTCAATACTCTATAATGACCTATATCGGAAAAGAATCTAAAAAAGAGTGGATATATATATAATATATATATGTATATATGTATAAATGATTCACTTTGCTGTATAGCAGAAACTAACACAACATTGTAAATCCACTATACCCCCCCAAAAAAATTTTTTTAATATAAAAAATAAAATATGCAATAAAAAACAATAACAAAAATAGCATAGTCATAAAATGCATTGATATCATTCACACAAATGTTTCTGTTCATTAAAAAAATTCATTCCCTTATATGTTTGTTACATTTTTAAATATAAAATATGTTAACCACCAAAGGATCAGTAGAAAGATAGCTTTTTCTTCCGTATTACTAAAAGTCTAAAGCCACAGTAGTCAAAATAAATAAATAAATAAATAAAAATTGGGCAGAAAAATCATCTTACTCTGAAACTGTTGTACTGAAACTGTTTTGATTAAATTTTGTTTAAAAAATCAAATCCACTTAAATAATCAGGCAGCTTATTTAATTTTTCATTTTTCTACCATATATGCTTAATGTTTAAGACAGCTCTACTGATAAACAATGAAGTTTAATGGATTCTGTTTGTCACTCTGACATAGTTTAAGCAGTTAGTAAAGACTACAGTCTTAATGTTCAGAAGGTTTCGTTCAAGAAAACAAAGTTAATTATTGAGGTTAGACTCATCATTCTCTTTCCTAAATATAATGTAAAGGACCTTAATTATACTCATATCAATTTCCTTTATAGCTTTACTAGTCCATCTATATCATATAGTATTTATAACATGCTTTTTTCCTTCTTAGCTCTGCTCATATTTATTTCATATTCCAATCCTCTAACTGGTAGTTCTTACATCTGATATCCAGCTCCAATTAATTACTCAACATACAAATATTTAACATTTTTAACTTATTTTCTAAATCATCTTAATGTTTAATCATTTCCATACACTATGCCCTAATCTATTCTATGGTCATTCCTTTTGTTTATAATCTACTGCCCATTTTATTGTCTTTTCCTTATATCCTTCTTAACCAAATGGTTTTTTGTGAAAGAAACAATTTCATTTTACTATCTTTTATACCTAGAGAACTCTTGGTAGCTTAGATCAACAATCCAACATTTTATGTAAAGTAATAGAAATAACTTTGACTTGAAATATATAACCAATTATGTATATAATATCAAGATTTGTATACCATCTGTCTTGTTTTTATATAACAGTTAACTGTATCATTTTACAATAAAAATTCCTAATTGAAAAGAATTTTCCATAAGGCCAGAAAAAGACAAAAATATTAACACCTACTTTAGCAAACACATATATGGAAGTAGCTTACTTTGCTAATTTTACTTACTACAGTCTTTTTTTGCCACTCTTTGATAAAATTTAAGCTCTGAAAATAATGGGCCATTTTCTTGATATTCCTATAAAAGAAAAGAACAGTTCATTTTATTAGAAAAAAATTTTAAAGATGGAATTGGTATTTCAACTGTGAAAATATGAGTATACATATGTAATATATAATAGTACTTGAATCACAAAAATCTCAGAAAAGCACTAAATAAACAAAGAATCTCATTTTTAACATTTTGTAATGCTATCTCTATACAGTCTTAAACATGAAAGTAGTCTTCTTATGGAAAGAACTTACTAAAAACACTGAGAACTGTACACGTACACAGACACTCAGTGTGTACTAACATGTATAACAGGGTGGCTACACTGCAAACTACCCTGATGGTTCATTCATACATGAACCTTTACTGACTGTCTACAATATTTTGTTCATAATACTAGCCACAGGGGATACAAACAAAAATAAAACCTCATTCCTGCCTTTAAGGACTTTATCATCTAGAGCAGAGAGGAAAAGAAAAGGAGAAGATAGAGAGCTAGATAAGATACAAGGATGATAAATGTCAATGCAGAAGAACAAAATTCTCCAGTCTTTACATTTTAATAATGTGAAAATATATCATAATATTAGATGTATTGTTAATTAAAATTATGAAAACTAAGGTGAGAAACATTTTTACAAAAATGAAATGAATAAAGCAGAAAATAAAAATGTCAAATACATGTAAAACACAAATTTAAGAGCAATACTTACCACTTTTATTACATGTCTTGCATCTTTATCTGGGCTATTTATGGGGAAAGCTGCAGAACAAAAGACAGTGAGGAAAACAATAGTTGTTCCCAATTACTGAATGCCTACTATACCCCAGACACTGGACTAAGAACCTCTTATGGTAGGTATCACCTCCATTTTACACAAGATGCTTCTAAGGTTTAACAAGTTGAATAATTTGCTCACTAAGTAGCAGCAGATTGGGGACTGAAACTCAAATCTGACACCACAGCCCACACTCTTCACCATAAACCATACTCAAATATTCAAACATGGAAACCCATAGATTGTATCAATCACATAGATCCAAATGTAGGGGAACCTATTTTCTAGATATATAGCATTAAACCCAATAGATGATATATAGTATAATCCATTGATTGAATTTTGCTAAATTAAAATCTATGATAATTCAGAAGTGAACATTGATTCATTTTAAGTAGAAAGTTCAAAACAACTTCTATTTGGCAAAATTCTAAAATAAATCAAGTTAGAAAGAGAATAAAGTCTTTAAAAAATCATCTCCTGAGCCTAGCAATCAACTACTCCTAAATTAAAGAGTACGTGTCTCATAACATAAGCTCATTTCAATTTCAAGTTATCTTACTTCATTTTATTACTTACCATTTGCATTTTAGATACAGTAATCCAACTTATGAAAATTCCACTGTTCAAATTCTTAAATCAAATCAATCATTTCATCTACATTATCTAAATTATTAAAAGATTACTTTTTATTCAAATCTTGATAAGAGAAGTTGACATGTATATTTATTCATATTGTGAAGGTCTAGAATGTTGTCATTCAACTATTTACTCTTCATTCATTTATTCCTTTATTCATTCAACTAACCAATATTTATTTATCAAGAGGCTAGAATAGGCAAGGCACTGTGTTAAGTGTTTGTCAGGATGATGTTTAAAGGAAAGTGAAAGGATTCCCCCCATCCCCCCGGCAAAGTCGGCCACCACGTCCTGTCCACTGTCCACCACAAACCGTGGGGTGTTGCTCCAGGACCTTGATTCAGACATGTATACTCCCCCATCCATTAAACACTAATGTCTATGTCACTAACTCCGAGCTCTATCTTCAGTCTTGAAGCTGGGCAAGTAGAGGCCTTGTAGGCCAGTGCGGTGCAGCTCAACAACCATGAAAGAAATAAAGATCTGTGACAGGCTACTTAATCTTCAGTGGAATATGCAGATAGAATTGCTGAATTTGGCATGCAGATACCTTTGAGAGCAGTTTGTACCAATTAGCATATTGGAAATGAAAGAAAACAGTGTGTTCCTCCCTTTGCTATTGTAGAAGACATATGAAGTCCCTTATAACCATAGAGTCATAACTATGAAAGAGAAAAGCATCCCTTTGTGTTCCCAAAAACACATGCTATTCCTTTTGGGATAGAGTAGCCAAGCTGAACCCAGAGCCTGCACAACCTGTTCCTCCCCCAGCTTTGAAAGAGCTGATGGAAGCTATCTGGCTGGTCTGAGGAGCCGATGTTGCAGAAATGTCCAGGTGCTTACAGGAAGGATAATCAACAATCAGTGAGAGGCGGAAGCGCACCTTGGCTGCCCAAGGTGCCCACTGCCCCACCGCGGGTAAAGCCCAGGTACAGAATGTTGCCATCCTTTACCCGATTTCATCGAACAAGCCTTCTGACAGGTCTCCCATCCTCTAGCTTTCTCCTGGCTTCAATCCATCTTCTCCAGGATGACCCAGGGGGAACGGAGTCAAGATGACGGAGTAGGAGAATGTGGAGTTTGCATCTCCTCACAAGTACACAAGAATGCATCGGAGCAATTCTCACAGAGCAACTACTGGGCGCTAGTGGGGGACCACTAACACCTAAGGGGATGGGAGGTATCCCTGTATGACCAGGCCAGGGGTCGGGCCTAAGCTCCTGTGATGGGAGCGCCAAGTTCAAGCTGCTGGACTAACAGAGCTTCAGGCCCCAGGGAATATTAATCAGTGTGAGTTCTCCCAGAGGTCCTCATCTCAGCACCAAGACCTGGCACCACCCAACTGCCTGCAAACTTCAGTGCTGGACACCTCAGGCCAAACAACCAGCAAGACAGGAACACAGCCATACTCATCAAAAAAAAATGAGACGACAAAAAAATATGTTACAGACGAAGGAGCAAGGTAAAAACCTATAAGACAAAATAAATGAAGAGGAAATAGGCATTCTCCCTAAAAAAGAATTCAGAGTAATGATAGTAAAGATGATCCAAAATCTGGGAAAACGAATGGAGGCATGGATCGAGAAAATACAAGAAATGTTTAACAAGGACCTAGAAGAACTAAAGAACAAACAAACAGTGATGAACAACACAATAACTGAAATGAAAACTACACTAGAAGGAACCAATAGCAGAATAACTGAGGCAGAAGAACGGATAAGTGAGCTGGACGAGAGGATGGTGGAAATATTTGCTAAGGAGCAGAATAAAGATAAACGAATGAAAAGAAATGAGGACTGTCTAAGACACCTTGCTGACTACATTAAACACACCAACATTCAAATTATAGGGGTCCCAGAAGAAGAAGAGAAAGAGAAAGGGTCTGAGAAAATATTTGAAGAGATTATCATCAAAAACATCCCTAATATGGGAAAGGAAATAGCCATCCAAGTCCAGGAAGCACAGAGAGTCCCATACAGGATGAACCCAAGGAGAAACATACCAAGATACATATTAATCAAACTAACAAAAATTAAATTCAAAGAAAAAATATTAAAAGCAGCAAGGGAAAAGCAACAAAGAACATACAAGGGAATCCCCATAAGGTTATCAGCTGATTTATCAGCAGAAACTCTGCAGGCCAGGAGGGAGGGGCAGGATATATTTAAAGTGCTAAAAGGGGAACACCTACAACCAAGATTACTCTACCCAGCAAGGATCTCATTCAGGTTGATGGAGAAATCAAAAGCTTTACAGTTAAGCAAAAGCTAGGAGAATTCAGCACCACCAAACTAGCTTTACAGCAAATGCTAAAGGAACTTTTCTAGGCAGGAAACATGAGAGAAGAAAAAGACCTACAAAAACAAATGCAAAACAATTAAGAAAATGGTAATAGGAACATACAAATCAATAACTACCTTAAATGTAAATGGATTAAATGCTCCAACCGAAAGACACAGACTGGCTGAATGGATACAAAAACAAGACCCATATATATGCTGTCTACAAGAGACCCACTTCAGACCTAGGGACACATGCAGACTGGAAATGAGGGGATGGAAAAAGATATTCCATGCAAACAGAAATCAAAAGAAAGCTAGAGTAGCAATACTCATATCAGATAAAGTAGACTTTAAAATAAAGACTGTCACAAGAGACAAGGAAGGACACTACACAATGATCCAGGGATCAATCCAAGAAGAAGCTATAATAATTGTAAATATTTATGCACCCAACACAGGAGCTCCTCAATACATAGGAAAGTGCTAACAGCCATAAAAGGGGAAATCAACAGTAACACAATAATAGTGGGGAACTTTAACACCCCACTTACACCAATGGACAGATCATCCAGACAGAAAACTAATAAGGAAACACAGCTTTAAATGACACAATAGATCAGTTGGACATAATTGACATTTATAGGACATTCCACCCGAAAGCAGCAGAATACACTTTCTTCTCAAGCACACACGGAACACTCTTCAGGACAGATCACTTCTTGGGTCACAAATCAAGCCTCAGTAAATTTAAGAAAATTTAAATCCTATCAAGCATCTTTTCCAACCACAATGCTACAACGCTATGAGATTAGAAATCAATTACAGGAAAAAAAACCTGTAAAAAACACAACCACATGGAGGCTAGACAATACACTGCTAAATAACCAAAAGATCACTGAAGACATCTAAGAGGAAATCAAAAAATACATAGAAACAAAGGGCAATGAAAACACGACAACCCAAAACCTATGGGATGCAGCAAAAGCAGTTCTAAGAGGGAAGTTTATAACAATACATTCCTACCTCAAGAAACAAGAAAAATCTCAAATAACCTAACCTTACACCTAAGCAACCAGAAAAAGAAGAACAAACAAAACCCAAAGTTAGTAGAGGAAAGAAATCATAAAGATCAGAGCAGAAATAAATGAAATAGAAATGAAGAAAACAATAGCATAAATCAATGAAAATAAAAGCTGGTTCTTTGAGAAGATAAACAAAATTGATAAATCTTTAGCGAGACTCATCAAGAAAAAAAGGGAGAGGACTCAAATCAATGAAGTTAGAAATGAAAAAGGAGAAATTACAACTGACACCGCAGAAATACAAAGCATCCTAAGAGACTACTACAAGCAACTCTATGCCAATAAAATGGACAACCTGGAAGAAATGGACAAATTCTTAGAAAGGTACAAACTTACAAGACTTAACCAGGAAGAAATAGAAAATATAAACAGACCAATCACAAGTAATGAAATTGAAACTGCAATAAAAAATCTTCCAACAAACAAAAGTCCAGGACCAGATGGCTTCACAGGTGAATTCTATCAAACATTTAGAGACGAGCTAACAGCCACCCTTCTCAAACTCTTCCAAAAAATTGCAGAGGAAGGAACACTCCCATGCTCATTCTACGAGGCCACCATCACCCTGATACCAAAACCAGACAAAGATACTACAAAAAAAGAAAATTACAGACCAATATCACTGATGATCATGGACGCAAAAATCCTCAACATAATACTAGCAAACAAAATCTAACAACACATTAAAAGGATCATACACCATGATCAAGTGGGATTTATCCCAGAGAGGCAAGGATTCTTCAATATACACAATTAATCAACGTGATACACCATATTAACAAATTAAAGAAAACTATATGATCATCTCAATAGATGCAGAAAAAGCTTTCAACAAAATTCAACACCCATTTATGATAAAAACTCTCCAGAAAGTGGGCATAGAGGGAACCTACCTCAACATAATAAAGGCCATATACGACAAACCCACAGCAAACATCATTCTCAATGGTGAAAAACTGAAAGCATTTCCTCTAAGATCAGGAACAAGACAAGGATGTCTACTTTCGCCACTAGTATTCAACATAGTTTTGGAAGTCCTAGCCACGGCAATCAGAGAAGAAAAAGAAATAAAAGGAATACAAACTGGAAAAGAAGAATAAAACTGTCACTGTTTGCAGATGACATGATACTATACATAGAAAATCCTAAAGATGCCACCAGAAAACTACTAAAGCTAATCAATTAATTTGGTAAAGTTGCAGAATACAAAATTAATACACAAAAATCTCTTGCATTCCTTCCTGTACGCTAACAATGGAAGATCAGAAAGAGAAACTAAGGAAACACTCCCATTTACCACTGCAACAAGAAGAATAAAATACCTAGGAATAAACCTACATAAGGTGGTAAAGGACCTGTACTCAGAAAACTATAAGACACTGATGAAAGAAATCAAAGATGACATAAACAGATGGAGAGATATACCATGTTCTTGGATTGGAAGAATCAATACTGTGAAAATGACTATACTACCCAAAGCAACTGACAGATTCAATGCAATCCCTATCAAATTACCAATGGCATTTTTCACAGAATTAAAACAAAAAATTTTACAACTTGTATGGAAACACAGGAGACCCCAAATAGCCAAAGCAATCTTGAGAAAGAAAAACGGAGCTGGAGGAATCAGACTCCCTGACTTCAGACTATACTACAAAGCTACAGTAATCAAGACAGTATGGTACTGGCACAAAGACAGAAATACAGATCAGTGGAACAGAATAGAAAGCCTGGAGATAAACCCATGCACCTATGCTCAACTAATCTATGACAAAGGAGACAAGGATATACAATGGAGAAAAGATAGTCTCTTCAATAAGTGATGCTGGGAAAACTGGACAGCTACATGTAAAAGAATGAAATCAACACAATATGCAAAAATAAATTCAAAATGAATTAGAGACCTAAATGAAAGAATGGACACTATAAAACTCTTAGAGGTAAACATAAGAAGAACACTCTATGACAAATCACAGCAAGATCTTTTTTGACCCACCTCCTACAGCAATGAAAATAAAACCAAAAATAAACAAATGGGACCTAATGAAACTTAAAAGCTTTTGCACAGCAAAGGAAACCATAAACAAGACAAAAAGACAACCCTCACAATGGGAGAAAATATTTGCAAACGAAGCAACTGAGAAGGGATTAATCTCCAAAATACACAAACAGCTCATGCAGTTCGATATCAAAAAAACAAAAAACCCAATCAAAAAATGGATGGAAAACCTAAATAGACATTTCTCCAAAGAAAACATACAGATGGTCAACAAACACATGAAAAGATGCTCAACATCACTAATTATTAGAGAAATACAAATCAAAACTACAATGAGGTATCACTTCACACTGGTCAGAATGGCCATCATCAAAAAATCTACAAACGGGGCTTCCCTGGTGGCGCAGTGGTTGAGAATCTGCCTGCTAATGCAGGGGACATGGGTTCGAGCCCTGGTCTGGGAAGATCCCACATGCTGCGGAGCAACTAGGCCCGTCAGCCGCAACTACTGAGCCTGCGTGTCTGGAGCCTGTGCTCCGCAACAAAAGAGGCCACAATAGTGAGAGGCCCGCACACCGCGATGAAGAGTGGCCCCCGCTTGCCGCAACTAGAGAAAGCCCTAGCACAGAAACGAAGACCCAACATAGCAATCAATCAATCAATCAATCAATAAATCTTTAAAAAAAAATCTACAAACAATAAATGCTGGAAAGGGTCTGGAGAAAAGGGAACTCTCTTGCACTGTTGGTGGGAATGTAAATTGACACAGTCACTATGGAGAACAGTATGGAGGTTGCTTAAAAAACTAAAGACAGAACTACCAGATGACCCAGCAATCCCACTACTGGGCATATACCCAGAGAAAACCATAATTCAAAAAGACACATGCACTCCAATGTTCACTGCAGCACTATTTACAATAGCCAGGACATGGAAGCATCCTAAATGCCCATCGACACATGACTGGATAAAGAAGATATATACAGTGGACTATCAGCCATAAAAAGGAACAAAATTGGGTCATTTGTAGAGACGTGGATGGACCTAGAGACTGTCATACAGAGTGAAGTAAGTCAGAAAGAGAAAAACAAATGTATATTAATGCATATGTGTGGAATCTAGAAAAATGGTACAGATGAACCTATCTGCAAAGCAGAAATAGAGATACAGGGCAAGAGAACAAACCTATGGTCACGAAGGGGGAAAGGGGGAGGTGGGATGAACTGGAAGATTTTAATTGACATATATACACTACTGGGTATAAAATAGATAACTAATGAGAACCTGCTATATAGCACAGGGAACTCTACTCAGTGCTCTGTGGTGACCAAAATGGGAAGGAAATCCAAAAAAGAGGGGATATATGTATACATATAGCTGATTCACTTCGCTGTACAGCAGAAACTAACACAACATTGTAAGGCAACTATACTCCAATAAAAAAAAATTTTTTTTTAAAAAGGAAAGTGAAGGGAAAAAAGGTCAAACTAGTATTGAAAACTGTCAGTTAGATTATGATCAAATTCTTCAAGTATATTTTCAGTATATTTACCAAAACGCTATGTCCTCTCATTACTACTCCTAACATTTTTCCTTCGTTCCTAACTCTATCAACTTGTTTTTTCTCTATTAATTCACTTAATAGATGTAAAAAGTATGTTATAAATTTACTAAACTATATAAATTCTACTTCACAGCTAAGCCAACTCATGCACAATTTTCTTAAGCAATCTCCAAAAACTTTGATGTTAGCAATGCTATTAGTCAGTTAAAGAAATTACTGATACTTCAATTTTGGTTGATATTAGATATAAACTGTGAACCCAGACCTCTTTACAGTAACAAAGAAAGTAACTTATTTATATTAATTAAAATTTTCTTTTCCTCTTTATTCATATAGTCATTTCATTTTCACCCACGCAGCAGTCCCAAGGGAACCGCAGGGGGAGTGGATTATCCATATCTAGGAAGGAAAAAACTAAAGAAAGTATAAAAAGAAGAAGGGGTCCAGTCCTAGCATAGAAGAAATGATGAGAAAAGCCTGTCCTCCCACCCCATGGCAAACTATTTTTACCACTATGGTACCCAAGGCTGGAGAGAAACAGTCCTGCCCTAACCCTGGTCCACTCAGTATAATATTGACTCTAGGCAATGGTCTTTGCTTCCTGAGGTAGAAGGTGGTAGAAACTCCCTGCTTCTTTTCTCAAAGCAAGTGGCCAAAACAGCAAATACATCTTTAAACCTAACAGAATATAAGAAACAGAAAAGCACAAAAGGAAAATGAGGGTTTCAATTAGATAAGTAACTTATTATGTTGCAAGTGGGGAAAAAAGATATCCAACCAGTCCAATGTTCTACTCCTTGCTGATTTCAATCAGTGTATCTTTACCACTTTATAATCTGAATCTTCCTTTCATATGATTTCACATGAACATAATCATGTGCTGACATATACTTGAAACATCCCCACACTTGTCATTTGATAGCTACACAATATTCTCTATAAACTTCCAAGTCAGATTATATTAGAGAGCCTAAATCCAAAATCAATTGACCAGAAAGCTCTTGGAGATGGAGTTGAACAAATAAATTGTCCTAGTGACCATGGAGGTCTCTTTACAACAATCAATCAGTTAATTAATTAAATATTTTTTTCCTACTATAAATAAATAGAATCTTTCACATTCTAGGTAGTGAAGTTAAATAATGACAGAAAACAGATAAAGACAAGGTATCTGCTTTCATAGTCTAGTGGAAAAATCAGACATTCATCAAATACTCATATGGGGTGTAAAACTGTAATTATCACAAGTGTTAAAAGGAGAGGTGGACGGTATGATGAGAATGTACAATTTAATTATATAAAAGGGAATGCTTGTGCAAAAATAGCTGAAGAGGTGATGAAGGGCCAGATGCAAATCTAGCTAAGAATTTCTCTCCATGAAAGATTTTAAATGTTTGAGGTATAGTTGAGGAACAGGAAACACATAATGAGATTTACATCTTGAACAGATCACTACACTACAAGGTGGAGAAAAGACTGAAAGGGAACCAGAGTAGATATAGATAGATTAGTAAGGATTTAATATTGATAGATTAGAGAAGAGAGGACTATAGACTGGATTAGAGTATCAATGGCAGATTAAAAGGATGAGCAGATTCCAGAAATTTCAGAGAGTGAAACTGATAGGATTTGACCATGGAGGGAAAGGGATCTAGTCTGGTAGGTTACAGCTGACTGATCTATTGGAAGTTGAGAAGAATGATCAATCATAGACTGATAGTGTTGAAAGTATAGCAGTCTCACATCCTCATTTAAATTTCTGATGAGAGGTCTGATGACCTGATAAGGAATGCATTGTACATTTATATGATATTTGCCTTTCTAGCATCTCTTTTCTATTCATTGGTAACCTCATCTGGTTGTTCCTTTGAGGAACCAAACCTCCCACTATCCATGTAGACCTAGTAGGGCTGCCTATCACAGTGCATCCTCCCTTACATTCCAGAGTTGAGCACATGATCAAGCGTGGTGCTTTGGAATGTACAAGCCCACAGGCCACCATAACCAGTTCAGAAAAAGCAAAGTGCCCCAACTAGGTATAAAAGTCTTCCGTAGCATTTGACATTAAAATGCTGCATAACACAAGATAGACCATAAGCTTTAAGGACACCAAAATTCTAGAAATAGCAGTGATCACTTTCCTTCGGTAAATGGAAAATAAAGCCTGAAAATAAAATCCAAAACTGAGGAAAGTAGGGTTAAGGCAGGGAGAGAGAAAGAGTCCTAGTGACATTGCATAAGCCCTAGAGCTACCCATACCTAAAGCCAGAAAAGCCCTGTACTTCTCACTTACAAGAGTTAATAAATCCCCCTTTTGCTTAAATTCATTTGAATTTCTGACACTGGCAACCAAAGACTTACACAGACTGCAACAACTGTGTTCCATATGTAAGATTATTTTAAAGGTATTGTGTCATAGTTTAATGGGCAGTATTAGGTATTACATATAAAGCAGGTCTTACATAAACACAAAAAGAACAAACAATTCAAGAGGAAGAGAATTATGAATTTTTAAGCATCTAATGGATACTTAACATACATATACAAAATAATGATGTATGCTATGGCCAATAACATCTTAGATTTGAAAAAATATGCAAGTAATCATAATAAATTTGAATGGACTAAGCACACCCTCTAAGGACAGAAACTGTAAGGTTGTTAAAAAATAAATAAATAAATGTATACTAAAACCTAGTGGTGTAGAGAAACAAAATAAAAAGATAAAAAATAAACTAATTAGCCAAAATTAGCTGAAGGAAAGCTGGAATATATATTTTCAAAAGTATGTAAGTCTCAGGAAAGAAGAATTATTAGACATAGAGTTAGTCCACCCAAATCATAAAAGGAACGATTCAACAGAAAGACAAAAATTATGAACTTGAAAGCATGTGATAATGTGCCTTCATAATATATGTCCAAAACAAGCAGAATTCCAAGAAAAAAACTGACCGAGTGAAAAAGATCATGGAAGATTTTAATACAATTCCATAATATATAAGCAAAAACAAATTAAAACAATAGAATTAACAGTGTTTATCTAAAGGCCACATAAAAAACAACAGAAGAATATATTTTTGTTTTAACCCAACATAAAACACTTTTTTAACTGCCCATATTTTTACCGAGAAAGCAGGCTTCATCAAATATCAAAGAGCAAGGATTATTAAGGCTACATTCTGTGACCATAATGCCTGGTCGCTAGGCCAAAGAAGAAATCACAATGAAAATTAGAAAATACATAGGACTATATAATATTGAAAATATTATAATGAATCTAGTTAGGATGTAGTTAAAGTGCAAATTTACTGCTTGTTTTTCTCTGATAGAATGTAAGCCTCACAAAGACAGAATATTTTGTTTTATTTAGATGTATCCCAAGCACCTATTATAAGGCCTAGTGGGCATTCCTTAAAATTGTGATGAATAATTTAATGAATGAAAGTAGCATCTAGAAAGAAATTAATATCATTAAAATTTTCATTTTAAGAAAACTGAGGAGTACCCAAAATGGTGACATAGTAGGCTCCTGCACTTCCCTCCACAGAATATACAGCCACAAACAGAGCAACTCCCTCTTAAAGAGATTCAGAAACTAGCTAAGTGAGGGAGTCCTTAAGCTGAAACAAAAGGATGCCAATTATTAAAATGAAAATATATAAAAGTATAAAACTAGCTAGCAAATACAGTTAAATTCAGAATATGCTAATATTATAGCAGGTAAATCATTTACAACTCTAGTATAAAGGTTAAAAGACAAAAGTATTAGAAAAAACTATAACTATTATAATTTGTTAATGAATACATGAGACAAAAACATGTAAATTTTGACAACAAAAACATAAAATGTGTGGAGGGGGAGCAGAAAAATGTAGAGCTTTTTAGGTGCTCAAAGTTAAGTTATCAGCTTAAAACAGCCTGTTACAAGCATAAGATGCTTCATGTAAGCTTTATGGTAACTCCAAAAACAAAAACTTTAGATAAACAAGTGATAAAGAAATCAATGCACATCATTATGAAAAAATCATCAAATCACAAAGGAGGAGAGCAAGAGAAAAAGAAAGGAACAAAGGAACTACAAATCAACCAGAAAACAATTACCAAAATGGCAACAGTATGTTCACACCTATCAACAATTACTTTAAATGTAAATAGACTGAATTTGCCAAAAGACAGGGTGGTTAAATGGATAAAAAGAATAAGACCCAACTATATGACATCTAAAAGAGATTGGTTTCTGCTTCAAAGACACACAAGATTGAAAGTGAAGGGACGGAAAAAGATGTCCTACGCAAATGAAAACCAAAAGAAAGTAGGGGAAGCTACACTTATCTCAGACAAAATATACTTTAAACCAAAAACTGTAACAAGAGACATATGACCCAGCAATCCCACTACTGGGCATATATCCAGTGAAAACCATAATTCAAAAAGACACATGCACCCCAATGTTCATTGCAGCACTATTTACAATAGCCAGGACATGGAAGCAACCTAAGTGTCCATCGACAGATGAATGGATAAAGATGTGGCACATATATACAATGGAATATTACTCAGCCATAAAAAGGAACAAAATTGAGTTATTTGTAATGAGGTGGATGGACCTAGAGATTATCATACAGAATGAAGTAAGTCAGAAAGAGAAAAATATCGTATATAAATGCATATATTTGGAATCTACAAAAATGGTATAGATGATCTTATTTGCAAAGCAGAAATAGAGACACAGACATATGGAGAACAAATGTATGGATACCAAGGGGGAAAGGGAGGGTGTGGAAGGAATTGGGAGATTGGGATTGACATATATACACTATTGATATTATGTGTAAAATAGATAACTAATGAGAACCTACTGTATAGCCCAGGGAACTCTACTCAATGTTCTGTGGTGACCTAAATGTGAAGGAAATCCAAAAAAGAGGGGATATATGTATACATATAGTTGATTCATTTTGCTGTTCAGTAGAAACTAATGCAACATTGTAAAGCAACTATACTCCAATAAAAATTAATTTAAAAAGATAAATAAAAGACAATGAGGATCATTATATAATGATAAAGGGATCCGTTCATCAAGAGGATATGACAATTGTAAATATCTATGTACCCAAGATAGGTGCACCTAAATATATAAAGCAAATATTAATAGATCTGAAGGGGGAAATAGTCTGCAATACAATAATAGTACAGGGCTTCAATACACTGCTTTCAACAATGGACAGATTATCCAGATAGAAAATCAGTGAGGAAATAATGGATGTAAACTACACGTTACATAAGAGGGACCTAATAGATATATACAGAACAGTCCATCAAAAGCAGCAGAATACATTCTTCTCAAGCACACATGGAACGTTTTTTAGGATAGATCATGCTAGGTGACAAAGCAAGTCCTAACAAATTTAAGAAACTGAAATCATATCAAGTATCTTTTCTGACCACAATGGTACAAAACTAGATATCGATTACAAGAGAAAACCTGGAAAATGCACAAATATGTGGAGATTGAACAATACACTCCTGAACAACCAATGGCTCAAAGAAGAAATTTTTAAAAATCAAGAAATAACTTGAGACAAATGAAAATGGAAACACAACATATCACTACTTATGGGTTACAGCAAAAACAGTTTTAAGAAGGAATTTTATAACAATAAACATCTACACTAAGAAAAAAGAAAAATCCAATATATATTCTAACTTTACATATGTAGGAACTAGAAAAAGAAAAAAGGAAGCTCAAAATTAGTAGAAAAAGGAAATAAAGATCAGAATGGAAATAGAGACTAGACAGACAATTGAAAAAATCAAGTCAGACAAAGACACTACGAGAAAAGAAAATTACAGACCAATATCCCTGATGAAGATACATGCAAAAACACTCAACAAATAATTAGGAAATTGAATTCAACAGTACATTAAAGGATCATACACCACGATCAAGTGGGATTTATTTTGGGATGCAAAGATGGTTCGATATATGCAAATCAATTAACGTGATAAACTACATTAACAAAATGAAGGATGAAAATCATATGATCATCTCAATAGATGCAGAAAAAGCATTTGACAAAATTCAAAATGCTGTCATGATCAAAAAACTCTCAAAAACTGGGTATAGAAGGAACATATCTCAACATAATAAAAGCTAATTATGAGAAGCCCACATCCAACATCACACCCAAAAGTGAAAAGCTGAAAGCTTTTCCTGTAAGATCAGGAACAAGACAAGGATGCCCACTCTAGCCACTTTTATTCAACATAGTACTGGAAGTCCTAGCTGGAGAAATCAGGCAATAAAAAGAAATAAAAGGCATCTGAATTGGGAAGAAAGAATGTAAAATTATCTCTGTTTGTAGATGACATTCTATAGAGAAAATCCTTAAGACTCCAGGATACAAAATCAATATACAAGAATCAACTGTGTTTCCATACACTAATGATGAGGTATCAGAAAGAAAAATTCAGAAAACAATCCCACTTAGAGTACCATCAAAAAGAATCCATTACTTAGGAATAAATTTAACCAAGGATGAGAAAGATCTGTACACCAGGGACCTGAAAACATTGATGAAAGAAATGCAGAGGACACAATAAATGGGAAGATATTATGTGCTCATGGATCAGAAGACTCAACAGTGTTAAAACATTCAGACTACCCAAAGCAATCTACAGATTCAATGTAATCCCTACCAAAATTCCAGTGGCATTTTTCACAGAAATTTCTTAAAAATCCTAAAATTTGTATGGAACCACAAAAGACTCTGAATAGGCAAAGTATACTGAGCAAGAAGAACAAAGCTGGAGGCATCACACTCTCTGATTTCAAACTGTATTACAAAGCTATAATAATCAAAACAGTATGGTGTTGGCATAAAAACAGAGGTGTAAATCAATGGTACAGAATAGAGAGTCCAGAAATAATTCATGGTCAATTAATTTTTGACAAAGGAGTCAAGAATATACAATGTAGAAAGGACAGGCTCTTCAATAAATGGTGCTGGGAACACTAGATAGCACATGCAAAAGAATTAAACTGGACCCTTATGTTATACTGTACACAAAAATCAACTCAGAATGGATTTAAAGACTTGAGTGTAAGACCTAAAACCATAAAAGATCCAGAAGAAAACACAGGGGGTCGGCTCCTTCATATTTGTCTTGGTAATGACTGTTTTGGACTTAAGACCAAAAACAAAGGCAATAAAAGCAAAACCACATAAGTGGGACTAACTAAAAAACTAAAAATTTCGTCACAGCAAAGGAAACCATCAACAAAATGAGAAGACAACCTATGGAATGACAGAAAATATTTGCAAACCACATATCCAATATCAAAATATACTTACTAAGATCATACAACTCAATAGCAAAAAAAATAAATAACCGAATTTCAAAATGGGCAAAGGCTCTTATAGATTTTTTTCCAAAGAAGACATTCAAATGGCCAACAGGTGCATGAAACAGTGCTCACCATCACCAATCATCAGGGAAATGCAAATTAAACCACAGTGAATATTACCTCACACCTGTTAGCAGGGCTATTATCAAATAGACAAGAAGTAACAAATGCTGGTGAGGATGTGGAGAAAAGGAAACGCTTTGTACACTATTGGTAGGAATATAAACTGGTATAACCACTATGGAAAACAATATGTAGGTTCTTCAGGAAATTAAAACTAGAACTACCATGTGATCTAGCAATTCCACTTCTGGGTATACCCAAAGGAAGCAAAAGCCTGTTTGAAATGACTCCATAATGTATGATTCCAACCGTATGCCATTCTGAAACAGGGGGCAGAGGGATAAATAGGTGGTACACAGGAGAAACTTAGGGCAGTGAAACTACTCTGTATGATACTATAATGGTGGATATATGACATCATGCATTGGTCAAAACCCATAAAACTGTACTATATAAGTGAACCCTAATGTAAACTATGGACTTTAGTTAATAAATTGTAACAAAATCACCACACTAATTCAAGACATCAATGCCAAAATTATAGATTTTGGAACTATCTGATAAAGACTTCAAAGCAACTATTATAAAAATGTTCCAGCAAATAAAGGCAAACACTTTTGGAACAAATGGAAAGACAGGCCAATGCATCAAAGACATAGAATATACAAAGAAAAAATTAAATGACACTTTTGGAAATGAAAAATACAATGACCAAAAAAAAATTTTTTTAATTCATGATTGGGCTCAATATGATTATGGAGATGACATGTGAAAGAGTCACTGAACTTTAGGGTGAATCAATAAAAATGTATCCAACCTGAAAAACAGCAAAACCAGACAAGACGGTAGGGGGAAAAAAAAAGAAAGCAAGAAAAAGAAAACTATAGACCAATATCCTCCCCTCATAATGTTGATGCAAAAGAAAAAAAAAAGAAATCAATGTCATCCACCATATTAAGAAACTAAAAAAGAAAAACCAAATGATCCTATCAATTGATGCAGAAAAAGTATTTGACAAAATTCGATACCCATTCAGGATAAAAACTCTCAGTATAGTAAGGAGAGCTTCCTCAATTTGAAAAAGAATACTACAAACAACCTATAGCTAACATTATACTAAGTGATGAGAGGCTGAATGCTTTCTCCCTTAAACTGGGAACAGTCAAGGACATCCACTCTCACCATTCCTACTCAATAAAGTGCTGGAAGTCCTAGCCAGTGCAAGGAGTCAAGAAACAAATAAAAAGTACACAGATTCTAAAGGAAGAAATAGAGTGATCCCTACTTGCAGATGACAAGATTATCTATATAGAAAATTCCAAAGAATCTGAAAAAAATAAAATCCTAGGACTAATAAGTAAGTTTACCAAGACGATGGGACATACAGTCAAGAAGCAAAAATCAACTGTATTTTTATATACTAATAATGTACAATTGGAAACCAAAATTACAAAAGCAATACCATTTTTAATAGCATCAAAAATTTAAAAAGAAAAAGAGAAAAACTTACATATATACCTAAAAAAGTACATGTATAGGACCAATATGACAAAAGCCAAAATGCTGATGAAAGAAATCAAAGACCTAAAGAAATGGAGAGAGATACTCTATTTGCGGATTGAAGACTCAACATTAAAAATGTCAATTCTCCAAAATTTTGTCTCTGACAAAAGAGAGGCAAAAATATTATTGAAAATAAACACACAATATACAACTTTGGCAGAAAGTGCAAAAAGAAAAACAGTAGGCTTCAAGGGGGAAGTGAACTTAAACACTATTTGAATACGTAGAAACTCGAGATAGAATGCAGGTCATAAAAACAAAACAAGCAAGACAATATTGGTATTTATTTCCACCCTTGGGTTCCAAGACTATGACATATAAAAATTCTGATTTTTCTTTATATTTACTACTAATAAATCACCATGCACAATTTTTAAAATGAGTTCTTGTACAGTTGGGGAAGAAAGAGCTTATTCTCTATAATGCTATTAAGTCCCCTCCAAATATAAATCATTTCTTATTATTTGCATATTCAACTTTGGAGCTTATTAATTATTGTAGCATAATCAGTTATCTTCAACTCTTTTAGTAATGGGATGTTTCTTGGCAGCCTGATACACAGAACAGATCAAAGCAGAAATGCTCAGGTTGAAACATGGGTGGAGTGACCACAGCCCCTACTCCTTTCACCTGTATACCTGGGTCCCATAAACACCAGTGTGAAGACCTACTGGTGACTGATTTGTCATTTCCTGACTGTTTATAATACCTCTAGTTATATTTGTAACATGTTCTTATTGAACACCTGCTAGATTTTCTTTCTTCTCTAAGAAAAACAAACAGTAGCATTCTGGTCATATTAAATTCTATGATTACATTTTCACTTGGCTTTATTAACCTTTTGCCATTACATAATGTCCTTGTTTAGTTCTCTTAACAATTTTTACTACAGAATATAAAACAATTTAAAAAATGCTTATCTTACTCTTTGCTTACATGTGCATGAAAAAACTTGATCTTTTAGTGTCTTTATATTTTATTGTATTAGGTATTTCTCTTTTGGCAAGTGATTAAGGGGTTTTTGTCAATGCCATTCTTTAATAGGGGATTTCGGACAGTTTTTCTCTAATGTAGTAATTGGCAACTGTATTACAATACAACACTCTGTAAATTTATATTACTGTTATTCTTTTTTGCTCTCCTTCACCGATTACTTACTGGTTGTGGTACATATTACATATGTTATCTTATAATAGACTATCTTTCAATCCATTTATCTAGTTCTTAAACACTCTTCACACTGATATACTCTAATTCAGATGTTTTCATTATTATTATTATTAACTAAACATTTCAAGCTTGCTTGAAGAGTTGATATGTACCAACTTTTCTGTTTAACTCTTAACCCTATATTTCCTAACCACAGTTCTTTAATCTACTTTAAAAATGTGAATCGCATTATAAAATTATATTCATAAGTCCAGTTTTTACTAGACTTTTTACTTTGTGTCGTCAAATCTTTTTGTAATTCATTTATTTCTTGGAAGTCTTTTTCACTTACATACTTTCAAGTCTACTTTATCTTTGTGGTAATCTGTTATAAAATGATTTCAGATTTCCTAAGTCCTCAAATGTTTCCTTCTCTCTTAAGAGGCATTCAGTTTGGCCAGATAGTGTAGTGGAATGATAGCCATATTTCTCTTAGCTATTATGAAGTTATTCTATTGTTAGTCTATGAATTAAGGGCTGAAGCAGTTCCTGAACTCCCTCCCTGAAATGATATTATACATTCTGCATTTCAAGTTTAAAAAGCCACTATGTAAGAACTTTGGCTCCACCCTCACTTTTTGAAACACTTTCTAATATTCATGCTGAAATTAGGTTTCAAATAAGGGAAATCTTTCTTATATCTTTCATTATGGTCTCTGTTTTGCAAGTCTTTACCTTTTCATGTAATGTTATTATCCAAAAATATACTACATAAAAAGATAATAGAACCATTACTTTTTCTTCTTGATGTTCTCTTTACATCATTTTTCTGTGCCTTAGATTTATTTTGCTTGCTCATTAATAGTATAGCTAATTATTTGCTCAGCTGGGTCAATTATTTCCTTAAAGCCTCTATCCATGTTTCAATATCTCTCACCATCTCTCAGGATCTCACAGATTTTCAGGGTCAGAAAGAACTGAAAAGTCCTTCCCCGAATAAAAACCTCTTATTTTTAAGACAGATTCCATAATGCATTCCATTTACATTAAACTAGTTAATTTCAGAACATTTGTACTTGGTCAAAAGCTTTCTGCTGAAGTAGAAATTCTGATATTATAGAAGTCTTACAATTTTTTTCTTCCCCTCTCCATCACACAGCAACAATGGTCTATTAGGTACGCAACTTTGTTTTGCTTTCTTTTTCATCTGTCTTGAAATGTACTGTGTGGAGATTTTTTAGTGGGTTTTACTACTTTTCCTTCTACCACCCTCCTAACTCTTTATAAGACAGAAGGTTTACATAACTAATACTTCAGGCCCAATTGTAATACTCACATATGACACTGGAGATATATGTTAGAATTGTAACACATGATCTTTTAATAGAAACAAGATCAAGTATAATGAACAGCATTTTTCTTCACATTCTCCAGAAACTGAAATTAATAACTGTATATCACCATAAGCGCTCAATAACATGTATTCTAATGTAATATATTTTGTTCATTCTTTTCCTTGCTATGTATACTCCCAAGAAAAAAGTATCATAGCATAAAAACTAGCTTTGCAATATCTAATAAATATCTCCATTAAAAACACTTAAAGATTTGCCGCTTCATGAAATGTTATGATTTTTTTCATAAAATCACCTATAGGTGCATAATAAATTACTATTGTGTAATAATATCTTGGCAAAACTGAATACTTTTTCAAAAACTATACTACTATTATATATAAAATTATTTTGGTATCTGAACAAATTCTATAAAGAAACATATTCTTTATCAAGATTTCACTTATCCAAGTATTTATTTTTGTTTATTTTACTCTTAAAAGACCTAGTTTTCTAAATAGTGTATCTTTAAATCATTATCCAGGACTTCACTGGTGGCACAGGGGTTAAGAATCCGCCTGCCAATGCAGGAGACATGGGTTCGAACCCTGGTCCGGGAAGATCCCACATGCCGCAGAGCAATTAAGCTCGTGCACCACAGCTACTGAGCCTGCGCTCTAGAGTCCGTGAGCCACAACTACTGAAGCCCGCACACCTAGAGCCCATGCTCCGCAACAAAGAGAAGCCACTGCAATGAGAAGCCTGTGCACCAGAACAGAGTAGGCCCTGCTCACCACGACTAGAGAAAGCCCGTGCAGCAACGAAGACCCAATGCAGCCAAAAAATTAATTAATTAATTAATTAATTTAAAAAAATTATTATCCAATGAAAAAAGACATGGTCAAAAATAATTCAATATCTGTAAAAATATTTTTACATGATGCTTATTAAAATTGTATCATAGGGATTTAGAGGCTTCTTTTGAGCTTCCTGTTGGTTATTAGCCTTAAAACAAATGCATAAAATCCCTATAAACTAAACAAATTTACTCATTTTTTAAAAAGCAGAAAAACGTACCAAATCTTTATCATCAGTTTGTATGCACTGTTGACTATTCTCACTTTTTTTTCATAAAAATATTGTTTGATCTAGGTATAGTACATTTTTTAGTGTATGTATTTTTTCTAGTTCTTAACATTAGATTTGCTATAAATATCAGATGGTCTTTCAAAGATCTTGTGAACTTAATATTAAAAACATATCACGGATGATCTACACCTCACGTTGTCAATCTGAATGAAAATGACACCATTATCAGCATCATCACTAACATATTTCTTACATTAGCTGCCAATACTATCAATTAGATATTTCTCTGTTATTTTAGAAATGAGCATGTCACAAGCATGTCATTTGCCACTATTTTCTCTGGCTAGTAATAAATTCAAAGTGTTCTTTGACAAAGGACATCAATCAGGAGAGCAAAGAGACCTGAGTTCAAATGTAGATGGAGCCAATTATTAAAACTATAGCATAGAGACAAATTGCTTACCATTCCTAGGCCTCAATAACTCCCTTATCAAGCTGCTGAGAGGATTAAATGAAATAATGCATATAAAGCATTTAACACAGAGCATGGCACGCAATAAGTAAAAGATTTTAGCAGCAGTTGATGATGATGATGATGATGATGATTTCCTAAAAAAGATTTCAAGAACCATCCCTAGCAGTATGCCCCAGACACACATGACTCATCTGCTACACTTTACCGGAGATTCTTGCTTTCATTCCTTTTTACTGTTCTATGTCCTATGTTCATAGCCTCCATAGCGAGGCTTTGGTAACATTACCTCTAAGAACTTCGTTAGGTAGCACTCAGAACACCTACAATGGACACTATGCCCTCCATGAGCCTCTTTCACACATGTTGTAGCTTCTGATTGCTCTTGCTTGATATAAATTTGCGGGAAGCTGCCTTTACTCCACACTAAGCATAGGAGAGAAAAATGGCCAGTGTCTCTGGGGAATAATTAACAAAAGACAGTTTGTTTCATCTTCATGATAAAATACAGCATCCCTATTAAAAGGCAAATTCATCATTTCCAAAAGTTAAATAGAATGACACTTTAAAAGTAATTCCAGCTGATTAAATTTAGGGTTCTGAAAAAAATTTTAATTCATGAATATACTCTGAATCTTTCATTTGATTTTAAAATGTATAAATGTTCATTTAACTTTGAGCCCTTGCCTCTCAGTGTTCTATTCTGAGCTAGTCAAACAAGTGGTAGCAGGCATGCTGGGCTCAATAATACTGCCTCTCATATTTAAATACTCTTTTTCACTTGGATTGCAAATTAAAGACAGTCTCCTGAACACTGACACATTTTCAATGATTGATTTTGCAAAACGTGTTGATTTTTCCTACACTGTTTTGCCTCTGTGTATGTCAACTTTGGCCTTCTTTTCTTGCTCCTTTGCAGTGCTGCTGTCTCTTTGAAGCCATTGTCTGTCTGATATGAAAAATGTACATTAAACCTCATGACTAATTACATAGATAGAAAATTCCTGATCTCAAATATAAAACACCCATGCCCAGAAACTATAACAAAAGCTTCTATGTACAAAACTCTTAATCAAACCTTTCATTCACTTGGATTAAAAGAAATTCCAATAATTTATTTTCTGTTAAAGTTGTCTTTATATCCTTTGAAAAGTGGATTTCTTATGCATGTTACATGCCTATAAGTCAATCCATTTAACATTAAACCCCATCTATTTCCTCCACAAAAGTTTATACTTGCTGTTAGGTCTACTTCAATTAAGTGCTACTCAGTAGAACTGTTTCATTCTAAACACAAAACTATTTAATCTTAATATAATGTCCTTTTCTTTTTTTTTAACTCTCTCTGCACTAGGCATTAGCAAAGTAGACTTTCCCCAATAAATCCTATAATCTATGGATTAAGTATATGGCTTCTTGTATTTAAAAAACATACTTGGAAAGAGAATGAACAGAAACTTCTTTCCCCTCGAATTCCCCAAAGTATACAAAACAATGTCTCTAAATCTAAAAGGACAGTGCCTTACACACAGGCTGCATGTTTATAGTATATAGAGAACAAAATTTCATCTCAGATAACCTAATTGTTGGGAAAATTATTTTTCCTGAACAGACTAGTTTTAGAGTTAATTTAACCAATCATTTTTTTTAAGCTATTGTATGCAAGGCCTTGTCTAAGCACTCTGAGAGAATACCTGCAAGGAGTTTATGATCTAGTGTTGATGGACGGTAAACAGTATACAAATGGCAATCTCATATGAAACAAGATAAGCACTGAGAAAGAGCACACTACAGGAAGGAACAAAGAGAGAGTGCGAAAAGCTGTGGCTACTCCCCTGCTTGGCTCGTTAACATGTCAGAATTTTCATAAGGCCTACCAGCCACCATTCGTTTCCACCAGCGATCCTAGCAACAGACTCTCCTAGCTCCCGGTCTACCGAATCTAGGTACCCTACTCGATTAGGCTGTTGCTTGCCTTTTTGTAAGACCAACTCTCTTCTGTCTCTAGTTGTTGTTCATCTCATGCGGTTACCAAGTGCAGGAAATGCATCACATGCCACCACATGACTATTTTGGGAAATCCTGCAATGACTACCAGTGTACCAAATGGCTAGTGCAACCCTGGGTATGAAATTTTAGTTGCTTGAAAATGATGCTTCAGAATGGAAAGATGAAAGGAGGAGGAGAAGGGAAGTAGCCACACTCCTCTTCAGAAATGGCCACGATACCTAAGCAGAGCAAGTCGGAGTGAAGGTCTGCACATGAGCCAAAGCTTAGCATTTCATTGCCTTTGTTGGCTCACGTCACTTCTTTAATTAATGTCACTTTCTCTGGTTTAATATCAGAGCAAGTGACAAGAGTGCTTCTGGATGAATTGTGTTTTCTGAGGACTGTATGGCATACTCTCCCGCAGTCTGACAGAGGGACGTGCCAGTTTTACTTGGCAGTTACAATGCACCAGCTTTAGTTTTAGTAGTTTAATTTGTGGCAGTTATATGTTTTGAATACGTTGAAGTATTCACAATGGTCTCATGGAATCTGCTCCGTAGATAAAGTTTACACAGTGGAAAAGAAAAAGCAATGGCTATAAGGTGATTATGAAAAAGCTTCTCTTGGCCACAGCTGGTCTTACAGGCATTCTTGTAAATTTAAGAGCATTTAGGGGATATGATTAAAGTGATCACAAGGAATGATGCCCTTTTTTTTTTTTTTTTTTTTTGCCCAGTTCTGTAGCTGGTGTGAGACGATCATAAGGAATATGATATTTAGAACTCAATTTTATGCAAAATCCATTATTCAAGAAGTGAAGTTTATATACATGATAGACATGCAATGAAATAAATGTTAGAATAGGAAGCTTTGTTACTTATGCATTAAGTTGGTTCTAACATTTTGGTAAACTAACTTTTTATTGATATAAAATTCAGAAGAATTTCTGCATTGAGGAGAAGGGACTAAACTTTTTCCCTTGGTTTGTTAAAGACCTGTCTGTTTCAGGCTGAAGTAATCTGAAGGTTTTTTATTTAGTTTTTCCTTCATCTCCTTTATACCCTTTTGCGAAGCCTCATCAGCTCATGGTGAGAGCTGCCACCAAGGAGTTCCAAACTTTACCTGCCCTTTCTAAATTTAGGGTCCTTTACTGCAGCAGGTTGAAGATCTGGCTTTGAATGCACCTGGCTCTGCTGGAGAACAGAAATATTCATCTCCACTGAATGCATGCTGCTTAAGTGCTGGAGGCACTTGCGGGAGATTAACTCTCATTGGACACTTCATTACAATACTTTCTCTTCCCCACATGAAGTAGTAATTCTCATTCACCCAAGACAGAATTTTGCCTGACAGCCACAGGAGCTCCTGTTTGACTTTCGAAATTAATCAACCTCGGAGCTGGAGGAGAAATGGCATGTCCTTTAACCTTAAGCACAAAAAGCTCTCAACAGACTGTAGTTTTTATATCCCTGGATGGGAGTTTGGGCCCCTGATACTTAAACTTGATGCACATACTGGGTTTCTGGCATGCTTTTGCCCATACCCATCTGCTAGGCTGGCACTGCGCCCATTCAGAAGGTGTGATGCCAGTTTCAATAGGGCATAGGTGCCAATCAAAGAGGGGTTTGGAGGGGCAGCATGCAGAACTCAGCAAAAGTCAGCTCTTCTGCCAGAAGATCCTCCTGTTATCATATAATGCCAATGAAGGGCCACATGCTTCATTGCCTGAGATCACATTGCATCTGTAGATGTTTCTGGCCTTCAATGGATGTCTTTCTGCGGAACCTTTTTCCTCAAGTATTACTTGATTGGAGATGTTAAAGAAAAGTCTACCTGACTAAATGAAGTCCACCTCTTTAAAAGAAACAATGGAAATCTTCAACAATTTTCTTGAAATAATTGCTGAGTTTTGTGTCTTTCCTCCTAAAATACCCTTTCACATAGAAGACTGCATAGCGTACTCAGCTCACATAATGGAGTTAGAAGGGACAAACTTTCTGAAGGAGCACTAACTGCAAAACTACGTAAGCAGTATAAGATCCATAAACACTTTGAATCATTGTTAAATGTGGATGGTGGACAAATTTTCATCATCCAAATAGCTAATTTCTAGTGAATTCTCCCATTTAGAGCTTTAGAGTTTCTTAATTTTCCTTTCATTTATTTTATATTCCTGTTTCGTAGAAGAAGGACCATACTTCCTACTCTTCTTCCATATCTAAAGAAAAAAAAAACCCTAAAACACTTCAGAAGCAAAAGTCTATCCTTATTTCATAAGGAAGCCAGAAGCTCCCGAAAGCTGAGAGTTTTTTTATTGTGTGGCAATAGAGGTGAACTCATTGCATGAAGAAGACATTTCCCTAGAGCAAACAGGTTTCAAATTTAAAAACCTTGACCATTGTAAACAGTTATAAGATAGTAACAGGTGCAGTGGAAGAGACATAATATATAAATCATTGAAGAACAGAGCAGTTTGTAAATCTTCCCTTAAGGCAAAAGAGTTTGAGAGTAGAAATGTTGAAAATGAAGACCCACAATATAAAATATGTTAAAAAGAAGATCAGACACTTACAAAAATGAAAGAGATAAGAAAAGGCTAAGTAAGCCTTAGAAGAACACTCTCTTTTTATACAAAGAATCCAAACTTTTGCAGATACTTAGATTTCTTAACTGATAAGTAAATGAACACTCTTTCAAAACTCAAAATTAATAGCCGATGGACAACACATACAAAATTAAAATACAACTTCTAGGGACTTTAAATATTCTTGTGAAAGGTACATCAAGTTTATGAAACTCACAAAATCCCAAGTGATCTCTTCCTCTGTTGAGATTATATCACCTATTACCTCTTACACCTTTATCTGAGAACTAATTTATCTTATATACTATAGTTTCTAGTACAAGTTATCCTTATTTCATATTTATTTCCTTCTTCTTTTCACCCGCACAGTATCATCTGCAAAATTTTCTAGTAACAATTGTGGTTCCTAGTAAGCACTGTGTCAGATAAGACTAACTGCTTATCTCAAAGCCTTCTCTATAAAACACTGCCAAAATAACATTTAACACAGCAATATATAATGAAGCAATATATGTTTCAGTAACTCCATTTTGTTGCTAGCATATCATTAGGCTCTTCTGAACACTACTCTGCATACCTTAAAAATCAATCCATTCCAGCTTACTAGAAAGTACAATAAGTAAAAACCATACATGTATAAATAATCTTTTCTATTTCTTCATAAATAGAAGTCTGTTTCTTCATCAGTAAAATACGTGAGTTAAACTTTGATAATTTCTAAAACTCCTAGTCATCCTATCCTCTTCCCCCTGACCTACCACCCCCCCCAAAAAAAGATTTCTTCTGTTTCTAAAGAGCAAGATTGAGCTGATCTGAGAGGATTACCCAAAAAATGCATGGCAGTCACTTGAAGTCTAAACATTTATCCATGAATAAATGATTGATCTTAATGCTTCAAGAGAGCTAATTTTAGTTATAATAACATATTATTTAGAAAAGATAATGCTATTGATTTATTGTCAATAAAGCATATATAGATTTTTTTAGATGACATCGTGAGAGTTAATTTGTCTCAGTTTTTCTTGTGACTAAGAGTACATCTCTAAGATTATAGGCTGGAGTTAAGGGTAACATCTATTATTATGGAAGAGAATAAAGCAACTGGCTTGTGTGGATTAAGCAGCCCAATCTACCTCCATCTCTCAGGCAAATAACTGTTGAACATCTAGACTGTGCTTGATATTCCAAAGATGCTAAATTGTCATGGTTATGGTCAAATTCAAAAAACTAAAACTTACTTACACAGATAAATCACTTCTATTTGTACTCATATAAGAAGACTTCATGAGTACATGAAGAATTTGGCTGAAGTTTATTACCTGTAATTCTGTTTTTCTAGATTTTTGACTAATTTCTGAAACACGGTATCTTTCATATCTGAAACATAAGATACAGCTTAAATGAGAACTTTTTACTATGTCATCATGGCTATTACTGTAAATTTTAGTGGGAAAAATAGATACAGGTTGGTAAGTAAAATGTCATTCCACTGATTCTCTTATGTTCTTAGTTTTACCACATTTAGTAGTTAAATCCATCACAGTCCATGGCAGGACAAATGGAAAAACCCTCCAGTAGATGTCTTTGTCACCAACCTAATCTCCTGCGGCACCAGACACTGAATTTAGAGTTCAACTATCACTGAGAATGGGAAATTCTAAATAAATAAATAAATTAGATTGAATTGCTTATCGAGTTCCAAGTTCTTTAAAAACCTTATCTTATTTAATCATCACTATTATTATTACCCCTATCATACAGAATAGAAACAAAGACTCATGAACAGGTGAAAGTCACTCAAGTTTGCAAAAGGCTTAGTCAGGTCAGAATTCAACCCAAATTTGCCTAACACCAAAACCCATGCTTTTATTTGTGCAATTCTCCCTTAGTTTGCTTGGTTCTATGTTAAGCCTAGCACTAAAGTAGAATTCAAACTCTTAGTTCTCTCTCCTGAAGTTTTAGAAATTTTTTTCACTTATTTGATCCCAAAATAACAGCAATTTTTTCCACCCCCAAACCAGCTTCCATTCTCCCTTTTCCCCTCCTCTCTTTTCATATACAAGGAAGGAACTTTGTCTTGTATTTAGACTTTTCTTTTCCCTATTATTACTGTTTCTATTAATGCTACAGGCACATTATTTCTCCAAGTCAAGAGTAAATACAAAATATTTCTGCCCCTTCCCCTTTTCTTCTTGCTGACTACTGAGGCCTCGGATATTGATCTCAAAGCTCAAGGACAGCTGTACACACACAATGAGGTAGACAGCGGTTAGCTTCTTCTCAGTCTTTGGTAACAAATGCTGATGAAGTGTCTGCTGAAAGAGTATTATCTGGCAAATATGATGCTTAAAAAGAATGTAGCTGGACACAAAGGTATTAAGGAAACCTGAATTTACCTACTTCTTCATTTATATACAGGAAGTGATGAGAACCATGGTAAAATGCAAAAACATGATATAATTTCATATGGATTTGCTTAGCTTTGAAAATAAGTAAAAGCTAATTTTAATGAAGTTGTTGCTGATGGCATCTCACTGAAGAGCTGATTTTATGATTTATGAATGCCACTTTTGATAGAACAATAACAACACTTGGAACACACAGCTTTATTATATATTCTGAAGTATGAAGACTTTTCCTCAAAACAGCTAAACATTTCTTTAAAGTCCTTCCCCCAACGTGTGCACTTGCTTATATTTCCAGGATCCAGGTTCTGAAATTCAGATAGTAGGGGGTATTTCATAACATATGAAACCTTGAAAATTGTTGCAAAATAAATCTCACTGAGAAAAAAATAAATAAAAAAATATGTACAGTACTTGGACTGAAAGAAGCAAAGATTTTTCTGTATCTAAATAGGGACAAATAAATCACATGCCTAAGCAAATAAATTCCTTTTTCACAACAGGAACCACACAAGTAGTGAGTATGTATACACATATATGTACACATACATATATGTATATGTGTATAGACATATAATTTAACTTTAAACACGCACTTAAATTTAAATACATATTAACACATATAATACGTACATCTAAAAAAGAGAAAAGAAAGAAGACCATCACAATCAATGCTTTTCTGTAGTTCTTTGAAATTACTCAAATAATTCAAACATTAGAAAACTGAAAGTGTAACTAAGCTGTACAATCCAAGGCTATAGCTCAGCCACATCAGAAATAATTTATTCAACTCCATTTCTCTGACCTTGAATCAAGACAATGTACTAGAGATCCTTACTCTCTGCCATACGAGAGAATTCACTAATTCAGAGTCTCAACCAACACTTATTCTACAAAGAATTCTATTCTCTGTAGATCCCAAGTACTCTCAGGGTCTTTACCTGCACCATCCAACGTGGTAGCCACTACCTATACGTAGCTATTGAGTCCCTGAAATATGACTAGGCACATCTTGGATTTTAAAGACTTTAACTATAAAAGTGAAATATTTCCTTTTTTTAATATTGATAACATATTGGAATTACAATACTTTAGATATATTGTATTTAATAATACATATTATTTAATTAAATTTCACTTGTTTCTTTTTACTTTTTTTTTAATGTGGCTCCTAGAAAATTTTACTTTACATACATGGATTGTATTACATTTCTATTGAACAGTGCTGTCTATGTCACTCAATCTAGTACTTAGAATCATAGCATTTTTCAAGCAAGTTCAAATCCTTTAAATGGGGAAGCTGTTCTTTACTTAACCCATACAATATTTTTGTGTTGGTCTTATCTTTCCAACTAGATTAGACACTCAGGTGATTAATAAGTTACTTACTGACTGAATTTCATCCATTTGTTCAAAACTACAATCTTAATTTTATCAGAAGAGGAGCTTTATCCTTCATGATCCATGAAACATGTTTGTGTGAGAAGGGTGGCAGAATATGCCACCCTAAAATATGCCTCTTTGGCATAAGGATTATTTTGAACTAAAGGCACTTGAAAAATAGCAAATGTAGGGAGAGGCTTCCTCTGAACTCCCTTTATTTGCCTAAAGACAGAGCCTCCAAAAAAAAACTCCACTGTTTTAAATTCCCTCCAGGAGCGCTTCATTAACCAGGAAAGACTGACTCATCACAGAAGAGATGAGAAGTTGACATCACTCCCAAACTTTCTTATAAACTATCATAGCCCCCATCTACTCTTCTAAGGGCTACTAATCTTTCCTAAAAATCATTTACTGTTCCTTAAGTGGCCTGTATCCCATCTCCCCTTCCCTTATTAAGACGGTATGTAAGCTCTCAAATCTCACCGTGTTTTAGGGTATTTATTCACTTTTTTTCCCTGATATTACTGTGCACGTAACATTAAAAAGATTAATAAATTTGTATACCTTTTCTCCTGTTAATCTGCCTGTTGTCAGTTTATTTCATAAACCCAGGTATCAAACTTAAGAAGGTAGAGGGAAAGTCCTTCCTTCCCTACACTTTGAAATGTTTAATGTTCTTAAATTCCTTACAGACACAGATATAATGAGTGAATATATTTAGAAGAACTGCTCCTTGAGGACATATTTTTAATCACTAATATTTATCTTATTTTATTCATTAAATCTCATCTTGTAACGGATATTTCTTGATCATTAAACTACAGATACAAGGTAGCCCTGAATAATCCTTTTAAAGTCAGTGTAATTTTTAAATTTTTAAATGTAGTGTAAAAGTATACTCAACTCAGGTTCCTTACCTGTACCAAAGAACACAAAAACTAAATGAGTGTCTATTTTCTTAATTATCCCAAGATGGGGGCTTCCCTGGCAGCACAGTGGTTAAGAATCTGCCTGCCAATGCAGGGGACACGGGTTCAAGCCCTGGTCTGGGAAGATCCCACATGCCGCAGCGGAACTAAGCCCATGCCCCACAACTACTGAGCCTGCACTCTAGAGCCCGCGAGCCACAACTACTGAGCCCGAGTGCCACAACTACTGAAGCCCGCGCTCCTAGAGCCCATGCTCCACAACAAGAGAAGCCACAGCAATGAGAACCCTGCACACCGCAATGAAGAGTGGCCCCCCTTCGCCACAACTAGAGAAAGCCCGCGCACAGCAACAAAGACCCAATGCAACCAAAAATAAAAAATAGTAAATAAAATAAATTAATTAAAAAAAAACAATTATCCCAAGATGGCATGTAACTAGCACCATTCTAGATGTACAAGAGGTACAATAAAGTTAATTCATTCCATGCAATAGATGCCTTGAGGTATGAAGGCCCAGTTCTCCAGTGAGGCCTAGTTAAGAAAGGACCAGAACCTTGTACTACTTAAATATTAATGATTAAGATTCACAAATGGAAAGTGTTTGTATTCATACAGTTGCATTCTCTGAGCTGTAAAAAGCAATGTTTCCAGGAAAACACTCTCAAAAAAGAACATTAACATTTTGTCTGGCAGACTGTGTAATTATGCTCTGAAAAGACTTCTAAGAGTCATTCAGAAAAACATGGACAACAAGGACTGGGGTCAGTCATGCCTTGAACGCAGACATTCTACTAAACATGATCTTCATACTACTTAGAAAAGTACATTTATGGATTATATCTTATTTCAAAGTTTCAATTTTCAAAATATTATTAAGAAATCACAGTTATAGTCACGTATATAAGAATATTTGGTGAGGGCTTCCCTGGTGGCGCAGTGGTTGAGAATCTGCCTGCCAATGCAGGGGACACGGTTTCGAGCCGTGGTCTGGGAAGATCCCACATGCCGCGGAGCAGCTGGGCCCGTGAGCCATGATTACTGAGCCTGTGTGTCTGGAGCCTGTGCTCCGCAACAAGAGAGGCCACGACGGTGAGAGGCGCGCGCACCGCGATGAAGAGCGGCCCCCGCTTGCCACAGCTAGAGAAAGCCCTCGCACAGACACGAAGACCCAACACAGCCAAAAATAAATAAATAAATAAATTTTAAAAAATAATAATAATCTGGAAAAAAAAAAAGAATATTTGGTGATTTATACTTTACCTATATATATCAAACCAAATCCTCCAGAGCCAATCATCTTGCCCAGCACCCACTGTTTTCCTTCCATATCATCCAGGACCTTGCCTTCTGGAAGTGGAACAGGAAGTCTGTATTTCTCTTTTCTTCTTGGTGGCATCACTTCTGTTGGCAGAAGGGGTGAGATAGTGATTAAAAATAAAAACAACAACAAAGAAAACTCCAGTTAAAATACGTTTCTCAAAGTGTCTTCCATGGGGCACTTTCCCAGGTTCCCAGAAATTAAGATTCTGAAGTCAGCTGGGTTTAGGAAAGACCACACATTTTATTCAAATTGGAAATTCACCAACATTACAATATTGAAATCTAAGAGGCACTGATGTTAAAAAACAAACCTGCTGAACCGCACTTAACATTTCCGAAATTCAGTTAGGCAGTCAAAATACCTATTAACAGTGCAGAATACACCTTAAGAAATGAGTTAACAATATCCAATGACAAAGAGAAAATAAATTTCATCTATATGAAAATACTCCTTTCATTGAGAATGCTAAGTGTCAAAGATGAGAAGCTCTTCAGTCACTAGGGAAGAAAATACAGCTTTTGACTGGGAAAACATGGACGACGGCAATGTACATCATTACCAAGCCCAGCAACTGACACAGACTAGGTACTCAGTAAATATCTGTTAAATGAGCAAAGCATTGGGTTTTCATGGATGTATAACTAAGCAGAGCACTAGGCCACTGTGCAGTTTTAGGGCTGGCACACTACTCTTTCAGCTTCTTTCTGTTCCTCTATATCCTGTCCCCTCCCCACCCTCACCAAAGTGAAAAGTGCCCTGTCTTAGAGATTAATACAGTACTGCCAACCACAAAAGTATGGGCTCCACAGTATAGCCATACAACTTTACCCAATTAATTATAATTGTACACAGGTTAGAGAATTTCACCAGATTTTTGAGTCGGAAGAGAAAATTTCTTCAGGGAAAACACACACACAGCATATAGGCCTGAAACTAACTGTGAAAGTAACTGCAATCCTCTAAGTATTTCCAAAGAATTTTTTAAAACTGGTGAGTGCTTTTGAAATGAAAGTAAAGTTTTCATTGTATACGCTATCCATCTTCGGAATGAGAAGGTTTCTGTTCCTTTTAGTAGGTTTTCCCTGCTTCACTTACTTTAATCAACGCCCTATCTTTTACTCAGCAGCAACACCACAGGTAGAGCAAAGGAACACAGCAGAAATCTTTAACAATATTCACCTGTCCTCCTCCTAACGCGAACACAAGGGAAGCCAGGAACTTAAATGAACGATGCCCAAAACAGGAAAAGTTTTAACCAGTACTTCATATATACTGACCAGTACTTTATATACTGGGGCCCAACATTTATTTGCTGATTTAAAAACCTAAAGTCTACAGAGAACAACTTTTCAGCAGGGCATAAATTCTCAATCAGTATAGAGAAGACAAACCTAGTTTGGGGGCAACTCTGTGGCATCAGAACTTGAGACCTGAAAGGTGACTGACTATACAATGCGCATTCTGGGCATGGATGCGGAGTTCAAGTTCACAGGAGGAAGCGCCAGCCTCCTCTCAAGGCCAGTCCCCGACACAGACGTCCCTGCTGCTTTGGGGTCCCCTCCCAGGGCTGCGATTAAAAGTGCTCAACACGAGTTTCCGGGGACAAACCGCTACCCAGAGTCCTGAACCCGAGCCAAGGCTGGGCTTGGGGCGGCCATGGCGGAGGACCGTGAGAGCGGAGGCAGGGGCGGGGCAGCGCGGCCCACCGCCCGCCTGTGCCCGCTCGCCGGCCCAGGACACCCCCACGCCCGGCCGGCCCAAACCACCCGAAGCTCGCCAGCGTCTGGAGACTCACTTTCCGACTCAAGCTCCCTTTAGACCGACGAAAAGAGAAACCCAATCTCCTTCCCCGCCTCACTCCTCCGCCCTGCCCTCTGGGCGAACGGGAGTTGAAGGGACGCCAGGTTCACGCATTGAGTTAGAAAAAAGCCAAGACCAACCGCGAAAGCAGGGACCGCTGCCCGTCCGGGGCTGGGGCGCGGCCCGGAGGCCCCGGCGTCTCTCTCTCCGACCGCAGCTCCTCCCCGGGTTGGGGCGCCACGCAGGCCGGGCAGGCGGAGCGCGGAGCGCGGGACGCGGAAGTGTGGGGTCCCGACGCGACCTCCAGGACCCGGGGAAGACAGAAGGTTAACCAGGCCCTCCGCGTCCCCGCCGCCAGACCGCGCGACGTCTCCCGCCAGCCTCGCAGGGCCGGGCGGGGCCGCGGGCCTCCAATCCCGCGGGGAGGCGGGCCCGGAGCCGGCGCGGCCCGCGGAAGGGGCCAAACTAACTTCTTGCACCTGCGCCCGCGGCGCAGCGCGCGCTCGACACGGCTCGATCTGGGCGTAGACTCCGGCCCGGGGCCCACGGAGCCTCGCCTGGGCCGCGGCCAGCGTTCTCCTTCAGGCGGCCTGTCAGCGCTCGGAGACGCAGAGACAAAGAGGCGGCGGCGGGTCTACACCATCAGATCAGTTTGGTGTGCATTTTTGTAGAAGGAATTTCAGGTCTCTTGTACCAGGATCTCGGTACCTAGAGTTTCCAAGTCAATGGGCCGGTCCTTACTGAGCATTTACCCGGGCAGCCAGTCACACTGGCCAGGCTTCTAGAGCAAGAAGCCTGTTGTGAGCAGGAAGGCCTATAACACAGCGTTTAAGTTCTCAGAGGCATATTGGCTCAAGATCCATTTACTAGTTGGATAATCTTGACTAAACGTAATTACTTTACAAAACTTTCCTTTTTTTTTTTTGGTCTGTGAAATGGAAATAACCCTAGTTATTCAGGTTAAGAAGGTTTGTTAAAGAAAAAATTATTCCGACCTTTCTTAAAATGGTAAGGAAGACTATTCAAAACTCTTGAAATAGTCGAAAGAGCTATGCTAAATTCCAAATACAGCAAAGAAAAGCGGGAATTTATAGCCGAGGACCTGGGTGGGGGTCAGTGGATGGAAAATTACTAAGAGGAAATATCAGGGGTGAGGAGAGGATTCTGGTTAGATGGTGCTAACAGATTTCTTGCTGAAGACGGGCCAAGGTGATCAGACATCACCTGGGGGGTGGTGGAGGTTGAGGAACTGGATTAGATATGGGGAATGGAGAGATTCTGTCTAAACTTAGCAGGATGTTTGCTAAAATTGGACAGTATAGAGAGAACATGGAAGTCCAAAAGTCAAGGCCTATTTGAGGAAGAGTTCAGGGGAACCTAAGTAGAGTTTGGTCAAGGAGCCTAAGTAGAGTTTGTCAGGTTATTGGTTATAAGACTATGATGATAATTAAGTGAAAGAAATAAGTAGTTTTCTAACATATAATAAGGACTCATAGTTAGCTTATAATATTTTAGGTTAGGCAAAACAAATGCTCAGAAAGCAATTCTTAAACAATACATCAACATCTTATGTGGGAAGTCAGTAATTGCTTGGGATGCAAATACTGGAAGTCAAAATCCTTCAATGACTTTGATGGAATAGGGTTTTAAGACTTCCTACATCTATCAAACTGTCACCAGATGAAAGGTGGCATGAGAAGACACTTTTTAAAAATCTCTCATGTGGATAAAAAAGCATTTTTAAAGAAACTCAATAGTCTATACATAGGATAATCATGCCCCTTAAGATAGTCACTCACTAATATAACAACATCCATTCTTATTTCTATAAGATATATATGTAACAGATGCTGTCGTTTGCCTGTCCAAACGTTTATATGGGCATTAAATCTCCCATTCCAAATTTGTTCAGGTTCCTACCCACTCCCCAGGTTACTATCTTTGGGAAGATGCAACAACAGCACCAGGCACAACAGATTACTCTTAAGGGGTCATACATAGCTCCTCTGTTTCATACCTATATATACCTAGTATGTTAGTATCATAGCCCTTTTCCACTGCTATAATAGAATACCACAGACCAGGTGGTTTATAAACAACAGAGATGTATTCCCCACAGTCCTGAGTCTGGCCAAGTTCATGACTCAGTCACATCCCAAAGGCCCCTGCCTCCAAATACCATCACCTTGGGGATTACGTTTCAACATACAAATTTTAGGAGGACACAAACATTTAGTTCATAGCAGTTCGTAAATCCTGTTAGCTCAGCCTTCAAAATATATCCAGAATCCATCATTTCCTACCACTCCTACTTCTATCTTTCTGGTCCAAACCACCATGTCTTTCCTGGATACTGGTAGTACCGTCCTAAAAGCTATCCTATTTCTCACCCTTCTACCCCTTCAGTATATTCACAACAAACAGCCGCATGATCTTTCTAAAAGCTTAGATCATTCCTCTGCTCAAAACTCTTCAGTGACATTCTAATTCACTCATTGTCAGCCAGTCCTCACTATGACCTAAAACAGTGTTTTTCAACCTTGGTACTATTGACATTTGGGCCAGATAATTCCTTGTTGACAAAGGGGAGGATAGTCAAAAGTGGATTCTCCTGTGCATTATAGGTTATTTATCAACACCCTGGGCCTCTGTAGTACTACAGGTTGTGACAACCAAAAATGTCCCCCAGACATTACCAAAATTTGTAAATTTTGCCAAAATTGCTGCTGGTTGAGAATGACTTACCTACAATGATCTACATGTTTCTGTACCTCCCCCATTTCCTGTTACTTTCTGCAACCACTGTGGCCTCCTTGCTGTTCTCAGGACTATTGCACTTTTCATTCTGTCTGGACCACTCTTCAATCTGATATCTGTATGGCCCACTTTATCACCTTCTTCAGGTCTCCTATGCAAAAGTCAACTCCGTGAGCCCTTTCCTAATCTATCTAAAATTTCAACCTACCCACAACACTTCATAGTCCCTTTTCCTTTTTCCCCCCCAGTGCTTAATACTGTACAACAACATATTATACCGGTTACTTATTTATTTTGAAAATAGACGAATAGTATTCTTCAGTAAATTGTATGCTCCATAAAAGCAGGCAACAATTTTTACTCTTCTCATCACTACTGTACTCCTAGCCCCTAGAATGCATATAGAAAACATGCCACTTTCTTGTTAAAAGAATAAATGAATAATGGTGGTCCCATTCCCCTTTCCACTGATTGATTTAGACAGGAAGCATGTATGAAGTGTAGGTAATAAGAGATGAATAAAAGTTTCCTGTACACTTCTATGAAGAGATGGTCTCTCCTGCATGTCATGCCGAATGTGATACCTGGAATTTTTGCAGTCATCTGTGACCCTGGGTATAGAACAAAGTACAAATCTAACATACTAGAAATTGCAGAACATTCAACAAATGAGGTTAGAACACTTAGAACATCTATCTGTCATCTATCTATCTATCACATCTATTATAGAAAGAAAGAAAAAGGAAAGAAAGAAAGAAAAGAAAGAGAGGAAAAAAGAAAATAACCTCAACCCTTAATTTATACCCCACATAAAAATTAACTTGAAATTGATCATAAACCTAAATCTAAATACAAGAGTTAAAACTATAAAACTTTTGGAAGAAAACCTGGGAGAAAGATTTTATGATCTTGGATTTGGTAAATCTTTGTAATCTTTGAATTTGTGTGATTAGACTGTACCCAGGGGGGGAAAAAAGCTGAAAACCTAAATGAAGAAACTGATAAATTAACTTAATAAAAATTAAAAATTTTGCTCTTCACAAAGCACTAAGATACCCAGTTTTAGTAAGTATGTGGAGTAACAGGAACTCTCTTACACTGGTAGTAGGGATCCAAAATAGTACAGCTATTTTGGAAAACAGTTTGTCAGTTTTTTTGTAATGTTAAACATATAATTAGCATATGACCCAGCATTCATGTTCCTAAGTATTTACCCAAGAGAAATGTAAACCTCTATCTACACAACGACTTGTATGTGAGCGTTTATAACAACTTCCTATGTAATAGTCAACAACTGGAAACAACTCAAATTCCCATCAACTAGTGAATGGGTATACAAATTGTGGTATGCAATATATCTCCTACACAATGGACTATCACTCAGCAATAAAAAGGAACAAACTATTGATATAAGCAACAACCTGGATGGATCTCAAAAACATGATGCTTTGTGAAGGAGAGAAGATGCAAAAGAGTACATACTGTATAATTCCATTGAAATTGGCAGGGCCTAGGTTGGGGGGATGGGATTGACTGCAAAGGGGCTAACGGAACTTTTTGGAATGATAGAGGTGTTTAATTTCTTGATTGTGGTAGTGATTATATGATTATACATTTGTCAAAATTCATTTAATTGTACACTTAAAATTCATGAATTTTTTTGTAAGTTATGCTTCAATAAAACTGACTTAAAAGAATGACTGAAGAGAAAGGTAGGAAGAACCTGAGTCCTTGAGACCATTATTACTCATTCAGATAACCTTGAAGCCACCATACCTTTCATATTCATGCATGAGGTATCAAGTACCCTTGTTGTTTAAGCCACTTAGCATTGGTTTTTATGTTTCTCATAGCCAAAATCTTCCTAACAGATAAAATAGAGTTTCAGGCGCTAATGAAATTAAAATGTTAATAAATTTGTACTAAATAAAAATGAGAACAGAAGTGCAGGTAAACCTGTATTGAGAAGATGAGGGGTTTTTTAAGTGTTGGAATTTAATGCAGAATTTTATAATTCCGAGCATATTGCTGTGTGTATGTTTCAAGATGAAAACTGACAGAATATAGAAATACAAATTTTGGAACTAGTGAAAGAACATCTTCTGAATGAACATGATGAGAAACAAGAAAGAAAAAAGAATCTAGGCATGAAAGCACTGAAGTATGAGTCATCAGAAGAAAAAAAATAGGAAAACAAGGTTTTCAGACAACGCTATTTTGATAGATCTCACAGACTCTGAATGATTCACCACAAACACACACAAACAAAAGGACTTTCTTGGAGGGGTTCCAACTTGTAGGTATGGCATGGGTTCTGCTTTTCAAAGAACCAGGTGCTGTAGAAATGCTTACACTGGTTCAAAGAAAGAAGAAAAACCTAACCATTTAGAGAACTTGCTTTACAAGGCCAAGATCATTTCAAATCAATTAAAGTGTTAAAGATGTTGCATAGACAAAACATTTAGAAAAATCCAATCTTTGTTATTTAATGTGAGAAAAGGAGATCAATTCACTGGAAACATTTTGCCTGCCAAAGAAGCTAGTTTTGTTTTATAAAAATCAGGAGGCCATTTGCACTCATAAATGCGCAATCCCTGGAGAGCTAAGCAGTTACTGACACAGAAATTTTGAAAATAATATTATTCAGATAAATGGAATCTCAAAGCTATCAGATAAATAATCAGACCAAATAGCTATGCTCTTTGCATTCTTCACATACAAGACCATTACAAAGTGTGAACTTGTTTGTCCAAAAGACATAATTCTTGATTGTCCATATAAATGAAAGACAATGATACAAAAAAAATTTCTTTGTCATTTGTCAATATGTCAACGACTCCATAAAATATTTTCCAAAGATATTATTCAGTAGAGCCCCGCTGCTAAACAATTGGAAGTAAATATGTATTGAATTATCTCTCAAACAATTGAATGTGGTAAAACCTAAAATTGGTTAGTCAGAAGTGGTGCTAGTCCTACTGTATCCATTCCCCTAATACATGCATCATAAAAGGTTAATTAATCATAAGACTATATTCACCCTTTACATCCTCTTTCTCCCCAACTAACACGCCTGCAATAATCAAAACTATGAACTGGAAAAGGAGGAAGGAAACTTGCTGAATGATTTTTAAGCAGAAGCTGTGCTTTCAATAATAAAGTTGATGATATGTTCAAAGCAGAGGTAAGAACAGTATTCCCGGGCTTCCCTGGTGGCGCAGTGGTTGAGAATCTGCCTGCCAATGCAGGGCACACGGGTTCGAGCCCTGGTCTGGGAAGATCCCACATGCCGCGGAGCGACTAGGCCCGTGAGCCACAATTGCTGATCCTGTGCGTCTGGAGCCTGTGCTCCACAACAAGAGAGGCGGCGATAGTGAGAGGCCCACGCACTGCGATGAAGAGTGGCCCCCGCTTGCCGCGACTAGAGAAAGCCCTAGCACAGAAACGAAGACCCAACATAGTAATCAATCAATCAATCAATCAATAAATCTTTAAAAAAAACAAAAAAAAAAACAGTATTCCCATGTGTCCTGTAGGCCACGCTTTTCTTTCCTTTCCTGCGTTTGCAGCACCACTATCTTTCAGTTTTTATTCTAAGGTCCTATAGGCCTTGATCTCAGGTCACCTGAGATAAAATTATGGAGGATCTTAAATGCTTGATAAGGAGTTTGGGTTTGACATTACAGATCTGTGCTGTCCAGTACAGTAGCTACAAACCACTTGGGACCATTTCCATTTCAATTAATTGAAATTAAGCACAATTAAAAATTCAGTACCTTAGTTCCATGAGCCATGTTTCAAATGCCCGATAGCCACATGTAGCTAGTAGCTACCCTAATGGATAAAACAGGTTATAGAATATTTCCATGACCACAGAAAGTTTTGTTGGACAGAACTACTACAAACAATGGAGGATCACTGGAAGCTTGAGCAGAAGGCTGACACTAACCGCTCATGTGTGGCAGCCACACAGAATATAGAGGGGTGTGTATGCGAAAGGGCTATTCCTCAGCCAATGCCATAGTCTTTTGATTACAGTAATTTTATAATAGAAGTATAGAATAGAATTAAATAAATAGAATTAAATAAATAGAATTTATTTTTATATTGTCTTGGATATTTTCATATCATATATACATATTTTGTATTAATTTTATTTGTATAAACATAGAAAATGATGTGGAAGATAGACATCATCCTGATACTGATTACGCTGGGTTCTCTCAGGATGTGGAATAGGAAAGGTGGGAGTAGATTAATATTTTATTTTAGACCTCTGAAACGTTTTACTTACTATGACAAAGAAAAATGCATGAGTATTATCTCTATAAAATGAAACTAATGATATACTCATTGCCTCATCACATTTGTTCTTGAAAAAAAAGTCCTCAGGGAAGATAATTAGGTACCCAGTTGAATGTGGATACTTTATAGTTTAACGAGATATATATTCTTTTTTTCAATATAAAGGGTCCAAAATAATATTATTATATCAAATAGACTCCCTTTCTTAGTGGAAAATAAAATACAATGTTGCTTATATTCTACTTTCTGTAAATGAACTCTATTACTTGAAAAAAAATCAGATAATTGGGGTCACTTCAGGAAACAATTGGATAAAATTAATGATATATCGTGTTGGTGTCATTTCTGGAAAGACCAAGCTGTATTTAGCTGTCTCAAGCACATAAGAGATAAATTATTCTCATTCAAGTATGTTTAAGAGGATATTTACAAGCCACTCTTATGAAGTCATTCTAATGGATTACAGCCACAACTAGTTGTAGAAGTTCTTCTTTCCAAGATTATCCTCCAATAATACCGTTCAAAAGAACAACTCTATTTGAGAATAATGTTCTCATTTTATGTCTGAATGTTACCCACACCTTAGTGTTTCATATTCGCACACATATGTGGTTGGGTTTCATCTGATGCCACTTGAATTCACTTATAAAATGGAGGAAATCTAGCACTCTTTCATACGTCGTGGAGCTTTCTCTTTTCTCTTCTTCCAAGTTATGAAGAAGAAGGCTACAAAAATCCATTCCCGAGAAGTGAAGTTAGTAATGCTGAATTGATTTGATAGGGGTGATGAACATTCAAATGCCAATATACTGGAGCGATGCAACAGAGTGAAGTATTCATGACAGTGCTCATTCATTTCACAAGGTACTCAATCAACTATGAAATGCAAATGTTACTAGAGTCATGAAATTCTTCCTCTGAGGCTATCGGGACAATCTATTACAGGATATTTCATGCTATATGGATACTCGTGAGTTTTTAATATACATAGTAATTTCCTAGAATGCAGTTCCTACCCATAACAAAAATAAACTGATAAATAGACAACAGACAAGATAGAGGGTAAGGAGATCATAGTTTGGTGAAGAAATCACTGGCAGCTTTTGGGCAAGATAATAACAAGGGCAGACTTTTATCTCCCTGCTTTCATATTCCAATTGCAATGCCTAATAAAATATTTTTTTAAATGGGAAAGAGGAAAAAATTCCACATTAGCACCAGAAAGTAAAGATGAATACTGGCCATATGCAAGAAACCTTGATGCATTTCTTTTAAAAGTATCAATAATATAGACATACATAGAATTGTTTTGAAGGAAGGCATGCAGTGCCAATGTCAAACATCCTCTTTTAAAAGGGTAATATATTCATAATGCAGTAGAGAAAGCACTGGCAAATTAATACCACCACCCTCTGAAATTCAGAAGTATTAGGGTTAAACTTGAAATCCAGGCATTGCATCCTCAGGAGCATAACCTCACATATATGGACCAAAACATTTGGACCATATCAAGGGCACCACAAGGCCTCATAGAGCAATGAGCTGGCAACATTGCATCTTGTTCTCCACACCAAGAAAGAATCACTAAGTGTTTAGAATAGTGCCCAGTGCAAATATTTTGAATGAATAAATGAAGTTTAAAAATTAAAACAAACCTGCAACCTGGCATGAGCCTTCATTTAGCACAGACTTGGGGACTGAAAAACAAAGATGAGAGGCGATGGTCATGCTCTGAAGCTAAGACAGATTAATGAAATAGAACAGAGGATGAAATGCAATGGCCAGAAATCACCATGGAGAAGCCAGAAACAGCAATTCAGATTCATTCACTTACTCAAATGTTACTTGAGCTTGGCTCTGGAGATAGACTGTAACGAAAGACATAGTCTTTGCCTTCTTAAAACGTATAGCTTTTTAGAGGGGACAGACATTAAATAATCACTGAGAAAATTTATAGGATTCTATTAGAAGCTGTAACAGGAGGAACTAATTTTAACTGGCAGGCAAGGTCATGGGAAACCTTTGAGGGAATGACACTTAAAATGAAATCTGAAGGATGAAGAGCTGTTAGGAGGCAGAAGGGGTGGGGAGGAAAAACATTTCATGGAGGAAAGGATTTATGCAAAGTCCTGAGGTAGGAAGAAACTTGATGTATTTAAGGCCTCAAAAGGATGATGGTGAGAGATGACAGCAGCAGATGATCCTGGCGAGGTAGGCACAGGACAGACAACACTGAAGTCTGTGAGCTTAAAGTTTTTTGTCTTTCCCGAAGTGAAATGAGGAACCACTGAAGAATTTAAACAAGGGAGTGACATGATACTATCTACATTTTAAGATTACTCTTGCTGCTGAGTAATCATTCTCTAAATGATTCATAGTGGGAAATGGCAAGTGGTTATTAAAACTTGTAAGCACTTATGGAGGTGGTGGCAGTGGTGGCGGTGGCCGAGGAGGATTCCCCAGAGGCGGTGGTGGCGGTGGAGGACAGCAGTGAACAGGGGACTGGAAGTGTCCTAATCCTACGTGTGAGAACATGAACTTCTCTTGGAGGAATGAATGCAACCAGTGTAAGGCCCCTAAACCAGACAGCCCAGGAGGGGGACCAGGAGGCTCTCATATGGGGGGTAACTATGGAGATGATTGTCGTGGTGGCAGAGGAGGCTATGATTGGGGCGGCTACCGAGGCCGAGGCACGGACCGTGGGGGCTTCCGAGGGGGCCGGGGTGGTGGGGACAGAGGTGGCTTTGGCCCTGGCAAGATGGACTCCAGGGGTGAGCACAGACAGGATCGCAGGGAGAGGCCGTATTAGCCTGGCTCCTGAAGTTCTGGAGCAGCTTTCTTCCTGTACCCAGTGTTACCCTCATTATTTTGTAACCTTCCAACTCCTGATCACCCACGGGTTTTTTGTGTCGGACTGTGTAATTGTAACCATATCTCTGGTTCCCATTAAAAACCATCATTTTAGTTAAATTTTCTTCCTCTTCCCCCTCTTCACTCTCCTGGAGCGTTGATGTCCAGGTCAAGAATGTGGGGAGTTTTCCTCTTTCAGATCAACCTGCCTTGTGGGAACTGGAATAATTTGTTTGTTCCCGCTTAGCAGGAACGGGAATAAAGTGTTTGATACTTGTTTCAGGGGGAAAAAACAAAAAAAAACAAAAAACTTGTAAGCACTTACTTAGGCTTCAGAAATTATTTGGGAAACAACTACATTATCTTCACTCGCATTAGATGGGAGCCTGAGTTACTTTATTTCTATGATAGAGGAAAGAGTTATTTCAAAAACCTTGAGATTTGGGAAGACATCAGAGTTACACTATTAGATTGTAACTTTTTCCATTTATCACTTGATCTAGACTGGAGAGATACTAGTGAGAAAATCATATCCATTTCGATTTAGCCATAAGACAAGACTAGGAAAGCATAGATAGCCCTATGGATGACCAAACTGAGAAAAATTACCATACTTAAGGAAAAATCCTATAATTTACATTATATTCTTTTTTAAAAAAATCAAAAATACCTTTTATAAAAAATAAAATTCCTACAATAAACAGAAAACCATTCTAACATTTTTTGATTCATATGTGCAATAAAATTTAACAAGACTTTTTTACTATGAAACTAATGACAGTATGCATTAATTTCCTATTACTGTTTAATACATTACCACAAAATTATGACTTAAACAATATAAATTTATTCTCTCACAGAGCTGGAGGTTAGAAATTCTAAAATCAAGATGACAGTAGGGTGTGTTCCTCTGGACACTGTAAGGGAGAGTCCATTTCCTTGACTTTCTAGCTTCTACAGGCTGCCTACACACTTTGGCTTGTGGTCCCATGCTCTATCTTCAAAGCCAGCAGTATAGCATCTTCCAATATTTCTCTCTGGCTCTTACTCTCCTGATCTCTCTTATAAGGACCCTTGATAATACATTATCTGAGCTCACCCAGATAATCCAGGATGATGCTCCCTTCTCAAGATCCTTAACATAATCACATCTGCAAAGTATCTTTTGTCACGTAAAGTAGCATTCATAGTTTCCAGGGATCAGAACATGGACATCTTTGGTGGGTGTTCAGCGGTGGTGTGCCATTATTCTGACTACCACAAAGCATTCTAGAAAAAAATTCTCTTGGATCAAAGAGAAAAAAACAGGGCTCCCCCGGTGGTGCAGTGGTTTAGAATCCGCCTGCCAAGGCAGGGGACACGGGTTCAAGCCCTGGTCCGGGAAGATTCCCACATGCCGTGGAGCAACTAAGCCTGTGTGCCACAACTACTGAGCCCACGTGCCACAACTACTGAAGCCCGCGCGCCTAGAGCCCATGCTCCGCATCAAGAGAAGCCACCGCAATGAGAAGCCTGCACACCGCAATGAAGAGCAGCCCCCCTCGCCACAACAAGAGAAAGCTTGCACGCAGCAACGGAGACCCAATTGTAGCCAAAAATAAATAAATAAAATAAATTTTTAAAAAAAAAGAGAAAAAAACAAATAACATAATTCTCAATTATAAACCAAAGATGAAAGTAACCCAGTTTGTTACATCTGAAAAGGCAACATTAGTTATGTAGAAGATAAACTTATAAAAATCTTTTAGAATTCAAAAGAAAGGATAATAAACTTCAGAGATAAGGGAACATATCCATAATATAGCAGGACAAAAATCTTCTTACCAGCAAAATTAAATGGGTCTCAAAGATTCTTCTCTAAGACACTAAATAAAAGAAGAAAAAGAATCGACCACAGAGCTGTAAATAAAATGATTGTGACTTAAGAATGCTAAACACAATCAAGTTATTCTTATGCATGATGACAAAAATAGAGATATCTTCAAATATGTAAAAGTCAGAACATACACTAGCAAACCTACTTGAATAAAGTGTCTAAAATCCTGGAGGAAATAAAACATTAAAATAAGTCAAAAGTAAGAAGAGAGTTTCTTTTCTATCTATTCATAAACAGACCACCACTAATGGAAGAGAATTTCATTTGCTGGACAACTTGAAGGGAAAATTGCTCTATAGAATTTAGAAAAATGTGAAGTTCTTACTTTTCCAAGAGTAAGAGAGGAGGAAGCAAGACAGAACATAAAAACCAGAGAGATGGTATGAAGCTGGATGTTGGATGAGGTAAGAGATCACTGTGGAGACATTGGTTGTAGGACTGACAAAAGATCATTCAAGAATGATGTCTACTGTTTCACTCAAAAGTTGTTTTGGTTGCTATGGTTTCAACTCCTCTTCTACCTTCCTCCCATTTTTTCATCAGTGTGTTTGAGTGTGTCAATTGAAGAGTCCATGTCCATATCTGAGCAAATGTGACTCAAATCTGAAATGGCACATGAAGAAGCAATAGACCAGAGGTAGCCATGAGAATGCAAGCCCTTAAAAATCCATAGAAGTTTTAGGAAACGACCTTGAGTTCATTTTGTCTAGATCTTGAAAGACTGGAAAGCACCCGTTTATCAGCTGGATTGCATGTAAATTACGGAAATTACTGTTGGAAGATACTGGTGGTAAACACTGATGAACTGAAGTCTAAATAAGTATTTTAAATATAATTTTAAAATGTATTTTAAAGTTTTCTTTATTTGACCCCTCAACTTCAATGATTTTTTTTCTCCACTCCTACTGAAGTCAACTGTTGAAGTCAAATCTACTGAAGTCAGTTACTCTGAAGGAAGGGAGGAAACTGGCAATCATACCCTTGGTCCCATCACCAAAAAATGCATCCCTTCCAATCTCAGGTCTCTTCCAACATTCTCCCGGTGCTCCTTCTAGCCCACTGGCTATTCCTTCTAAATCTACTTTGCTTAATCTGTCTCAGCTCAGGCTCTATTCAGGGCACAGACACTGATCACCTTTCATTCCCATCTAGTCCCAAAGTTTTAATGCAATGTATGTGTTGTGGACTCCAAAATTTATATTCTCAATTTTTTCAATTACCATTGGAAGTGACAAACATTCCAAACTTAGTGTCATAAAACAACAGCTATCTTACTAAGCTCACATACTCTGTGGGTCAGGAGCTTAGAGAGGTTACGGAGAGGATGGCTTGCCCCTGTTGGGCTGATTTGCAGGCTGGGGGTGACTCGCAGCCTGAGGGCTAGCACCATCTGAAGGTTTGATCACTCAGGTGTGTAGACTAGAAAACAAGACCAATGACTCTAGAGCTCAAATAATGTTCAAAAAGGGCAAACAACAATGATAAGTATTGTGTGGGATGTTTCTTTCACAACATCAGAAAGCATTGTTAGCAGCCAGATGGGAATGTGCCTTCTTCATCCAGATACTCAAGAAAAGTCAATTGACTATGAAAGATAACAGTCAACAGTCAAAGATAACTGTAGACCAGGAGCTCAACAGAGCCTGGAACCAAAGTGGCCTTTCTGATACAAAACCAAAAACAAACAAAAACTACTAAGGACCTCGATATGACAAGGAAAGCAGCCTATGCATACCTTAGCCTAGCAACCTGAATAATTTAATCTGGTCATGAGAAAAGATTGTGGCTAAGAAAAGAAAATAGGGGAAGATCTTGCAAACTATGCCAGCCATACTACTAGCTCTTGGTTAAGTCTACATTTGGTTAGTATAGAATCACTTAACTTTCCCCTTAAATGTTAGTAAAAGTTTCTTTTGTAAACGTCAGTTTCTACTTGAATTGATGCAAAGCAAAAAGTTCCCATCTAAACAACATTAGAGAGGGCAATCAGACCTCTGAGAGTTTAAGTCCAATGGTGCCTGTGAGGAAATTGGTCTAAGACAAAATAATGGTGGAAGCTGGCCAAACAGGTAAAAGATATGGAAGGTGGAAGAAAATTGGAGATGCAAATTATGTAGATCACTTCATGCGGGGAGGTTTGTCTTTTATTTTTTCCCCTCAGTTTGGTTTGTAATAGAAATAGAAAACAGTTAATCAGCTTCCATAGAGCTCTTTAGGCTTTTAAAGGAATTTATAAATAGACTTCTCAGCTAGCTTTTTTAGAGTTACTGGATGACTAAACTGCAATTAGATGTTTCATCTTCCAGAACGTCTACAGGTATTTTTCAAGAGAGATCAAATTGCTAAGTGTTTTAATGTAACTGTCAAGAGTTTCAAGAACCCAGAAACTATTCTATTGGATTACTTTTTGGAAAAAACTGCTTCCTTTTTTGTATATTCCTAACCCTTGTTATAGAGCTATAGTAAATAGGAACTATGGACAAAACCAGGAAATAATGTTACCGGTTGTCACTCTTAAAGTGTCACCTCTCTCTGGCTGTACAAAGAACTAAATTGGGATCAATAGAAGTCCCAAGATGAAAACAATTTCCTGAATCCTAAAAATAGCTGGTGAGTCCAGGTGCAGTAGTCAGACATTCTCCATCTAGATTAAAGATGTAGATTAAGAGCTTGTTTGAGCTCTATTTAACAACAGACAGTCACTGTCTTCCTTACCAGGAAATTCTTCATTTGAAGCAAGCCCCAGACATGGTATTTCGCTCCTCCACCAGATAGAAGAATACTGTAGTGTTGTCACATTTTACTAGAACTATGTCATTTAACCAAATCAAATTCTTTTAAGACTTCTGTTTTAAAATATTCAAATCATGGAAATACAAGCACATTTCTGTTCAGAGGGCAGCATTTTTTTCTCTTTATTTATGTAACCATTCCTATTATCCTCTCTGACCTCCCATGTTGGATACTTATACTTTTATAGATTTCGTAGACGGAGCCAGTATTATTTTTCTAGTCTGGAACACTTACAAGAATATTCTGTCAATAATTCTATCTGTATTAGACTCAGTATTTATTTATATACATTGAATTGGATATACAAAAAGTAATTTTTATTTATACAGTTGACTAACTCTACAATTGACTATTTTCTTAAACTCTGAGCCCCCATTTACACAGATGGCTACCAAATCCACCAATCCCTTTCAGACCCTTTCCACCACTCCCTCCATCACTACCACAAACATGTGACCCAAACAAAATTCATCATTTTGTTAAGTAGGGGAAAGCATGTCTCCTGTTGTTTAAGCGACTCCTTTGGATTTATATTCTATCATCTTAGAGGTTATACTATCCATCATAGCTGTTGTTCTCACTCTGTAGAAGTTGTCTCACCACTACCCATTCCTGTTGCCTTTCCCTGGATGTAATTTGAATACTGTGGGATTTTATTTGTGTTCATGGATTTGGATGGAGAGGCGTTCTGTCTTTACATGATACCCTGGATTCTCACTGGCCTCCAGTGAGGTTTTTCTCATTCTGCTGCCTCACTGGGCATCCTGAATTGGTGTCCTTAAATTTGGAATATAATGGGATAGAGGTTCTAGAAGATTAGGAAGGGAAAAGATTAAAAAGGGAAGGGCACCTTTAATTTGCATTAAATGGTACTATTATTTAACTTATTGCTACTTTTTTATATAGAAGTTTAAAACTATATAGCCATAGGTTAGCTAAAACTCACTAAAATTTGCAGATTCATATTTCTTCAGCAGTCAACAAAGAAAGATTTCCCTTTTGCCACCAGCCTATAAGAAAAATTATTAAATGGTCTTTTAGTCCATTAAGGTCAATATATTCTAAAAATTATGCAGAACCATATTCACTCTTTTAAAACGCTACACATGTCAATACTGACAGGCTTAATTCATGACCTCCAAATTATTTGAAAACCTACTTTTCACGGTTTCATATTTATAGGAAGAGTGTTGTGGATCTGTTGTCTTCAGGAGTCATATCAACTTCCCTTAGCTAAATATATAAAATGTTTTCATGCTACAGAAATTAATAACATAAATTACATATTAAACTGTCCCCCTCCCTCCCTCCCCACCCTTTTCTCTTTCACACACATGCCATTGGTCTCAATGGCAACACCCACTCTTAGGTAATAGACATTCCAATAATTCTCAGCAATGGAAAGATTTTCCATTATTCTCTCCGAAGGGAAAATGTGCTAGGCACAACTCCATGATGTAATGGAAGAAGCGAGACAGAGTACACTGAAAGAGGGAAGACCTGCAATAGCTGAAGTATTAAAATCCTCCAGCAGAGTCACATTTTATTTCATTTACACATAGTTTTACAGAACACTGTTTAATGCATGAAGAGGAGTCATCTATGCTGAAATCACAGGGAGCATTACAAACTGATGAATGCTTTGTACACCTTATGAATTAGATGATAAGGGAGTAGAAGTACGGGAGCAAAAATTAGATAAAGGAGGCACTACTTGGAAAAGCTAATACAGAAACCAGTGACCTGCAAAGGTCAGGTGAAAGGTTTTTTTTTTTTGAGTATCTCTAACAGAAGCTTACCTTTTCTAGAGAAGCCACCCAACTGGCATCCTTTCTCTGGTAAACAGAACCAACCTTGAAAAACACCAGGTTACAGCATTCCAAAATAGAAGGGCATCTTTAATCCAGCTAGAGAGATCATTCTGTCCCTGAAAAAAAAGGTCATGCCAACATTCCTGGCTGTCCCTCAGCTCTGAGACAGGTAAGAAGATAAATCATGATGTATGCATGAGCAGAATTCACTTAACAGCCCTGAGCAATGAACACAGAGGTAGATAAAAGACTTAGAAATGGTCGAGATATAGCAAACATTTTAATTAAAAAATTAGCCTATGATTTTCTCCTGTTGTCTGATTCCTAAATTTGGGCTTTCTCTAAAATTGGTTTTTGAATTCTTGTTAGAAAGTCAAATGAAAGAAAGAAACCACAGTGAGAGCAACAGTAATGGCTTACCACATATTAAACTATTAATATGTCCCAGGTCCTGTTCTAATTGCTTTCTAGGTATTAACTCATTTAACAGTTAAAAAAAGAACAAAAATGAAATATGTATGTTATTGTCCCTATTTTATAGTAGATAAACCTGAGGATCTGAGCAGTTTAGTTACTTGCTTACAATCACACAGCAGGGAAGAAGCAGAGACAGAATATGAACCCAGACGGTCTAGGTGCAGAACCTGTACTCTTAACCTCTCTGCTATACTTCATACAATGTTCAGTATAACATGGGATTAAGGACAGAATGACTCAATTAAATAGTGGCCAAATGAGGTGTCCTTTGCCCAGAGAGAAGCCTTACCACTCAGTCCTTCTGCCTTTATTCCACAAACTAACCCTTAGGCAGATAAAACAAGGTCCATCACCCACATTTACATTTAGTTTCCAGAGAAGGTTTTTTTCCTTTATTTTTGAAGCTCTATAGATAACGCTTATTTCCAAAATTATTGATCCTTCTCATGAAGTTGCTGTCACATTAAGCAACTACATTCAGCACCCTCAGCATGCATTGTTACTCAAATATTACATGACACTTTAAGAGCTTAGTATTTTATGAGTCAGGTCTTTATGAGAGCATGAAAACCTTGATGTAAAATGTCTTTAAGGTATTTGGCCCTTATTTTGGTAACAGATTTGCTTCAACAGGATCAGTGGATAGGCTAGCTAGGAATAAATTTGGACAGGTTCAATTTTAGAAGAACAATTCCAAAATAAAATATCAAGAAGGCCATGATTCTCTTTCTGACCAAAAATAACCATAGAACTGTTAAAGCCAATGGGAGTGTCTTTGCCATGGACCGACTGTTGAACATCATACATCCACTGAATTTATATTCCAACTAACAAGTGATATTACTATCAAGTGTTTTAATACTTCTAACAGAATGAAAAAATAAAACACGCACACACACACAAACTGCTACTAATTCCTGATTTATTCTGACTTCTAAGCCTGTTATTTCAACCTTTAAATTGGAAATATCTGTCCAGAACTCTAAAGCTATTCACAAGTGTGAATGGTGCTTGTCAAATCTGAGACCTACTCACACTGACCACACTTCCAGCCGAAATATACGTTCATTTCAGAAGCTGTTCCTGTGTCTCCCCATCTCTAGATTTTAAATATTTAAACTATTTCTTCCTAGCTAGTTATCTGTTCATCATTCAGCTGTGGGATTACAGACTTCCTTCCTTTTTCCAGAAAACCTCCATATGTCAGCAGTTTGGTTGTTTACATCAACCTGAGCATGACCACTCCCCTCCAAAGCTTCCATATTGATCTTGCAGTAGTGTTTAGGTGTTGTCCCCGGATGACCCACGTCAGCAGCTCTGATTGTGCTAACCCTTTCATATATATCTTAGAGCCCTAAGAACAGAAATTTTTGATTTCTAATGTTTATCTTTGGCTGTTAGGTAAAGAAACCAGAAAAATGAAAGGAACTGGTAAGCTTTAGGGTATTCCTCTGTTTTCATTTTCAATAGCTAGAAGGTGGAAGTAACTCAAGTGTCCATCAACAGATGAATGGATAAACAACATGGTATGTGTATGTATGCATATATACATACATGAATATTATTAATCCTTAAAAAAGGGGGGAAATTCTGATACATGCTATAACAGAGATGAAGCTATTAAAGATGTGCTAAGTGACATAGGTCGGTTACAAAAGGATAAATATTGTATGATAAAACTTATATGAAGTACCCAGAGTAGTCAAATTCATAGAAACAGAAAGTAGACTGGTAGTTACCAGGGGCCAGGAGAAGGAGGGACTGGGGACTTCTTGTTTAATGGGTACAGTTTCAGTTTTGCAAGATGAAAAGTTCTGAAGATGGATGGTGGTGATGGCTGAAGAACACTGTGAATGCACTTAATGCCACAAAGCTGTACACTTTAAAATGATAACTTTCATGTATATTTTACAATATGAAACTTTCAGTTATTTAAAAAACAACTCTTGCTCCCCATCCCCCCAAATATGTGAACTTCTAAACTCCCACATTTGTTTTGTGATATCATCACAGAATTTCTCATAGACAACATAATTTTTACATTTGCTCTTTTCTCACTCCTTTTTTTTTAAAAAAAAAATCTGCCTGTTGCTTAAAATACTATTCAAAATTTATATTAGAAACATAATGTCTAAAAAGCATCAATAGTAAGATATTCAAGTTTTCCCACTTTCAGCTCTGGCCTATCTATTCATGATTGTCAAGCACTGTAACACTCCATGCTTACTTGATTCTCAAGACTGTTTCTGGCATTTCTCAGAAGTTTTCAACTAATTACTTTTTGGGTATCAAGGGACTTATAACAACCAAAGAGCATGTTGCCCATCTCAGTCATTGTCTGGGTGCATTGACACTCATTCTAAAGGCACTGACACTCTTTTGTGAGCTTGGCCTCCTGATTGAGATCACATAATTGCAATAATTAGGAATCTCACCTCAGGATATTATCAAAGTGACCCACCCAAACCCAACTCCATATGGTTTGAAATAGCTAATGAGTCAGTTAATGTGCTATGTCCAGGAGTAATGGGTACTCAATATGGATAGCATGAAGGTATAATTTACCAACTTTCTGACTGATTAAGGTTTTCAAGTGGCCATTTTGCAACTTAAAGAGGGTTCAAAGTATTAACAGCTTTGACGGTTGAGACAAAAGAAGAAGCAAGGATTGTTTAAAAGGCAGGGGCATTGGAATTTGAGCAATTTCTTTCAATCATATACCCGAGGCTAAAAAGTGCGATGCTATGTAAAATCAAACGAAGATGTAGGTTTTAGTAGCAATCTCTCATGCTGTGGAGAGGTATGGCAGCTGTTACAGGCTGAGTCCTGTGCAAAAAGTAAAGAAAATGTAAAAAGCTGTAATCCACCGACTTGAGGGTGGGCTGGAGAAAAGTGAGGAAGTTTAATTACCAAAAAAAAAAAAAAAAAAAAAAAAAAAGGCTAGAATCAGTAATAACAGATGTCTGCATGGAAAGGAGTCACTGGGTAGCTGACTGATGTATTTTTCATTTCATAGGTTAGTATAAACTCAAAATTGTCACAATATCTCTGACTGAGTTGTTGGCTGTGGTATCTTAGAAAAAATTAATATCCCAAGCATATTTATAAGAAGGAATTAAGAAAAATTCTACAGTTAACACATTAGCTACTCATCTGAAACCCTCAGGACAAAGATCTGTATTTTTTTTTTTAATCTGAAAGAATTTAAGGCCAGAGAATTCTTATAAAGAAAATGTTCTTAATTTGGAGCCCATAGACACTCAGTGAATCCCTGGATAGACCTTAGGAGTGGTCTGTGAACTTGGAAGGGAGGAAAAAAAAATCACATCTTTATTTTCACTAATTTTAACTGGAAATTAACATATACTATAATTATATAACAAACTATGTAGTATTAGCATTATTTATGATTTTTCCACCAAAAGAAATTGAAGATGTTTTCATATCATAATAGAGCTCAAAATATCATTTATGTTCATCACTATTACAAAAGTCTGACCCACTGTCAGATCTAGGTTTTAAGAATATTTTGATAACTAATTTTAATAGAATTTATTTCCTTTATGATCCTAAGTATTTTATTTTATTTCATCCACTTACAAAACATCAAAGATTTATGAGGAGTGAGTCTAAAAGTTTTCCTGGACTGTCAAAGGGGTCCATGGCACAGAAAAGTTTACGAACCTCTGCTACACAGTGGCTTTATTAAGGTCTAAATGGTTTATACTAGACCAGTGGCTTTTAACTCTCTTAAGTATTAGAATTACTTCAGAGATTTTACCTATTATTTAAAAATCTTAAAAGATAATTCATGCACATCTTTCAGTTGTACAACAAATTATACAATGAAAAGCAAGTTTCTTTCTTACCCCAAATACTACTCCCCAGAAGCAACTAATATTTCCTATGAGGCTTTTGATTCAAATTTAAGCATATATGTAATATATCTGTATTCTATTGTATATGCATATGTTTACATAGGACATTAATTTTTCTGCATTTTACCCAAATAGTAATATACTTTACACAATAATCTATACCTTAGCTTTGTCACTTAACAGTATATCTTGGCAATTGCTCCATATCTGTACAAAGAAAAAAGTACATTTTTAATTTTTGTGGCTAGGTAGTATTTGATTGTAAGTACTCCCACTTTATTTGACCAGATCTTTGTTGATTGCTACTTAATTAGCATTCAGTATTTTACTATTTCAAACAATGTTCCTAATTACAGTTTAATATTTTCTGTGTATAGATCTTCCACATGTTTTGATATGTTTACTCTTGGTGATATTACCTTGCTTTATGCTTTTTTGGTTTATTTATTTATTTATTTTTAATATTTACTATTTGTTGAGAGCTTATATGCCAGGTTCTGTGTTAACCATTTCATTCATATTCTTTCTTTCTTTTTTTTTTTAAAACATCTCTTTTGGTTTATTTTTAATACTTCTTTTTAATCCATCCCTAATGGCCTGTGTTTCTTTGTTTTGCATGTATATTTGTATTTTCCTTCTAAAAGTTTGAATTCTTTAAAAAGTTGAAGTGTATAGTTTTTCTAGTTCCTCTAGTTATTCCTCTATAACTATAATTTTGTATAATATACACAATTTTCTCTTTTTGAAATAATATATATTTGCTCTTTAAGCATTAAGGGGATTAGTATACTTCTGAGGAGTTGTTTGAAGCCCTCGTCCTCCTCAGAAATGTAGCTTTATGAACAGAATCCCAAGGTCATGTTGATGAAAAGCACTTGTTTAGAAGGAAAGACTGCACTAGAACCAGGAGGCTAAGAAGCCTGAAAGATCCTGAATTAACTGGAAGGCTACCCCTTTTCCTGTAATAATTGAAAATCAAAGCTGAATTAAATTATACCCTCACTGTCATTTAGGTTAAAGCTTTCTACTCCTATCACACACCCCAATTTCCTGGATAATTGTCTCATTTCTCTGTCACATTTGCTATGAAAACCTGATATGAATATGAGTCATGGCTAAATTTTAGCTCATGTCAACATTACATAACGTTGTCATTTACATGATGACTGCCAAACTTTTACAAAATAAACTCAGAGATACTTATTAATTAGTCTTAAAGCATATAGTACCCCCACACTTAAAGAACTAGTACTGATATTCTTAGTGTTGCCAGCTCTGTGATAGCAGTGTCCAAATTTTCTCTTTAGCAGTCTAATGTTTAACATGGTAACATTATTTAGTAATTAATTCCACAAATATTTTTGAGAGCGGATGCTATGCTTGGTACTGTAAATAGAAATTTGAGGAAGGTGTAGTTCTTGTCTGCTAAGCTTATTTATTTGGGAGGAAAGGCATTTAGAGTGGTATTTTCAATACTGTGTGAAAAGAACTATAATACTGATGAGCATATGCAGGTAGTATAAGCCAAGCTTGGTGGTTCAGGAAAACTCCCAGAGAAGGGGGCACATAACCCATGGTTACGCAGAGGTTATTTGGATGAGATGAGAGTGTAGACTAGGTAGTGTTGAAGCCCTGGGGCTGGAGAAGCATTTCAGCCAGATGGAATAAAACCAGCAGAATGGAGAGAATCTGTTATTTGTACCTTCATATTTGGAAGTGCTCAGCTATACCTTGATCATATAGAGAAGAGTTAAAAAGAAAAATCAGAGTCTGGTTCATAGTCAGACCATACCTCTACTATAAAAATAAATAAACCAGATTAGGAACCAAGATGGCAGAGTAGAAGGACGTGCTCTCACTCCCTCTTGCGAAAACACCAGAATCACAACTAGCTGCAGGACAGTCATCGACAGGAAGACACTGGAACTCACCAAAAAAGATACCCCACATGCAAAGACAAAGGAGAAGCCACAATGAGATGGTAGGAGGGCCCCAATCACAGTAAAATCAAATCCCATAACTGCTGGGTGGGTGACTCACAGACTGGAGAACACTTATACCACAGAAGTCCACCCACTGGATTACAGGTACTGAGACCCACATCAGGTTCCCAACCTGGGGGTCTGGCAACAGGAGGAGGAATTCCTAGAGAATCAGACTTTGTAGGCTAGTGGGATTTGATTGCAGGACTTCGACAGGATGGGGGAAACAGAGTCCACTCTTGGAGGGCACACACAAAGTAGTGTGTGCATCGGGACCCAGGGGAAGGAGCAGTGACCCTAGCGGAGACTGAGCCAGACCTACCTGCTAGTGTTGGAGGGTCTCCTGCAGAGGCGGGCAGTGGCTGTGGCTCACCGTGGGGACAAGGACACTGGCAGCAGAAGTTCTGGGAAGTATTCCTTTGTGTGAGCCCTCCCAGAGTCCGCCATTAGCCCCAACAAAGAGCCCAGGTAGGCTCCAGGATTGGGTTGCCTCAGGCCAAACAACCAACAGGGAGGGAACCCAGCCCCACCCATCAGCAGTCAAGCGGATTAAAGTTTTACTGAGCTCTGCCCACAAGAGCAACAGTCAGCTCTACCCACCACCAGTCCCTCCCATCTGGAAACCTGCACAAGACTCTTAGATAGCCTCATTCACCAGAGGGCAGACAGCAGAAGCAAGAAGAACTACAATCTGGCAGCCTGTGGAACAAAAACCACATTCACAAAAATAAAGACAAGATGAAAAGGCAGAGGGCTATGTACCAGATGAAGGAATAAGATAAAATCCCAGAAAAACAACTAAATGAAGTGGAGATAGGCAACCTTCCAGAAGAAGAATTCAGAATAATGATAGTCAAGATGATCCAGGATCTCTGAAAAAGAATGGAAGCAAAGATCAAGAAGATGTAAGAAATGTTTAACAAAGGCCTAGAAGAATTAAAGAACAAACAAACAGAGATAAACAATAAAATAACTGCAATGAAAACTACACTAGAAGGAATCAATAGCAGAATAACTAAGGCAGAAGAACGGATAAGTGACCTGGAAGACAGAATGGTGGAATTCACTGCTGCTGAACAGAATAAAGAAAAAAGAATGAAAAGAAGTGAAGACAGCCTAAGAGACCTCTGGGACAACATTAAATGCAACAACATTCGCATTATAGGGGTCCCAGAAGGAGAAAAGACAAAGGACCCGAGAAAATATTTGAAGAGATTATAGTCGAAAACTTCCCTAACATGGGAAAGGAAATAGCCACCCAATTCCAGAAAGCACAGAGAGTCCCACACAGGATAAACCCAAGGAGAAACATGCCGAGACACGTAGTATACAAACTGGCAAAAATTAAAGACAAAGAGAAATTATTGAAAGCAGCAAGGGAAAAATGACAACATACAAGGGAACTCCCATAAGGTTAACAGCTGATTTCTCAGCAGAAACTCTACAAGCCAGAAGGGAGTGGCATGATATACTTAAAGTGATGAAAGGGAAGAATCTACAGCCAAGATTACTCTACCCAGCAAGGATCTCATTCAGATTCAATGGAGAAATCAAAAGCTTTACAGACAAGCAAAAGCTAAGAGAATTCAGCACCACCAAACCAGCTCTACAACAAATGCTAAAAGAACTTCTCTATGTGGGAAACTCAAGAGAAGAAAAGCACCTACAAAAACAAACCCAAAACAATTAAGAAAATGGTCACAGCAACATACATATCAATAATTACCCTAAACATGAATGGATTAAATGCTCCAACCAAAAGACACTGGCTTGCTGAATGGATACAAAAACAAGACCCATCTATATGCTGTCTACAAGAGACCCACTTCAGACCTAGAGACAAATACAGACTGAAAGTGAGGGGATGGAAAAAGATATTCCATGCCAATGGAAATCAAAAGAAACCTGGAGTAGGTATACTCATATCAGATAAAATACTTTAAAATAAAGAATGTTACAAGAGACAAGGAAGGACACTACATAATGATCAAGGGATCAATCCAAGAAGAAGATATAACAATTATAAATATATATGCACCCAACATAGGAGCACCTCAATACATAAGGCAACTGCTAACAGCTATAAAAGAGGAAATCGACAGTAACACAATAATAGTGGGGGACTTTAACAGCTCACTTACACCAATGGACAGATCATGCAAAAGGAAAATAAATAAGGAAACAGAAGCTTTAAATGACACAATAGACCAGATAGATTTAATTGATATTTATAGGACATTCCATCCAAAAACAGTAGATTACACTTTCTTCTCAAGTGCGCATGGAACTTTCTCCAGGATAGATCACATCTTGGGTCACAAATCAAGACACAGTAAATTTAAGAAAATTGAAATCATATCAAGTATATTTTCTGACCACAATGCTATGAGATTAGAAATGAATTACAGGGAAAAAAATGTAAAAAACACAAACACATGGAGGCTAAACAATACGTTACTAAATAACCAAAAGATCACTGAAGAAATCAAACAGGAAATCAAAAATTACCTAGAGACAAATAACAGTGAAAACACTATGATCTAAAACCTATGGGATGCAGCAAAAGCAGTTCTAAGAGGGAAGTTTAGAGCTATACAAGCCTACCTCAAGAAACAAGAAAAATCTCAAATAAACAATCTAACTTTATACCTAAAGGAACTAGAGAAAGAAGAACAAACAAAACCCAAAGTTAGCAGAAGGAAAGAAATCATAAAGATCAGAGCAGAAATAAATGAAATAGAAACAAAGAAACAATAGCAAAGATCAATAAAACCAAAGCTGGTTCTTTGAGAAGATAAAATTGATAAACCATTAGCCAGACTCATCAAGAAAAAGAGGGAGAGGACTCAAATCAATAAAATTAGAAATGAAAAAGGAGAAGTTACAACAGACACCACAGAAATACAAAGCATCCTAAGAGACTACTACAAGCAACTCTATGCCAATAAAATGGACAACCTGGAAGAAATGAACAAATTCTTAGAAAGGTATAACCTTTCAAGACTGAACCAGGAAGAAACAGAAAATACGAACAGACCAATCACAAGTCATGAAATTGAAACTGTGATTAAAAATCTTCCAACAAACAAAAGTCCAAGACCAGATGGCTTCACAGGTGAATGCTATCAAACATTTAGAGAAGAGCTAACACCTATCCTTCTCAAACTCTTCCAAAAAATTGCAGAGGAAGGAACACTCCCAAACTCATTCTATGAGGCTACCATCACCCTGATACCAAAACTAGACAAAGATACTACAAAAAAAGAAAATTACAGACCAATATCACTGATGAATATAGATTCAAAAAACCTCAACAAAACACTAGCAAACAGAATCCAACAACACATTAAAAGGATCATACACCATGGTCAGGTGGGATTTATCCCAGGGATGCAAGGATTCTTCAATATATGCAAATCAGTCAATGTGATACACCAGGTTAACATACTGAAGAATAAAAACCATATGATCATTTCAATAGATGCAGAAAAAGCTTTTGACAAAATTCAACACCCATTTATGATAAAAACTCTCCAGAAAGTGGGCATAGAGGGAACCTACCTCAACATAATAAAGGTCATATACAACAAACACACAGAAAATATCATTCTCAATGGTGAAAAACTGAAAGCATTTCCTCTAAGATTAGGAACAAGACAAGGATGTCTACTCTCGCCACTATTATTCAACATAGTTTTGGAAGTCCTAGCCACGGCAATCAGAGAATAAAAAGAAATAAAAGGAATACAAATTGGAAAAGAAGAAGTAAAACTGTCACTGTTTGCAGATGACATGATACTATACATAGAGAATCCTAAAGATGCCACCAGAAAACTACTAGAGCTAATCAATGAATTTGGTAAAGTTTCAGGATACAAAATTAATGCACAGAAATCTCTTGCATTCCTATACACTAATGATGAAAAATCTGAAATAGAAATTAAGGAAACACTCCCATTTACCACTGCAACAAGAAGAATAAAATACCTAGGAATAAACCAACCTAGGGAGACAAAAGACCTGTATGCAGAAAACTATAAGACACTGATGAAAGAAATTAAAGATGATACCAACAGATGGAGAGATATACCACGTTCTTGGATTGGAAGAATCAATATTGTGAAAATGACTATACTACCCAAAGCAATCTACAGATTCAATGCAATCCCTATCAAATTAGCAATGGCATTTTTTTACAGAACTAGAACAAAAAATCTTAAAATTTGTGTGGAGACACAAAAGACCCCGAATAGCCCAAGCAGTCTTGAGGGAAAAAAAGCGGAGCTGGAGGAATCAGACCCCCTGACTTCAGACTATACTACAAAGCTACACTAATCAAGACAATATGGTACTGGCACAAAAACAGAAACATAGATCAATGGAACAAGACAGAAAGCCCAGAGATAAACCCATGCACCTATGGTCAACTAATCTATGACAAAGGAGGCAAGGATATACAATGGAGAAAAGAGAGTCTCTTCAATAAGTGGTGCTGGGAAAACTGGACAGCTACATGTAAAAGAATGAAATTAGAACACTCCCTTACACCATACACAAAAATAAACTCAAAATGGATTAGAGACCTAAATGTAAGAACGGACACTGTAAAACTCTTAGAGGAAAACATAGGAAGAACACTCTTTGACATAAATCACAGCAAGATCTTTTTTGATCCACCTCCTAGAGTAATGGAAATAAAAACAAAAATAAACAAATGGGACCTAATGAAATTTCAAAGCTTTTGCACAGCAAAGGAAACCATAATCAAGATGAAAAGACAACCCTCAGAATGGGAGAAAATATTTGCAAACGAATCAACGGACAAAGGATTAATCTCCAAAATATATAAACAGCTCATGCAGCTCAATATTAAAGAAACAAACAACCCAATCCAAAAATGGGCAGAAGACCTAAATAGACATTTCTCCAAAGAAGACATACAGATGGCCAAGAAGCACATGAAAAGCTGCTCAACATCACTAATTGTTAGAGAAATACAAATCAAAACTACAATGAGGTATCACCTCACACCAGTTAGAATGTGCATCATCAGAAAATCTACAAACAACAAATGCTGGAGAGGGTGTGGAGAAAGGGGAACCCTCTTGCACTGTTGGTGCTAATGTAAATTGATACAGCCACTCTGGAGAACAGTATGGAGGTTCCTTAAAAAACTAAAAATAGAATTACCATATGACCCAGCAATCCCATTACTGGGCATATACCCAGAGAAAACCATAATTCAAAAAGACACATGCACCCCAATGTTCACTGCAGCACTATTTACAATAGCCAGGTCATGGAAGCAACCTAAATGCCCATCAACAGACGAATGGATAAAGATGTGGTACATATATACAACGGAATATTACTCAGCCATAAAAAGGAATGAAATTGGGTCATTTGTAGAGACGTGGATGGATCTAGAGACTGTCATACAGAGTGAAGTAAGTCAGAAAGAGAAAAACAAATATCGTATATTAACGCATATAATTGGAACCTAGAAAAATGGTACAGATGAACCGGTTTGCAGGGCAGAAATGGCGACACAGAAGTAGAGAACAAATGTATGGACACCAAGGGGGGAAAGCAGCTGGGGGGCCGGGGTGGGGGTGTGATGAATTGGGCGATTGGCATTGACATGTATACGCTGATGTGTATAAAATTGATGACTTATAACGACCTGCTGTATAAAAAAGTAAATAAAATAAAATTCAAAAAGAAAAAAAAACTAACACACCATGGTAAAGCAATTATACTCCAATAAAGATGTTAATAAATAAATAAATAAACCAAAGAAAGATTTCAATGTGGTTTCTCCACATAGATCAGTACCTTTTTTTAGACCAGTATTTTTATTCAGAGGAATTAGGGAGAAGTCAGATGTATAAATAAGTAGCCTGGAGGGCATATCAGAATTTCTTCAGGGGTGCTGTAATTTGAAAAAGTATAATTCAACGTTACATTGCACTATATTTATAAACGAAAAAATACCTTTCGAAACATAAATTTTAGGAACGTAAGAGTTTAACAAATAATTGCTGCAAATGAACATGAGTTTTAGAAAGGAGGAAAACACTCATGTACATGAGTCATAAAATAAAGACCTTTTAAAATTAACAGGTAAGATGAACCAAGTTAAAATTTTCTCTCATTGAAGAACGGGACTTAATTTAATGGATTTAAAGCTTTTGTTTTTAAAAATATACTTTCTAATATTCAAGGGAGATAATCTTCTACATATTTGTTGTCTCTATTCTGTTGCAACATAGTCTATGAATATTTTCATATAATTATCAAGTAGCTGTTTAAAAATTCATATTATTGTGCTCATTTATTTGTTTAACAGAAATTCGACAACAAATCCAAGAAAGTGCCTTTACTCTAATTAACAAGAAATAAGGTAACTGACTTTTTCAAGGAGCTGTATTACATATTTAATCCCATACTTGAAATCTGGGTTCGTTATACACTAATATCAGTGCTTTGGAAACGTAAGGATCTCCCCCCAAAAAAAAGAAAATAGAAGATTTGCATTTCAGGATAGTAATGTGTGCACATATATTTAACACTGTTCCAAGAAATTGATCAAAGAAATATAAATAATGGGAGAAATTTTTAAAAAATTATTAACAGTGTTGCATAACAGGTAAAAAGGCCATTAAGAGGCCCATATTAGAGGATTGTTCCTATAAAAACTATTGCAGATGGGAGCAGATGGAGAGCCATAAAAATTAGACTGCGATAAGGCACCTACAACAAAAAAAATGTCCACCTGTGAAATAAGAAAACAAGATTGCCTAACACCCCTTGTACATAATCCAATCTCTGAGCAGAGGCTGAGGATTGACTCCGCTCCAGCAGTGAATGGAGGGCAAATAGAGGGCACCAATAGAACTACTGGCTGAGTGAGCAGTGTCACAACAGACCAACAGTGAGATTAATAATATTAGGTGGAGAAGGCAGGGGCAGGAGATCAGCTAACTTGGGGTTGTTCAACTGTGGAAAAAAAACCCAGTTACCAAAGCAGAGAACGTTCTGTCATGTGAGTCCTTCCCCTGGAAACTCCTGCACTGCTCACTGCCAGCACTTGTGATTCTCAGATCCAGCAAAATAAAGCTATAGAAAATGAAGATATTTCCCTTTCTCCTTTAACTGTAACTAAAACAGAAATGAAACCTACGTAACTGCTGACTGATTCGGCAACAACTTCCCCAACTGAGCAAGTGTCTCACTCTGTAAAGCTGAACAAACAGAAAAATCAGCAGGCAAATGGAAAATTTAGTAGTTCAGGGAAGGAAAACTATTGTGAGGAGATAAAGCAAATGTCCTCTGAGGGAAATAAAACAGATTCATTCCAAGAAACAGGAGCAAATTTTCAAAATTCTCTAGTTCATGTTCCCCACGAGAGTCTAGAAAAGGTGGCACCTATACAAATGCAGCAATTTAAAAATTTTAAAAAGATTGCATTTAGATGCAAACTCTATTCAAAATTAAAACACAATTTTAATTTTGTGGAGAATCTGTAAATTAGAAGATTTATAGGAATATGATGATTAAAATACTATCAATAATAATTAATGTTTGTTAAACTCTTATTATGTGCCAGAGTTTTTTTATCCTTTACATGCAATAAGAGATGTTATCCTCACAACAACAACATTACAAGGTGAATACTAATATGCTCTCCATTTTACAGATGAGGAAACTGAGGCACAGAACATTTAAGTAACTTGCACAAAGATCGAAGATTTGTTAAGTGGTAGACCTAGGCAATGTAATTCAAGGGCCCACAGACTTGATTCTAGAAAAAGAAAAAGGAGTAAACAGAGAACCAATAATTGAAGAAAACCTCATAATAGGCATTGAAATAGGTACTGAAATGTAGCAGAAAGGATATTGTATTAATTGGAATTATCCTTGACCATATAGTATTGATGATTTACACTGCTGTTGTCCAGTGTACGTTGTATAGATTTGATGGTTTATCTCTTTGGGAAGATAAAAAAGGACACTGGCTAGAGCGAATTATAACATAGTACATTCCCAAATTTGTGCATAAATTTTTTAGTACATGTATCAATTTAAAAACTGATGAAATGAACCAATTAGCAAAGAATTATCTCTGCTAAGAATAGCTGTTATTAAATCCCTGCTATGAGAAAATAGAAACATTGTGATATCATTATTGTCTAGGTGATATTTCTTCCGAAAGTATTATTAAAGGATTAACCTATAACATGTGCAAAATTTGAGTAAATTGAGAAAATACTGCAGTTCAATATAAAAATAATATGAGAAATTTAATCAGTTTGTATTAAGCAAGTTACTATACCTGTCTCTTTTTACAAAACTCTTTAGCAACTATTACTTATTTTAAAAATATAGGAAGGGAATTACATATTCAAAAGTTTTTAGATAATTGAAATTAAATTCTTTACAAGGTTACCACTGGAAGAATATTTTAACTTATTTCTTTCTTTCAGCATCACATAATGTATTAGCAACCAGAATATGTAAATATATTATCTAGAGCAAATATTCTGCCACTGCTCTCTCAGCATGCATTTTTGATGGCCTTAGTAAATGCGCAAAGAACAGATACAAGTAAATGTGGCCGGAAGTTATATAAATGCCTCTGCAAGTGCACTTATACAGGTTATCTTGTGGTGATGATCAAACTTTGGTTATAATATTTAAAGATCTTTTTATACTATGTCTATTTTCATATTTCACCATTAAAATGTGTTGGCATTTAAAGAACAGAGACTCTAATTTTTTTGTTTGTTTCTTGATTTTTTTTGGTTTAATTTTATTCATCTAAAACTGGAATTAAAATAATTTATTTTTAAAAATAGAAAATGGAATACATCTAAAGTTAAATTTTTGCTTTTTTTTTTTGAAATATTATTCTTCTCCATAAGCCTACTTCCTCCTAGTCATGATTTAAAAACCTTGCATAGTTTGAATTTTCAGATACTGGAATGTTTAACAAAGTTTTTGCCACTTTAAAACACACCAGAAGATTTAAATCTTATTTTTTTCACTCAAAAAAAAATTCAAAGTACCTGGTTACATAATAGTAGTTAAAATATTTAGTATTATTTAGATATAATATGCAAAATATCTTTGTCAGTAAATATGATTTACCCAGTGCTGTATAATAAAAAAAAAAATGGTTTTTATTTGTGGTTCCTGGCACAGAGCTCCTAAAACCTTTGGAATTTCCTAAGTGACTGGAGTGTCTTTTGTTATTCATAATAATGAGCTTTTTTTCACTATGAGTTTATGCTAATGAAGTGACTCAAGGTGGCCCCTTAGATAGTTTGGAGAGACTGGCCACACTCATTGGAGGGGAGAGTGGCTGGAAATAGAGTTTAATCACCAGTGACCAATGATTTAATCATACGGGTCTAAAGAATAAGACCTTAAAAAACTCACAAACAAGATTCAGGGAGCTTTGTGTCGGTAAATGCATCAACGTGCTGGGAGCGTGGTACTCCTAGAAAAGGCATGAAAGCTCTGCTCCTTCCTCCTAATACCATGCCCTGTGCATCTTATCCATTTGGCTGATTTGTACCCTTTATAATAAACTAGTAATCCAAGTACAGTGATTTCCTGAGTTCGAATAATGAATCGTTCTAATAATTATTGAAGCTGAGGGTGAGGGTGGGTTGTGGGAGCTCCTGACTTTTAGTCAAGTCTGACAGAGTGCAGGACCCAGGAATTGTGACTGGTGTCTGAAGTGAGTGCAGTCTTATGTGACTGAGCCCTTCAATCTAGGAAGTCTGATGCTAGCTCTGGGTAGTTAGTGTCGGAATATAAATGAATTGTAGGACACCCAGCTGGTATCAGAGAATTAGAGAATTGTTGGAAAATGACCTATACAGATATTGCTCTCCATATAGTAAGTGATATTTAGTTCAGATAATAGCATTTATGTAATAGCAAATGACATTATGAATTTGAATCTGTGGCATAACAATGAGAGCCCCAGGATTTCAACTATTACAATTTCATTTTGTTGAACTGGTTTTAATCTCCCAGTATATTAACAGGACCCAAAAATGCAATGTCAGTAGGAGTAAATGCCATGATTACATCTCTTACCATCTTAGCAATTTAAGGACTATTATTAGGAAGAAAAGAATCCGTCAAGAGGAAAAGCACACCAGACACAACTTGTGTATTTCTTCCATGATTTAATATGACTTATTAGATAACGGACACTAAATCAGTGTTCACAATACTTATTAATAGAAATTCCAATTCAAGTATCTTCTCAGCTAGCAGCTTTGGATAGAAGCTTTTTGACTGGCAGTTGGAATCATCATAAACAGAGGCAGAACTTTAGAACTGAAAAGAATTGGAAGAAACCCAAAAAAGGAACGCCATGAGTATTACTAACCAAAACCAATTTCATTGGATGATATATGTAGAGCAGTGTCTGTAACCAATCAGGTTTTCCATCCCTGTCTAGCCAACAGTGCTGAAGGTTTGCCCTTGCCCTAAGGCAGCTATTGTTTGAGGGAAAGTTGCTGCTCTTAATGCAAATTCAGTGACTTCAATTGTCTTCTCTGACATTACCAAAGAAAAGATGCCCTGGGCTGTTAAATATATATTTTTAAAAAACTGATATGCATTGGAGAAAGTCCAGCTGTTGGCTCTTAAAATAATGCACTTGACTTCCAAGTTATGGTGGTCAGCTAAGCTTTGCTGATAGAGTTCCCCACTGAAAAGCCTCTGAAAACACAGGAACGCTTGTAGAGTTACAATTGTACTATAAGGTAAAGTGAATAATGTGTTAAATATTATTTGAGGGCCTATTCTGGGCCAGGCACTGTTTTAGGTAAACATACAGAGACAATTCCCTGTCTTTTTAGAGATATCATTCTAGGTGGGGTAGAGGCTGACAGTATACACATAATACATTAGAAGGTAAGGAGTTCTATGAGTGGGAGGGATACACGGAATTGCCAAACTCTGAAAGTATTAATTTTGTAAAAGTATCAGATTGAGAAAGGATGCCACTCATGTCTGCTGCACGGACAGGCAGGTAGGAGATGGGAGAGAGTCCCTGCGTACCTCTATTCCCTATCCCTATAGCAGAAATGGAGGCCTGTGTTCAACCACAAAGAGTGGTGATTATTCCCCTGTTGGGGCAAGCAAAATTGACCAACACACTAAATTCCCTTATCCATTGAGTGTCCAAAAGTCACAGTATATAAACTAACCAGAGGTGAATAGGGCCAGGTGGGCCCCATAATGCCTGGATATTAAATCAGCTGTAAGTGAGAGTAGAAATAGGAAAAACATAGGGAATTAGTACTGTCTAGAGATTTTTATTTTCATCTGGCATTTTTAGTAAAAAATAGATCCAAACATAAGTTAATAAGCAGTCACACTATTTGCCATAGAATTGTAACAACACTGTGAGGTAAAGATTATCATCTCTATTTTAGAGATATGCTAAGTAAGGTAGAGACAAGTTAAGTGATTTGCCCAAGATCACACCTCTAGTAGGTTGTAGAGCTGGGTTTGAACCCACGCAATATGATTTGAGATAGTATGCTTTTAAACAATATACCAGACTGCCTCTCATTGTAAAGGAACCAGGTAGTGGAGGTAAATAAAATAGCCCTGTCTCAGTTGCACCAAATAAGCATTTGCTAGAAACCACAAATTTGGGAGTACACATCTATTGTTCTCCAGATTCAGGTATGAGAGGAGAATTTTGGCAGCATCCTGGTGGACACTGAGTAGGAGAAAGTTTGGAATCCGTGTTCACATTGTCAACTTACAACGTGTAGGCCTGGATATATTGGTTGTATATTAAAGAATGAGTATACATATATTAAAGATTATATATCTTTATATATATTAAAGATTACTCATTAAAGAATGAGTAATCCAGAAAAAAAAATCAACATGAGGAATCAATGAAAATATTATCTCATATAGTATAAGTCAACATGGACCTAAACACAATGGGCAACGCATATCTAAATACTACTCAACTTAGGAAAAAAAAGTTAGTAAGTATCTATGTTGTACTCTTTACAATTTCAATAAAATTATGGGCTATAGGAATAAAATGACAATGGAGTAGTCTGAAATATCAGATGACATACAAAGAGCAGTAATGATCAAAACTGACACTGCAGAAAATCAAATTAGGAATTAAATAAAATGTGCATACAATTCAAGGTGTGAACGTCACAGGTGATGTGAAAACAAAAGTGATCAATTGAGGTATAAGAAGACATAGTAGATCTATTAATTATCTTATTTTTAAACTAAAACTAAGAAAGAAATCAACCTTTACTAATACTTACTGTACAGATTACACTGGTGGCTTCCCTTTGTTAATATAGCACATGGTTGTGGATGACATTCAATACAAGTGGTATAAAGACAAAAGAGGAGAGAAGGCTCCATGGTACAGCCTGAGAGACTGGCAGGTTTTTTGTTGGTTTTTAGTTTTGTTTTTGCATATAGCAATGTGTATATGTACCTATACAATGTATTACATGCCTAGGTAAATAGATTCAGAGATTGCATTTTCCTAAATCATAAAATATTTTTTTCCAGTACTTGAGATAAGTCACTATGAAAAACTTCTGTACTGGTTACCTCATGACAAAAGACTTAAGAGAACTGTTGAACTTAAATATGAGCTAGAGATTTTTCTTTTATAAAAAGAAGCATTCCAGATTTTCTATAAAGACAAATGGCTGTCAGGGGATTGCTAGTTGGTATACATTCTAGTAAAAACAAACACCTTAACGTGTTCCTTCATGGAAGTGATTTCTATCAACAAGTGAGAAAGTAACAGTTTTTTTAAAAAAAAACTCACAGTAAGGAGAAAGATTTTGAAAATATAAGGAAATATGTTCATCATAATGTGTTTGTGTGTGGCTGATAGTGATATAAATGTGTTATTGATAAAAACTTACACATCTCCATACTTCAAAACCTTGGGAACAAAATTTTTTAATGTAATTAAAAATGTTCCATGTGAGGAATTTCAGTGAATTTTGAAATTTGTTAAAATTTTAACCAAAACCAAATTTTAACTCCAAAAAAACTGTTATTTGACGTGGGTGTGAAAGTAAATATTATAGTTTATTAAACACAGCTAATTCAGCACTTATTCCACTTGGATCACATATCTTTGAATGTAATTCATTTCAGTTATATTAGCCACTAACAGCAAGTATCTAAAACTTAGATCTTAGAGACATTGTATCAGAAGGTATTAAATCAAAGATTACCAAATCAGAACAGACTTGTGGTTGCTAAGGGGGAGAAGGTGTTGGGAAGGGATGGAGTGGGAAGTTAGGGTTAGCAGATGCAAACTATTATATATAGAATGGATAAATTAGGTCCTACTGTATAGCCCAGGGAACAATATTCAATATCCTGTGATAAACCATAATGGAAAAGAATATGAAAAAGAATGTATATATGTATAACTGAATCACTTTGCTGTAGAGCAGAAATTAACAAATCAACTATACATTAATAAAATAAAATTTTAAAAAATTTCCAAATCAATGAGAAATATGTAATGATATTGCTGCACTAAAAATAATTCTCATTATTGTAAATTTTATAAATAATACTTTAGAGCAGGCATAAAGGGTTTTGCTCTTAATACATAAAAAAACTATTTAAAAATGTTTATTACATCTTTATCTTGTACCTTCTAATTTTTTGCTTTTGCATACACTTATGATATAGTACATATGTATAATTTTAATAAATAAATAGAGATTTTTTTGTGGTGTAAAACAAGTCAACTGTGACACTCCTTACCTACTCTGACCACTTTGGCCAGAACTCCTTGTAAAATCTGCTCATGATATTTATTAGGGGAAAGATACTGGAGAATGCCTACCTGAAAAATGTTATATGTGATCTGTGCAGATTGTTTACTGTAATTAACCTGTAATTCGGCTTGCTGAAGAATGGAACATGGTAACATAGATATGTTTTATCTGTGCAACTGAGTATAAAACTGAAGAACCACAAAACTGAAATGGCTTCTTTGAGAAAGAAGTTTCCATATCCATTGTTCAGAATTTGTTATCTTCACCCAAATTATCCTAACACCAGAGAAAGGGATATTTTTGAAAACTGTAGCTAAAGGATTTGGCCTTTTCTAGAAAGAAATGTTACAGTTTTTGCCTGTATCCTTTGACTCATTATTAAAGTTTGGTTATATCTTGGATAATATCTATTACTAGCCAGAGTCTACTTTGACAGTTCAACCTACTTAGTAAGCTGTTAGCTCAATTTTTTTTTTTTTTTTTTTTTTTTTTACTGATAGGGTACAATATAGAAGTGTAGATAGGCACTAGTATAGAGGACAATACAAATGAAAACAATGAAATATTTGATTCTATAGAAGTTTATACGAACAAGCTGAAAAAATGTATTTTAACAGAAATAAATAGTTACACATTAATAGAAACTTTAGCAATGAACACAAATAGGTGTCTCCAGTTCAGATGTCTCAGTAACCCTTTACTTTGCAAGTGACCAAAGAACAGTTCAAACTGGCTTAAATAGTATGAGAAATATTTAGCTCATGTAAGTGCAGAAACAGTCTTCACATATTGTTTTTATCCAGAGGTCTAATGGCGCCTCAGACCCTGATTTGTTTCCACAACTCTACTTCTTTCTGAGGTGTCAGCTTTATCCTGACCCCAGCTGTCCTACTGCTAACTAATTAAAGCTTGTGTACCTTAGTGCCTGCCATTCTATGCCTAGTTTCTCTAGTCAGAAACAGTGGCTGCCAGAAGCTCAGAGGGCTACATATTTCTTTGCTTATGTTGAGAGTAAGAGATTGACTGAAAGACAGTTTTGGTCTTTGCTCTGATTGAACCATCTGTGGTGACTTTGGTCACCTCAAAGAAATTATCTTGGTCAGGTAATTCTATTTGGTGATGTGCCCATCCTAGAACTAAATATGGTGGCAAGGAGGTTTGTTGGGATTCTGTTGACAGGTTTACAGTCCATCCTGGGAGCTAGAGCTCATATGCAGTCAATTTTATATAAACTTCAAAGCTAAAATTCTCGGAGGTCAGATTTACCAAAGGAAAATCTGGGAACTGGGTGTAATGGATGCTGTGGTACACTGTCTGTATCTTTCCTTCGGACAGAGGGACTGGATTCACCAGTTGCTGGGACTTTTGGTTGATGATGGATACAACTGAGGCCTTCTCCAGGAATTCTTCAGTCAAAGGATGCTATCTCACCTAAGATCTTACTCCCTTCTTGGGACAGCCCACATCACATAACCAGTTTGTGTGGGAACACAAAGGCCTGTCCCTTTTCCTCAATGTGGACAACTTCCATGGACCGTACTAGTCCTAGAAGCTTTGCTGTGACTATAGTACAAGTCCACTTCTCTGCACAACCAGACTTCCTTCACTGGTGGGGTTCCCAAGAGTATTCCCTATGATGGTTAATTTTTTTGTGTCAACTTGACTGGGACACAGATTACCCAGAATAGACATTATTTCTGAGTGTGTCTGTGAGGGTTTTTCTGGATATGAGTAGCATTTGAATGAGTGGACCAAGTAAAGCAGATTGTCCTTCCCAGTGTGTTCTACTCAGGGCCTGAATAGAACAAAAAAGTGGAAGAAGGGGAATTAACTAGCTCTGCCTGACTGTCTAAGCTGGGACCGGTGTCCTCTCCTGCCCTTGACTGGGATTACACCATTAGCCCTCCAGTTCTCAGAACTACACTACCAACTTTTGGCAGATAATGGGACTTCTCAGCCTCCATTGTGAACCATGGATACCTTTTTCATCTGTTTACCTTTAAGTTTTATGTATCCTTATATTTTAGATGCCTCTTATAATCAATTTATAGGTTTTTTCAAATTGAGTCTAACAGCCTTTGTCTTTTTTGGATCATTTAGTTCATTGGCATTTAATGTAATTATTGTATTTGTATCTATTTTCTTATTATTTGCTTTCTATTTGGTCCATATGTACTCTTTTTCTTGCCTTCTATGTCTTTCTTGCTTTCTATTTTAATGATTGAGAATTTTTTATTATTTCATTTTCTTTCTATTACTCTTAGTAGTTACATATCCTTTTACTACTTCATTAGATTTTATGTTAGAGGTTATAACACATGTCTTTGTTTTGTTAAAGTCCAACCACTTTTCATACATAGCAAAGATCTTAAAATATTTTATCACCATTTATCCCTTCATGAATTATTTGTTACTATTGTCATGTATTTAATTTCATATATATTTTTAAATCTCATAATCTGTTATTATTTTTGTTTTATACAGTGTGTGTTCACACTTGCTCATGTAATTACAGTTTTATTGTTCTTCAATCCTTCCTACACAGCTAAGCCTCCTTTCAGGATTATTTTTTTCTGCTTGAAGATCACCCATATTTCTTTAGTGAGGATCTGCTAATGATGAATTTTCTAAGTTTTTGTTTGTTTAAAAATATCTTTACTTCCTCTTTAGTTTGGATAGATATTTTTGAAATATATATTCTCCGGATGCTTTTTAAATTTTGTCTCTTTTTTGAGCAGTTTTAATTTGCTGTCCCACAGTGTTTTTTCTTTTTTGTATTCCTCCTGTTTGGGGTTCATGGCACTTGTAGAATGTTTGGTTTGATGGTACATCATTTTTTTTTTTAAATCTCAACCAATCTCTTTTCACATATGACTTCTACCCTGTTTGTTTTCTTCTGTCTCTCTGGAACCCCAGTTACATCTAAATTAGATCTTTTTGGTTGTATTTCCTGTGTGTCCTCTGTACTTTTCAATAATTTCAATCATTTGTCTCTCTGTGCTTAATTCTTAGTATTTTCTTCTGACTTGAATTCAATTCTCAAATCCTCTCTTTAGCTGTGTCTAACCTGCTTTTCCTGCTATGCATTCCATTCTCAATGTCACTGTAAGTATCTTCTTTTTAGTGTTAGAATTTACAGTTGATTCTCTACTATTGCTATTACTTCTCTCCCAGTATTCTTGGTCTATTTTATTTCCTTGGGCATATTAACCATGACTATTTTTCTATTTTGAAAGTTGTATTATCCTGATTCCTTGTAGGTCTAGTTTTACTACCTATTGTTTCTTTTGGTTTAAGTCACTTTATCTTGTTTCTTCATATATATATGATTTTTATTGATTGAGTGACAGATATTAAGATAACTTGAGATATAGGATGATGTTGCCATCTTCCACAGATGATTTATATTTACTTCTGGTAGGAAGCTAGTAGAAACAAGCAATAATCCTGGATTACCTTAAATCAATCAAATATTAGGTTTATTCAAGACTGAGCTTCAGTCTCTACAAAGGAAGGTCTGTCTGATTCACCCTTACTCCTTTTTTATGGCCCAATAAAGTTTCCATGCCCTAGATCCCCCAACTTCCATATTTTTGCAGACTACACATACCAATTTTTCTCTATGTCTTCACAATTCCAACGAAATCTCTGCTCAGTTTCTCAGGTGGATCAGTCTTTCCAGAATCAGCATAAGATTTTAAGGGGAAAGCAGCCCCAAATGCCTGGCTCCACCCTCTGAGTTTCTTTTTAGTTTTCTAGCATAAATTTTCAATGCCTGTTATCTTCTAAAGATTTGAAACAAATTTTCTTTTTGTTCAACTTTCCTAGTTGTTCTCAGAGGAAGACTGGTCAAAATTTCCAAGTTCTCAATTATTGGAAATTGAACTCTCTAATCAAGTTTTAAAGTACCATCACTAGATAATTTTGAAATCTTCTCTTTATATATGCTGTTCTTTTGTTTACCTATGATATATATAGTTGTGACTAAGAATTTTAATTCTGTTTAAGATTGATTGGCATTCTCAATCTGAGTTTTGACGTTTTCAACAACTCTGGAAGAATGTTTACCTCTTATCTTTTTGAATGTTGTTACTGACATTTTCAGTTGTTCTTCCATGTTTTTTAATTCCTCTTTTATATGTCTTATTATTTTTCTTCTTAATAGATCTTTATATCATTTCACCAGATTTATTTTGCATCTTAACTTTTATTCAGTTAGGTCTAAATTTCTCTTTACTTCACTTATTGACTTTTTACATGTAATTACCTTATTATGAAAAACAACATCCAATATGATCCCAATTTTGTAAAAAAAATTAATATTTAGAAAATTAGAAACAAATGTATCAAAAAGTAAAAGCTCTCTAAAAAGCGTTGAAGAAATTATTTTAATTTTAATCTGTGCCCTTTCTATATTTTTCAAATTTTCTACCATGAGCTTACATTACTTTTGTAAGAAAAGAAATCCATAGTTTTAAGGGAAAGCAATCCATTTTGATAATTTTTTAATATGTTAATACCTTTATCTTCTTAGATATTTTTTCAGTTATTAAATTAATCCCTATATAAGCCTGGTTCCCTGGCAAAATAGTTTTTGCATCTAAATCCCTACAGACTGTCCTGCCTAATTATAAAGACATATCAAACAGAAAACAATATATTAGACAATTCTTGATGAATATTTTCTAGATGATCAGTAAAACTGCAAATCTTTTCTTCATTGCATGAATGTTAATGCCTGAATATTTTTGCATTTCTTTGCCTTTCAACTGCGAAATTAGACTGCATGGTCAACTAACTGGTCTCTGGAATTAGAATAGTGGCTAGCTAACTAGTCTTTAAGTCTCTACATTCACTGTGACTGCTGAGAATTTGATAGGCTATTACTTAATTCAGTTTTAAAACAGTCTTCCCCTGGACTGGAAAAACTAGTATATGTCTCAACAATCCCTGATCAACTTCAGAATTTTTGATATTTCACAAAGCAAAATGTTTGTCTTATTTGTATGATTCAGTGAAAAAACCCAGATAAATCTTTAGCTAAGAGAAGCTTTATTTATGGAGCCTATTAAAATTTAACCCAATACAACCACATATATAAAAAAGTTAGAAAAAATTCTATTCTTTGCTTTGAATATTAGATTTTTGTGATAGAACACAAAAGTAAAGAAAATCAACCATTACTGAGGAATAGTAAAGGAATAAAATGTCTTTTTATTAATAAAATCCAAAACAAATGACACATGGCTATCCAAGGATATATTTCTCTGGTTGTTTGTGAAGCTCATGTTCAAACTTCATTATTTCAAATGTCACTCACTATTTCAGATTTGTTTAACAGGCTAAAATCTTTATAATTGCAAGTCAATTGCCATTCAAATAAAAAAGTCCTTGGTAAAGGGTTCATTTGCAAATCCTAAAAGAAATAGATTAACTCGTTTTTCCATTGATCCACTGAGTAATAAAAAACATTTTAAATCATACAATTTATAAAAATCATATCACATCTTCAGATAATATACAGAGAAACTTAAAACTTCTATGGTTTCAAACACTATCACAGTTGAAATAATTTCAAGTTTATTATAATCCCATAGGTATGTGGTGGGTCAGGAGATGTGTGTGTGTGTGTGTGAAAGAAAAAGAGAGAGACAGAGACAAAGAGAAAGAAAGAGAGATTGAAAATGAACAGGAAGAAAAGAGAGACTTGATTCTATGACTATTAAACATACACTTCTGACTAAGTTACAAAAGCTTTTAATCTTTAAAGTAATATGGAGAGAAAATGTCTTTTCACATGTGTAAAAGATGGCAGTATAGAATTAGGAATGTTTTATATCTGGTCTATATAGGGCAAAGATAAAGGTACCTCTAAAAATCTAATCTACAAGAAGGCCTTAGTAATATGATCTAACAAGTTAAGGTGAAACAATTTATTATGTAACATAACTTTGAGCAAATAGAAATGTATAAATCCCACTTGCATTGATTTAGCCTAGATTAGAATTATAGCTGAAATCATAGACCACAAGACAACATTTGATGAGAAGAAAAAAAGGTTGCTGAAACAATCGATTTTGATAATGTGATGCACTGGGGTTTTTTTGTTTTGGTTTTTCTGGCTGTGCCATGCAGCATGTAGGATCTTAGTTCCCTGACCAAGGATTGAACCCATCCCTCCCCCTGACCCCCCAGCATTGGGAGTGCGGAGTCTTAACCACTGGACCACCAGGGAAGTCCCCATGATGCACTGCCTTAGACTAGCATCACTAGGTAAAATACAGGCCATTCAGTTAAATTTGAATTTCAGACCAACAACAAATAATTTTTAGCAAAAGAATGTCCCATGCAATATTTGGGACATACTTACACTATAAAATTGTTGTTGTACTTACACCAAATTGTAGTTATGTTAAAAATTATTTGTTGTTTATCTGATATTCAAATTCAAGTGGGCATCCTATATTTTTATTTGCTAAATCTCAAAACCCTATATTAGGCATTAACTAACATTATAAAGAATAATAGAGTATATTGAAAGATATGTATGCATTTTTTAAAAATAAAAAGAGACAAGTGGTATAAAGGCCAGATAAGAAAAAATGTTGAAATATAGTTTCTAATCAGTTATTATTAAGACCCAAGATATAAATAGTATTAGACAGTCAGGTTTTATAACTAGTATTTATACACAGTCTGTATTTTGTCATCATAAAGTTGAATTTTGGGTAGTTTTTGTTTTTTACTGAGCTTTTCTGTGATCTACTGCTTTTTATTATAAAACAATTATATTGTCTCTTACAGGAAGTAACATTTACTCAAGGCTTTGATTATTGTAAAACTCATTTTATGTATACTTGTTAGGTAAAATTGTAAAAATGTTATAAGAACTATTATTCTTGGAGACTATACTCGTTGGAATTTGAGTTCATTTACCTAAATTGTATTGTACATACTAATACCATGATTATTAACTCATTTTCTGTATTCTAATTTACTTAATCTCTAATGTGGTTGTATTTAAGTGGCATGAGTTTACTTGCATCATCTTAGACTTGGCTTTCTTCCTACAGGTCTGCTTGAAAACCACCTATTTTGTGATTCTACTAGATTTATTTCAGGGTACAAAGTAAATCATGTTTCAACAACTGAAACAACATTACAGTAGAAGCCCTTATCCACAGGGGGTACGTTCCAAGACCCCCTGTGGATGCCTGAAACCACAGATAGTACTGAACCCAATATATACTATATTTTTTCTATACATACATACCTATGATAAAGTTTAATTTATAAATTAGGCACAGTAAGAGATTAACACAATAACTAACAATAAAATAGAACAATTATGACAATATACTGTAATAAAAGTTATGTGAATGTGGTCTCTCTCAAAATATCTTCTTTTACAAATTCAATGCCTTTGACATTTATCATACACTGTGGCTATAACTTTTGCATTTTGAGATGCTATAGCAAAACTAACACAAATTTCTTTTTCCTTCTTACAATTTCATGGACAGAAGATTCGTTTTTTGGTGTTTGGTTTTTTTTAACATCTTTATTGGAGTATAATTGCTTTACATTGTTGTGTTAGTTTCTGCTGTATAATAAAGTGAATCAGCTATACGTATACATTTATCCCCATGTCCCCTCCCTCTTGCGTCTCCCTCCCACCCTCCCTAGATTTGTTTTTAACTGTAGTTCTTAGCAATCTCAGCATACAATTTCTTTTTTCCTTATTAAGTCAAGAACCTTCACCTTTTCACTTAAAGGAAACACTTTATGGCTTCTCTTTGGCGTGTCCGAATTGCCAGTATCACTACTCTTGCACTTTGTGGCCATTATTTAGTAAAATACGGGTGACTTGAACACAAACACTGCAATACTTTGACAGTCGATCTGATAATCCAGGCAGCTACTAAGTGACTAACTGGTGGAATACGCTGGGCTGGACAAAGGTATGATTCACAGCCTGGGCTGGATGGGGCGGGACAGTGTGAGATTTCATCACGCTACTCAGAATGGCATGCAATTTAAGACTGATGAATTGTTTATTTTGAAATTTTCCATTTAATATTTTCAGACCATGGTTGACAACAGGTAACTAAAATTGTGGAAAGCAAAACCTTGAATAAGGGGGACCACTGTATTCTGATGTCTGAAAATAGGTAGTGTATATGTGAAAATATCTTACTTACAAACTTTAAATATATTGTAAAATAGCTATTGAAGACATCATCAATATTTCGTATGCTCATTTCTACCTCTAAACTTAGGCCAGTTCTTTTCCCTGCCCTAAAATATTTGTTTCCCAGCTTCCACCTATCCAAATTCAGCTCCTCCTTCAGAGCTTGGAAGAAGATATAACCAACTAACAACAAAATTCCCCTGCAATATCAACTTATGTTGATTTCTCATTTTTCTGTATTCTCAAAGTAGGTGTGGTCTCCACTACCCATTCTCACACATTATAAATTACTGATTTATTTTACTTTAAAATTATCTCTTAAGACTCACTTTTCCACCAGAATTATAGGCAACTAAGGGGCAGATATTGTTGTCCTCTGTTATATTTCTCACAGTATTCATTTATTAATTCATTCAACAAATATTATTGGGTTCCCACCATGTCCTATGCTTATGCCACCTGGTAGGAATTCAATCACTGTTGAGATTCTTTGGAGTTTATAATCTGATGGAAATGGCAAAGGGTTGTTAAATACTAGTTGCAAAAAGTATGAATATCATGGCCTCATAACCCCTGGGATATTGTGAATACCTAAAAACTGGTTGTGAAATGGAACAGAATAAGGTCTCTCGTGACTCATATATTTTAGGAATTGGTTAATGTAGCTTTTTCTTTATTTTCTATGGAAATATAACAGAAGTTAACAATTGACTTTCTTACCTGAAGCAAAGCACTTTAGATTTCCCTAAAACGTTTCTGGTAAGCAGGAGCAGTCATTTCATTTTGAATTTGTGTGTTGCATTTAGGTGATTTAGGTGACATGAATCTAAACAAAAGAATAACATTTGAAAGTCTCTTCTTTTATTATATGCAGTGACATGTAGCAATAGCCACAAGGAGTTCAAGTAAACAAACATAATTGAATATCAGAAGAAATGACTAGGTACATTTTGAAATCTGAGTCCTCCCCATGGATTAAGGCATAAATGTATGAAAAATATGAAATGTATGAAAACAAATTTAGTCTATCTTGAGGTTAAAAAAAGACCTCAGACTTGTTTTTTATTCAATATGGTTATTTAGATTAACATTTCATCTGTGTAGTAGGAAGTGCTTTATTATTTTGGAAATTATGCCACTCATTAAAATATTACATTGTGTGTATAGAATATTGTTGTAGACAGAAAAACAGAGAATTCAGTATTTGAAAACCTTGATTATCTGCTGTGTATATTTACCTTTTTCTAGCCTAGATGATTTCAGAGGCCTTTTCCTGTACAGAGTCATCAGAGAGGCAAATAGGAGTCCAGCTCCTGAGTTTCTATTTGTATTATTACTATCTAATGAATTCTATTGTACAGCAGGTGTCAAATCATATTGGGTGTTTTGCAATCGAGTATGAATAGAAGATGTATTGCTATTGCAAATGAATCTAATATGAAACTAATGAGCAGTAATGAGCAACTGTTTTGTCATTATTGAGGCAACCACTGAGATGCTAATAAACTCTCATTTTTGCTCTTTAGAAAAAGCAGTGACCAGGATTTATAACATGGCCTTAATGTCCCCAAAGCCTGAGGCAAAAATCAATCAATAAATAAATAAACAGTGAAACCCTAAACTGAGAATAATTTAGTCATTTTCTGTATGATTGTCCTCTCTCTTATTAAAATGAACCTGTTATAATGCCTTTTATGTATTCCTACAACTGAAGAGAAAAGATGAAGAATGGGTGTCCATTAAATGAATATAAAGTTAAGAAGATAGGCATCTTGCCTAATTTTCCTTAATGTAAATATAATAATTCTAGAGTTTTCCAGTTGCCAGTTCTTTTACAGTATAATGAAGCCTAATGTAGGCAACTTTTTATTTTTAAACCCAGTTACTTTGGAAGTAACATTTTTGAGGGACTTTTTGTAATTAACTTATTTGTTCTCATGAGTGGCCTAACTTGGTATATAACCCAGTGCACTTATCACACAGTATTATGGCTGTATGCTTTATGCCTCTGCCTTTCCTACAGTAGTGTAAGAGCAGGGAGCTCAATAAATATTTATGAGATGAATGATGAATAAATAATTGAATGAATGAGGAAGAAGCTAGTGCATTAAATTTGCTTTCTTAGGTAGAAATAATGTGCTTTAAAACAGTTTTTAATACACGTTCATTTATTATGTCCTAAGACCCTTAAGAACTCAGCTTCAAATACTTTATACTACAGGACAAAAACAAACGCTTTAGTACATACATCATATGTAACCTTGTTGCTTTAGCTGATGAACGTATACTAACTCTAAGACTAATTTTGGTATCTTCCTACAGATGTTTGCTAGAACTCATGGTTTTAACATATGACACAAGACTTAATCAGTACTTTAAATAACATACAGGCCTTTAGTAATATTCTTTCAGACTTTTTATATATTTATATACTTTATTTATTTATGTATACATGATTTCTATAGCCTCAAAAGTCCACCTATTTGATTAAAGATAACCAAAGCTTTGAATTATTAACTTTCTATCTTTGTTGTTGATTAGGCTGTTGTAGACTTACGTGTACAGAGAGAAAGCTATTCGATTTGAATAATTCAATATTGCTCACTATAATAAGACTTCGTTTCCATTTCTAATAGTTGTATTATGTGCCTACATGTAGAAATTCCACTCTTTTTTGATATTTATTACTAAACTATGTATAAATATTATATTTATATTGCATCCAACCTATAAAAATTAAATAATAAACATAAGTAAAGAAGGAACTACAACTTGAATGGTGAAACATACAAAAGAAGAATGCCATGTGGCCTGAAATGCTGTTTTATTTGACCCTGGAGAGCCAAAATACCACACAAAGAAACTGTTACATAACACAGTGAGGAAGTTGACTCAAGATGGGGGTGTTGGTTTAAACGGACTGTAACTTCATATCTGTTCTGTGTCAAGTCCTCCTCCAAATGAACCCAAGCGTTCTGGTACCCTGACTTGCTACTTCCCATACCTCTATACTCTGTAAAGTAACAACTATCCAATAATATAAACAATTTTTCGTATCTATAGATGTACACAGAAGTTTACAAAATTCTAGGTTTTGAAACATATATGAAAGTCACAAGTAAGTTTTATGTTTTGATAACTTTTGCTAACATAATTTCCTTTACTGACTTCATATACATTCAGAATGAATTAGTCCAACATGCAAATAATTCTTAGCACAGGCTCTATGTTATTTGGGAGACTATTTTTTGTGGACTTACTTCTTGTAGCCAACAATATCTGTGACTAATTGTACTACTCATAAATTAAAGTAAAGCAATGTCCTCGAAATACACCTTCTAGTAATTATTGTAGGCCTCCTGTTCTCTGTGGTGATCTAAAGAACAGAAAGGATAGTTAACTGTGCCATATAGATATACGTTATGGGTCTTTGGGGCCTATTCATTAAAGTAAAATAAAATCCCCAACATCATCTTTAATTTTGGTAAGGAGACTCTCCTACTATTTAAAAGCATTGATAACTTTTAAAGGAATGTGCCCTAGATATAAGCTATATGCTTTAGGATATTTTCCACTGCTTCCCCGTCATCATGAGAAAGAAATAAAATTATGAATTATCTCCTAAATTAAAACTTGAAGTAATTCCATTATATATCCTTGAGAATATATATAAGGACACAGGAAAAGGTCTGCTACTAAACCAAGGAAACGTTTACCAAAGAAATATTTTATTAAATTTATTTCTACTGGACATCAATTGCTTATAGACTTGAAGGAGAATGATACCACAATATTTAAATAGTCCTAACAACTAATAGGATGAAAAATCCCTTTTATATATTAATATTATTTCTCTTCAAAGTAATACATGCATATAGTAAAAACTAAAATAACACAGAAAGGCTTTTAATAAAAAGTAATAGTTTCTTACCTCAGCCCTGGCTACCTTTTGGCCTGCTCTTATCTTTATTTCTTGTAGTTGTTACCTCCCTAACTCTGTTTTAAAAACAGAGTTGGCATATAGCCAGTGTGTCCCAGTGTCTCCCAGAGGTTGACTGAGACACCTCCATTCTGAATATATAGACTTCTGGTCTGATCATTATGTGTCAGTGCCATAATAATTATCAAATATTTTTAATATTAAGGCTGTCTAAATAATATAATTTATATCCTACTTTTTGGATTTATCATAGTTAAACATTATCTCTTGAGTCAGCACTGTCAAAGAAAATTTAGTTCATTCACAAAACCTGTCTCCCCTACTTTTCCCTATTTGTGATAGTTGTATGGTTTTCTAAATCTCTTAGCTTTAACTTTATAATGTTGAATAATACTTTCTTTTTCTGTCAACTGTCAATTGCATCCCTTGACTCTCCATTACTGAGGATATTCTTAGGGCTTCTACCATTCCCTCTACATCTCTTCTGCCCTCCATCTATAATACTGATAACATTTACATGTTCTGCAACCATATTGAAATCTGTAATTTGTCTTTTGGTTATATATATAACTAAATATATATGTAAATAACATATATATTTAACTGAAATATATATAGTTAACCTAAAATTGTATATAGTTATATATAGAGAGAGAGTAAATAGTATTTATATTATTATAAGCTATGCAAATATTTCCTTCTCTACAAATCCAAAGTCAAAATCTCTGAGCAACTCAAAAGAAAAATTTCCTGGCATCAATAAAATGGATTCTCTCTTCTTTCCTTCCATCGATTGCTCAAATCATACCATACTTTGTTTGCATCTTATTTGGATCAAGCTTTCTTGTATAGTTTTTGGTTTTCTTTTAGACCTAGAGTCATCTTTCTTATTGAGACAGGGAACATGTTAGCCATCTTTATCATATCACTAGCTTGTTCCTCATTCTGTCTGTTGCTTAGCATTTCTCTTTTTTGGAAGACATTCTTCCTAGAGTTCAGAGATTTCCTATTCTAATTTGGGCTGAAATTCTTCCTAGGCCTTGTGGATACAGTTATATCCAATCAACTGTAGCCAGTTCTCCTTCTTCCCACTCAAGACATATGTTTTGAAAAAGGTTAGTTGTGCATGTTTGCCTTCTTTCAGGATATAACAAACACCTATTGTCCCCCAAATTCCCTCCCTAATTGATCAGTATAAAAATCAAAAAGTCAGGAGCTTTTCCCTCTGCTCTTATTACAGCCTCTCATAGTACTTGTTTATTCCTTGGGCTTTAGCCACCTTTTCTCTATTTCATCAGTTTTCAAAGTATGATTTATAGACCTTTGAGAGTCCACAAGACATTTTAGGTGGTTTGTGAGATAATAGCCAAGATATGGAAAAAACCTAAGTGTCCATCTATACACACACACAGACACACACACACACGAATACTACTCAGCCATAAAAAATAATGAAATCTTTCATTTGGGACAACATACATGGACCTTGATGGTCATTATGCTAAGTGAAATAAGTCAGCAGAGAATGACAGATATCTTATGATTTCACCCATATGTGGCATCTAAAAAACCAACCAAACAAGCAAATAAAACAAAAACAAACTCATAGATACACAGAACAAGTTTAATGGTTGCCAGAGAGGAAGGGGGTCAGGGGGGTGGACAAGATTCGTGAAGGGGGTCAGCTATAAGGTGATGGAAGGCAACTAGACTTGTGCTGGTGATCATTGTGTAGTGTGTACGGATATCGAATTACAATGCTCTATCCCTGAAACTTCTATAATAAAAGAAAATATTTTATGATAACACTAAGACATTGTTTCTCTGTATTGGCATTTGCACTGTTGATGCAAAAGCAAAGGTGGTGGATAAAACTGCTGGTGCCTTTGCATGAATCCAGTCAGTAGTACCAAACTGGACTCACAGTTTTTTAAACAGCCAATTTCACAGAGAATGTTCTTGATGAAAAATAAAACTTATAACTGTATTAAATCTTGACCCTTGAGTACATGTCTTTTTAATACTGTGTGACAAGGCAGGAAGTATGCATAAAACATTTTTGCTGCATACTGGAACACAGTAACTGTCTTGGGCAAAAGAACTTATGTGATTATCTGAGAAGCGACCTGAACTAGACACTTTTTTTCCATGAAACATTTTTATTTGAAAGAATGACCGACAGAAAAACTATGATTATGTAGACTTGATAATATTTTCTTGAAAATGAATGGAGTGAAACAATCACTTTAAGGAAACCACTTACGGTATTTATTACCAAGAATAAAATTTAAGCTTTCAGGCAAAAATTAAGTTTTTGTAAAATCCCTATCCACTACCGTGAGCTTGAGAGCTTCTCCATAGTTAAAGTGTTTTTCTTGCTGAGATTAGTGATGATATTAATGAATGTGATTTTTAAAATATATTTTGTAATAGAACATCTATGTAACTCAGCAAACTACTATTTTTTCCAAATGACAAATGCATAATGTTACAAATCATGCATAGACGAAAGATCATTTCACTATAACAGAGTATGGAAAGACCATTGGTGTGGTTTCAGATTCTATACTGCAACTAACCTTCGAGAAGCTATCACTTGTCAGACATTAGTGTAGTATCAGAGAACAGTATCCAAATTTACCTGAAAAGGCTGTTAAAATGTTTCTTCCTTTTCCTACTATATTTCTGTGTGAGACCAGATTTTCTTGATATTTTTAATTAAAATTAAGATTTCACAACAGATGGAATACAGAAGCAGAGAAAATTCAGCTGTCTTTATTAAGCCAGATATTAAGAGATTTGCAAAAGTGTAAGATCATGTCACTCTTCTCAATAATTTTCTTTGCTTGGGAAAACATAGAGATTTTTGGTAAAAATACATTTTATTTATGTTAACAGAGAATAAGTTTATTGTTATTATTTTTAAATGAATATATAAACCTTTTTCAGTTTTAATTTCTAAAAGAGCAAATATTGAAATATGTAATCCATATACAAATGGTCTTTGGGGGGGGTCTTCGAAAGGGGTCCTGAGCCAAAAGCCACTACTCTTGACTTCTTGCCTGCAAAGAACTGAAGTATTTGCCATAGTCTTTCTGCTGAGTTTTTGTTTCTGGATCCTTTTGAGTATTGTTTTCCTTCTATCACTCATCCTAGTGGGACAGTAGTAGAAAACTGGCCAGTTATTTTATTGCTTCAAACAGCCCACCCACCCCAATCTATACTTTGGGAAAATAATTACCTAGTTTACTTATAGATTATTAAATTTACCATATTATTGACACTGACTCAGGTCCCTATGTCTTTGAACTGATGCAGTTTATGTTATTTTATGTCAGCTTAACCATTTCCCCCTCAATTAATAAAGGCTGTTCTCCTGGGAAAGTTAGATTTTATTTTCTTCCCAGAAAGCTAACCATGACCTTAACACCTTTCTGATTTAAAGAGGTGGGATCTCTTTAAATTTCAATGCCTGTAAAGTTTTCTTTAAGAAACTCAAATAGAATCATCTACCGACATTTCTGATAATTTTCTGAAGCAATAAGAAGAGGACAAAGATGGACACATCCTTTAAAAAGGGGAGCCTTTATCGTGGTAGCATTGCTTCATCTCTTTCTATAGAACTTGAAAGCCTGTGCTCAGTAATTTATGTTAATGCTTTATTTTCGAAGTTTTCTTTCTTCCATAAGCTCTTCATACTTTGACCAAGAACTGACCTTTCCCCTCTTTGAAATTTACCCTCCAACCTACCCCCACTCTCCAGGCTAGCTTTTCATTAGGGAACATGGGAGACATACCCTCACGTTGCTATGCATTGCGCTCTGGTGGCAGGCCTCCCTGACAAAAATCAAAGAGCTGCTAGTGCCAGAAGGATGAACTCTGTGATCTCAGCCCCCGTAAAGAGAAGCATCCCCAGAGAGAGGTTCAATTCATGTCAGAGTTAAATCTTAATTCATCTGAGAGCTGAGAAGCAGTCAGGCTTTTGAATATTTTTATTGAGAGACATTTTCCAAATCACAGATCAGATTAATATTTCAGTAACTTCTTTGAATGAGTCTGGTCCAGGGCAACAAACAAAACCAATGGCCCATGTGCAGTGTGATTTAGAAAGAAGTTTTTAGAGTGTTTAAACAGTTTCTGCTACATTTTTTTCCAGGCTGAGTAGGGACAAAGTCTAAACTCCTTTTCCTCTTTCTTTTTGTTTTCTTTTTCCTCATCCACCCTTCCTTGTATCCCTCCCTCCCTCACTCCCTTCCTCCCTTCCTTCCTTCCTTCCTTCCTTCTCATTTTTTCTAGGGATTTATTGCTTTCAAGAATAACCCACTGATTAACACAATCTCATTCTAATGCAACTGTATTTGGGATTTTTGAATGCCATCAATGAGAATGAATGGGGTGTTCTCAGAGGAATTAGTCTCCTTTGACCTTCATGATGTTAAGCACCATGCTACCCTAAATAGGATTGTGTTGTTAGTACTGGAACCTGTCTTAAAGTGGCAGTGAGTCATTATAATCCCGAGTTAGAAAAGACTGAGTTTAATTATTCTAAATGTTGAAAGACGTTTATCTAACCTTCATGGGAATGTCTGGTGTCTTAAATTAAATGATAATATTTATTGAGCATTTAAATGTGCTCGTCACTTAGTGACTTGCATGCATTAAATTATTTAACCACTAGAACCACTTTGTGAGGGCAGTACTTTTATTGTACTGAAGCCTTTTTATAGATGAGTAAATCGAGGCACTGAGAGTCTTAAAACTTTGTCCAAGAGTATTTATAAGTGTCAGGAATGAGATCAGAAAGCAGGCAGACTGGCTTCAGGGAACATGAATTTAACTCTCACGCTATGATTCCTCTCCAGGTAGTCAAAATATAGTGTGATCGAAAATAAACAGTAGTGAATTCTGTTAGCAGCTTATGGAATTTTCATTATTTCTTGTATTTAACCTTACTGATTCATTTCCCTTTCACTGCAAGACAACTGAAATATTCCTGCCTTGGTACATGTTATTCCCTAATATGGAATGCCCTTTCTCTTTTTACTAGTCAAATGCAACGCATTCTTTAAAGCTCATTTCAAATTTCATTTTCTCCATAAAACTATATCTGTTAAAAACCAAAGGCTCCCAAAATTTAAGAGTTGCAATGGAATATAGAGGCTTTCTAGTACAATTTCTATGCAAACCTAGAAATTGCTGAACAACTCTAAGACCATTAGCTTTTGATTAAAAACATGCTTTTACAGGACACCCAATATCTTCTCTTCATAAACTTCTATTTAGCTAGTAATTCTTACCATCTTAAGCCAGACTAATATCTTGTCTTTTGAATGAAATTTAGCATTGTTCAGCTATTTTCATTAACCCTCTCATTTATTCATATATTTGCACTTTCAATCAATATTTATTGGAGTTTTTAAATGTACACTCTCATACATGTTAGAAGATAAAATAAAAAAGACACAAACCTTGTTTTTAAAAAACAGATGCTTTTAAGATGTCTAACGTAGACTAGAAGACCAGGGAATGACAGTAAACCCTGAGTTGAGATTTAAAGAGAGTAGGATTTAGCTATTTTGAAAAGAGGAGGAAAAACATTAAAAGCTGAGGAATGATCCCTATTTTACAGTTGGAGTACCTGAGGCATAGAAAAGTAAAGTAATTTTTTCAAGATCGTAAGGCTAGTTATTGGAAGAATTGAAATTTGGGTTGGCATTTTCACTCCGTAGTTGATACTTTTAAATTAGAGTAATGAAAGAGTAGCATCATATTCAAGGAGTTGTAAGTAATTATTTAAGGCTAAAGTGTGGGCTGTGCTAAGTGAAGGGGTTGAGACGGTGGTAAAACGAAGAGTCAGGCAGAGGCCAGTTGGTAATGAATTTTGGAAGCTACGCCAACGCATTTGGATTGTATTCTCATTATCCATTTCTTCTAACGCTAGGAGAACCTTTTGAGTTTGTCCTCATTTTACTGGTTTGGTTTTCTCTAATGACAATTTTGGCTTCTCCTGGTGCAATTATTAATTTTTATTCTGTTGTTACTTTTAAAAGTTACTTGTTTCTTTGACTATTTTGTAGCCAGCTTCATTTCTTTGTCCTGTTCCCTCTCATAATATGGCCCCCTCATGACTCCCTGCTTCTGCTTCATAGAACTTATCTTTTAGATATTTTTGCTACACCAAATAAATGTTTAACGTGGTATTTTTATGTTTTGCATAGGAAGCAGTTTCAGCAATATGCTTTTATTCCAAGTTTTTTTCTTAACTTTCAGTATTTTTTACATATTTATATTACATATTTATGTATTTTAATGTAACATGTATTTATATATGTATTTGTTTATCTATCCTTGAACTCAGGGACATCTAGACAGGTGCTACATGCCTACACACAGCTATATCTTTAGTCCTCTTAACTGTATATTTTAGCTCTGAGAAAATTTGCACCTAGATCTGTCCATGATTCGAAAGTCAGTATTTTATGGTCTCTAGACCAGTCTGTGCTGCACAGCAGTTTTAATTTCGGGGCCTTAACCATTCTGCAGGATCAAATTAGTCTCTGGTTGCCATTTGATTGCCAGAAAATTTCATATTATGTGTTAGGAGAAAAGTGTTCAACGGTCAAATAAATTTGGGAAATGCAATGTGCTACTTCCCACTTTTGGAAATGCACTATGAAGCATCTGGAGAAGTCCTGTACCAAAGAAACTTGTTAAAAACTACAACGAGGTACCACCTCACACTGGTCAGAATGGCCATCATTAAAAACTCTACAAATAACAAATGCTGGGGAGGGTGTGGAGAAAAGGGAACCCTCCTACGCTGTTGGTGGGAATGTGAGTTGATACAGCTACTATGGAAAACAGTATGGAGGTTCCTCAGAAAACTCAAAAATAGAACCATATGATCCAGCAATCCCATTCCTGGGCATATATCCAGACAAAACTATAATTCAAAAAGATACATGCACCCCTATGTTCATAGCAACACTATTCACAATAGCCAAGACATGGAAACAACGTAAATGTCCATCGACAGATGAACAGATAAAGAAGATGTGGTACATATATACAATGGAATACTACTCAGCCATAAAAATGAACGACATAATGGCATTTGCAGCAACATGGATGCAACTAGAGATTACCATACTAAATGAAGTAAGTCAGAAAGAGAAAGACAAATACCATATGATATCACTTATGTGTGGAATTTAAAATATGACACAAATGAACTTATCTATGAATCAGAAACAGACTCACAGACATAGAGAACAGACTTGTGGTTGCCAAGGGGGAGAGGATTGGGGAAGGGATGGAGTGGGAGGTTGGGGTTAGCAGATGTAAGCTATTATATATAGAATGGATCCTCCAGAAAGTGGGCATAGAGGGCTCCAGAAAGTGGGCACAGAGGGACTCCAGAAAGTGGGCATAGAGGGACTCCAGAAAGTGGGCATAGAGGGAACCTACCTCAACATAATAAAGGCCATATATGACAAACCCACAGCAAACATCATTCTCAATGGTGAAAGCATTTCCTCTAAGATCAGGAGCAAGACAAGGATGTCCACTCTCACCACTATCATTCAACATAGTTCTGGAAGTCCTAGCCACGGCAATCTGAGAAGAAAAAGAAATAAAAGGAATACAAATTGGAAAAGAAGAAGTAAAACTGTCACTGTTTGCGGATGACATGATACTATACATAGAGAATCCTAAAACTGCCACCAGAAAACTGCTAGAGCTAATTAATGAATATGGTAAAGTTGCAGGATAGAAAATTAATGCACAGAAATCTCTTGCATTCCTATACACTAATGATGAAAAATCTGAAAGAGAAATTATGGAAACACTCCCATTTACCACTGCAACAAAAAGAATAAAATACCTAGGAATAAACCTACCTAGGGAGACAAAAGACCTGTATGCAGAAAACTATAAGACACTGATGAAAGAAATTAAAGATGATACCAACAGATGGAGAGATATACCATGTTCTTGGATTGGAAGAATCAACATTGTGAAAATGAGTACACTACCCAAAGCAATCTACAGATTCAATGCAATCCCTATCAAATTACCAATGGCATTTTTTACGGAGCTACAACAAATCATCTTAAAATTTGTATGGAGACACAAAAGACCCCGAATAGCCAAAGCAGTCTTGAGGGAAAAAAATGGAGCTGGGGGAATCAGACTCCCTGACTTCAGACTATACTACAAAGCTACAGTAATCAAGACAATATGGTACTGGCACAAAAACAGAAACATAGATCAATGGAACAAGATAGAAAGCCCAGAGATTAACCCACGCACCTATGGTCAACTAATCTATGACAAAGGAGGCAAAGATATACAATGGAGAAAAGACAGTCTCTTCAATAAGTGGTGCTGGGAAAACTGGACAGCTACATGTAAAAGAATGAAATTAGAATACTCCCTAACACCATACACAAAAATAAACTCAAAATGGATTAGAGACCTAAATATAAGACTGGACACTATAAAACTCTTAGAGGAAAACATAGGAAGAACACTCTTTGACATAAATCACAGCAAGATCTTTTTTGAGCCACCTCCTAGAGTAATGGAAATAAAAACAAAAATAAACAAATGGGACCTAATGAAACTTCAAAGCTTTTGCACAGCAAAGGAAACCATAAACAAGACAAAAAGACAACCCTCAGAATGGGAGAAAATATTTGCAAACGAATCAACGGACAAAGGATTAATCTCCAAAATATATAAACAGCTCATGCAGCTCAATATTAAAGAAACAAACAACCCAATCCAAAAATGGGCAGAAGACCTAAATAGACATTTCTCCAAAGAAGACATACAGACGGCCACGAAGCACATGAAAAGATGCTCAACATCACTAATTATTAGAGAAATGCAAATCAAAACTACAATGAGGTATCACCTCACTCCTGTTAGAATGGGCATCATCAGAAAATCTACAAACAACAAATGCTGGAGAGGGTGTGGAGAAAAGGGAACCCTCTTGCACTGTTGGTGGGAATGTAAATTGATACAGCCACTATGGAGAACAATATGGAGGTTCCTTAAAAGACTAAAAATAGAATTACCATATGACCCAGCAATCCCACTACTGGGCATATACCCAGAGAAAACCGTAATTCAAAAAGACACATGCACCCGAATGTTCATTGCAGCACTATTTACAATAGCCAGGTCATGGAAGCAACCTAAATGCCCATCAACAGACGAATGGATAAAGAAGCTGTGGTACATATATACAATGGAATATTACTCAGCCATAAAAAGGAACGAAATTGAGTCATTTGTTGAGAAGTGGATGGATCTAGAGACTGTCATACAGAGTGAAGTAAGTCAGAAAGAGAAAAACAAATATCACATATTAATGCATGTATGTGGAGCCTAGAAAAATGGTACAGATGAGCCGGTTTGCAGGGCAGAAGTTGAGACATAGATGTAGAGAATGGACATATGGACACCAAGGGGGGAAAACTGTGGTGGGGTGGGGATGGTGGTGTGCTGAATTGGGCAATTGGGATTGACATGTATACACTGATGTGTATAAAATTGATGCCTAATAAGAACCTGCAGTATAAAAAAACAAACAAACAAAACAACTAATACTAAACTTTCATTGGGTTATTCGTATGGAAATATGTTAATATAAATGTTTCAGACATTACATGAAATTTCTAAAAATCTTATATTTGTATTTGTATGGAAATATGTTAATATAAATGTTTCAGACATTACATGAAATTTCTAAAAATCTTATATGTTCTGGTATAATGTTATAAGTCATAATCCTAGTTATTACTTTAAAATGTATATCTCAGAAATAACTAATTTTCTTGTCAACTGCATTATTATGAACTTTCATCAAATCTTTAACTGTGGTCATTTTTAAGTCTTTTGTCATTTACAGACAGTTCTGGGTGTACTCTGATGCTTTTGCAAATATGTTCCTATAAAAGGGTTTCATCTTCAAGAAATTCATGGAAAAGACTCTGACAAGTACAGGTTTCTCGTAACTGACTGTACTGCTGAACTGAATGAATAAGCATTTTCAGAACTCTAATGAAAAACTGATGAACTCATAAAAGTGCTAACAAAAGATCAAGATGAAAAAAAAAATTAATTACATGGGACTGAGTGAACTGATGAGGATGAGTATAATTTTTGTGACTTTCTGTCTGAATTAAAAAAAAAAAAATCCCACAAGGACTCAGAGGCAAAGAATATACAAATCAATTTTCACTGCAAAGTAAAGGAGCTGTTACAGTGGAGGATTACTGGACTGAATGTCAATATTATGACATAGTATGAGTGTGTTTCATGTTTGGTAATTGCAATCATTGTTGCTTTTGTTGTGGTCATCCATGTACAATGCTTGGTGTCAGTCTATTTATCTCTTGTAAAAATAAAATACAGTGTGTGTGTGTGGAAAAAAAAAAAAAAAGAATGGATAAACAACAAGGTCCTACTGTAGAGCACAGGGAACTGTATTCAATATCCTATGATAAACCACAATAGAAAAGAATATTAAAAAAAAAGAATGTATGTATGTATAACCAAATCACTTTGCTGTACAGCAGAAATTAACACAACATTGTAAATCAACTATACTTCAATTTAAGAAAAAGAAGCTCGTTAATCATTCTTTTAAAAAATTTGTTAAACTTATTTTCAAGGAAAATGTTATATTTATGTCTATTCACCATCTCTGGACGCTAGGAAAATGTTATATTTATGTATATTCACCATCTCTGGATGCTACTTTGGTAAATGCTATGAAATAAATAAAGTCTGCTTCCCGTAGACTTTGTGGGCCTGCTAGCCTCAATCCGGCATGACACTTACTTGCAATGCTTCTTCTTAGGTAAGTATATCCAAGTTCTACAAAACAGCGCCCCAACCTCCCATCACTTTGTATCATATTGTACATATTTTAACTTTTTTTTTTTTTTGCTGAGATATAATTTACATAGATTAAAATTCACCCTTTTTAAAAAGAGTAGTTCTATGTTTGGCAAATGCATATAGTCATGTAACTACCGCTACAATCAAAATACAGAACCATGGTGAATATTAAAAACTTTAGTGCCTAAATGGGTGTGTAAACAGAGGCGCGGGTGAAATTTGTCGAATTCAAAAGGTATGCTTCTTGCAGTTGACAAATGCTCACCAGTTTACTGGTAAATACAGACTCTGAATCTATACGTTAGAGCCTGAGAATAGGAGTAGATTAAAGTCTTTTTGGAAGTGATCCGTGTCATTCTGTTTAAGGGAGTGGATTTAGGAATATTCAAGTATGTATTTTTTTCCATCCATCCCTATGGACAGGAAAATTCATAAAATTCCTCTTTCCAACTCTCCCCTCTTCATACACTTAACATATGGTTTGTGTTCTCAACTTCTCTTGTTTGTCGTGTGTGTGTGTGTGTGTGTGTGTGTGTGTATTTGTTATAATCAGAAAATGAGAGGAATGTATTAGATATTGTGACCCTTTTCCCATGCTAACAGCAAAGTATTTTATAAATAACAAAGTAGTATTGAAATGTAAGCTATTCTTATACATCTCTCATCTTCACAATAGTGCTCAGTAAAATGTGGATAAAAGTTTATATGGAATGAGTGTTTTTCTCTGATTGAGTGGTTGGTTGATACGTGAGCAACACTGCACAGTGATATTGGAGTGAAGTTTAATTTTAGACTTAGAGCTGTCTTCTAATGAAGTTTTTGATGATGAGTATAAAAAAATTGCTGTGCCATTTTGAAAGGTAAATCTGAATGTACTTCTGCCTGTGATCTGGTCCTATCATCTGGACCACATTTACCTGTATAATTCTCTTCCTTCAGCTCAGTATGACATACTTGTTTTTAGTACAAGATAGGTCGTGTTTATCTGTTGCACTGTCTATGGTCCAGTGATCTCTTTTGTAGTCTAAGGGGAACTGTATGAAAACTGAACTGGGTCAAGGAGTCTGAGAGTGTTAAAGTTCACCAAGAAATCAAGATGAGGCTTTGCAGAAACAAGAGGAAGTTAAAATTAGTATGAATTGATTTCCCTACCCCCTTTTCAGAAATTGTTCTCACATGTTGCGAGCCCCTTGGCCATTTATGTGATGCTCTGTGTTATGACTGTGACATGACTATGCCAGAGGATGGCCAAGGTCAACAATGTGACCTATTTTTATTTTTTCTTAATAGGAAAAAGTTGCCATTCTTTTCCCACACTGGCAGAGTCTTTCTGTGTGTGTGGCTTTGCAGACTCCTTTTTGTGAACATTTCACATCTTTTCCTTTGATTAAGCTTGTTAGATTTCAGACCTCCTTGAACTTTAAACTTCTCATTTCCAGCTTTTCCAGTTAGATGTTCTAAATCTAGTGATCCATTACACAGTATTATTAACTTATCTATCCTTTGGCAGCTTTATAAATTATTTCAGAAATATATTTTTCTTAAAACAGAAAAATGGGATAAAACTACTCTTTTAAACTACTTTCTATTTAAAATTGGATGATTTTATTTACAAATCTGAATTCTCTGAAAGAAATAAGAATACATTCATTATGTGGATACTTCATACATCTCAACTTTCAGGTTTTCTTGAACTCTGAGGCTGGGTTACAAAGAAGTCTGAGTTGTTTGTTGATTAAATCAGTGCCGCTTAATTGGTTTAATCATGAATCTACCTAAATGAATTACTAATATATTAAAGATAATATACGCTCACTATGTAAACAACAACAAAACTTTTACTAAAACATGAAATATTTAGTAGAAAATTCAGGTCATATAACAGGTAATTAAAATATAAAACATCTAAAATCAAGGTGAACATTTCTTTTCCAAAATGTACAATTAACTTAATGTTCCAACTCACTTTTTGTGTATATATATAAAAAAAAAAACCAAGTGATGTCAGAATTGTAAGTTAGGGAATATTGCTGTGAGACTTTCAGTCAAGATGGCAGCCTTAAGTGATGCGAAATTCCACCCAATCACTTTCTGGATCCAAGCACAGAGTATGTTGGGGAAAAAAAATAATTTAAAAGCATATATGAATGTGAATCCAAGAAATGGAAAACTTAGCTGCCAGAAACAAAGACTGAAATTAGGTAGCATAGTGAGCTGTTACTGAAGTTGAATGTCTCATGGGGGAATCTCAGGACCTTGATGCCTAGGTTTTAAAATCTATGTGGACATGTGATGAGAAATTAAATCTGTGCAAATCGGGATGTTGAAACTGAGCTAGAGAGAGTTGCTATGTTCAGGAAACTGAGAATAGGAACAAACTATCTGCTGGCTTGGAAGCAATAAGAAACCAGCATTTTCTAGTGGCATAGGTAGGAAAAGTCAAGAGCTAGAATATACAATCCCAGTCTGTGCTTTGAATAACTCTGGGGTCCAAATCCACATTGACTACATTAGGAGGTAGAACCACAGGTTAAGTTATTAAGAAAAATGTTGAGCCATTGCTGAAATAAAATATCTCAAGAGGTAGAAATCATAAACAACATGAAGAGATTTTAATATAAGTATGTCAAAAATGTAAAAGAGACAACAGAAGGAAGAAAAATATAAAGCTTGGGTAAGACAGTATGAAAGAAGAGTGAGCATTTTTGTTTTGGCAGACATGTACAGCTGTGCAACCAGCACCACTATAAACAAGACATAAAACAGCTCCTTTGCCTCCAAATATTTTCCATGCCCTCCTTTATAGCCAATCCTTCCTCTCAACCCCAGGCTCTGATAACAACTGATCCGTTTTCTGTCCCAGTAGCTTTGGCTTTTCCAGAATGTCATGCAAATGAAGTTATACAGTATGTATAGCCTTTTGAATGTAGCTTCTTTCACCTAACATGATGTATCTGAGATACGTCCATGTTGTTGCATATATCAGAACAGGAGTTCATTCCTTTTTATTACTAAATATTATTCCATTTTATAGAGATGCCACATTATTTTTGTCCATTCTCTAGTTGAGGGACATATGAATTGTTCCCAGGTTTAGCAATTATGAATAAAGATGTTCTGAATATTTATGTATAGGTTTTGGTGTGAACATAAATTGCCATTTCACGTAGATAAATACCTAGGCATTGGGCTGTTGGGTTACATGATAAGCGTATGCTTAACTTCATAAGAAACTTCCTAACATCTTCCAAAGAGGCTGTAATAATTTGTACTCCCACCAGCAACATAAGAGGGATTCTACTTATTCTGCATCCTCATCAGTAATTTGTAATGTCAGCTCTGATCATCAGTATGGTTTTGAATAGGAAGGATGAAAGTAGAATATCCTCACTTTATTTCTGATCTTAGGGGGAAATCATTCATTGTTTCACTAGTACATATGATATTAGCTGTAGATTTTTTGTAGATATCTTTTATCAGATTAAGGAAATAAGGAAATTCTCTTCAATTCTGAGTTTGGCAAGAGTTTATTGTTGTTATTGTGTTGAATCACTTTGGTGGTTGAATTTTAATGATTTCTTTTTCCGCATCTATTGAGATGTTAATATCTTTAAAAAATTTTTAGTCTATTGATATGGTGAATTACAATGATTGATTTACAATGTTTAACCAGATTTGCACTCCTGGGATGTCTCATTTGGTCATGATATTTTGTCCTTTTTGTACATTGCTAGATTTAATTTGCTAGTATTTTGTTGAGGATATTTGTATCTAGGTTCATGAAGAACATTAGTTTGCATTTTTTTTTTGTAATCTATTTATATGACTTGGCTGGCCTCATAAGTCAGTAAAGCTTCTCTCCTTTTCCATATAATGGAAGAGTTTGTGTAGAACTGATATTATTTATTTCTTACTTGTTTGGTAGAATTTGTCAGTGGAGGCATCTGAGCATGCAGTTTTCTTGGTTAGAAGATTTGTAACTATAAATTTAATACCTTTAATAGATATAATAATCTTTAGTTTTTCCATTTCTTCTTGAGTGAGCTTTGGCAATTTATGTCTTTAAAATAATCTGTCCATTTGATCTATGTTGTAAAATTTATAGGAAGAGTTGTTCATAATATTTCCTTATTATCTCTTCATATTTGTAGTTATGACCCTTTATTTGAAATAGGTAATCTTAACAATCAGCCAAGTAGAAATTCTGGAAACTAAAAATATAGTAATTGAAATTAAAAGGTTAAACAGCAAGTTAAATACAGGTGAAAAAAAGCTTAGTGAATTAGAAGATAGGAGATAGGAGAAAAATCACCGAGAATATAACAAATGTAGGTCAAATATGGGAAGTATGAAATAGAAGTTGAAACATAGCAGACAGAATGTTAAACTTGCATATATGTCTAGTAAGAATTACAGAAAAGGAGAATAGATAGAATGGCAATATCCAAATAGCTAATATTCAATAATTCTCTAGAGGTGATAAAAAATGAGTCTTTGGGGGCTTTGAAGCCCAATGAGTCCTGAGCAGGAAAAATAAAAACAAAATATATACCTAGACCAATTAATGCAAATGTTAGCACATCAAAGTACTAAGAAAAATAAAGCAACTTTTTCATCTTAGAATTTGTAACTCTGATAAACTGTCATCCAGGATTAAGTATGAAATAAATACATTTTCACATAGAATCAATATGTGTAATACACACGTTCTTGCAGAAAGAACAACTACAAGAAGGAAATTGTATCTAGAACAAAAACATGTCATGTATGAAGAAATTATAATCAAAGAAATTTGTAAACATATTAATTTGTAATAATTAAAGATTAATTTGAGGAATTATTTTAAAAGGAGAAAATAGCAATCACATGGACAATGGGAGGAAGTATATGGAGCTAAAATAGTCTAAGTTTCTTGTATAATTTAAGAGATGGGTAGACCTATGGACTACTTAGGTCTCTAGTAGGCTTAGAATAAGTATATATTTTAGAAGAGGGGAAGATGACCATTAAAATAATAGAAATAGAAGGTAAACTTTTCAGACAAGGAAGGGAAATTTAAAGAATAAATAGAATTTGATAAATCTAATAGAAGGCAGGAAGAAAAACATAAGTTGGATTTAATAAAAGATATGGTAAATAAAAAGACAGAAAGTAAAGTTAAAAATTATTGAACATATATCAGCAATAACATTAAATGTTAATAAAATAAACTTCCCTACTAAAAGAGAAATGTATTTGGATGGTATAAAAAAATTCTTAAACAAAGATAAAGGTATATCTGGCAAGTATTAAAAGAAAGATGTTGTTATAATTTTAAATTGGGAAATCCAGATTTGAAGGAAAGCATTAATGGGTTTATCAAGTACTGTATTTGCCTATTGTCTCTTAATTCCAAATCTGCTCTTGTACACTTTGCTCTGTGATGCTAGTACTGGGATTCAACAAACTACATTTCCCAGATGTTTTTCCAGTTGGTTTCCATTAAGTTCTGTCAATAGGTGGCACTAGAGAGAATGAAAAGGATAAGGAACTTGATATTCTTTCCTCTCATTGTTGCTCCATCAGGGTCAGCTTCAGTTTCCAGCTCCTTTGGGCACTCCCAGAACCAGTCTTGTCCTGCCTCTTTATTAGCAGTCTGAGCAACATTTCCACAGGGCAGCTTCTCTGAGCTTATAGGTTCTAGGAAGTCCACTCCTTCCCTTTCGCATCCTCAGTTCTAGAGATAGTAACTGCTTCTCACAGTTATTATCTCTGAGTTACCTCAAATTCTTTCAACCCTCCAACGTTTGTGCAAAAAATTCTCTGTATGGTGTGATTTTTCCTTCCTGATGGAATCCTGACTATATAGGTCAGAATAGAATAAAAATAAAGAGACTTATGCAGTGATCATCCACCTGAAAGATATAGGTCAATATTCTGTATTTAGTTAACAATACTATCTGAAGATACATAAAGAAAAGGCCTATATAGTCATGAGGTAAAAAGCAAAAATCCATAATTGTAGTGAAAAGATTGTAAACTTTTTATGTTGAAGTAATTCTAGATTTTAAAAAATTTGCAAAAATATTTCACAGAGTTCCCACATACTCTGTTTTCATCAAATGTTTACACATTACCTAACCATAGTATGATGATCAAACTGGTAATTAGCAATGATAAATACTATTAACTAATATATAGATCTTATTCAAATTTTTTCAGTTATCCCACTAATGTCCATTTTCTGGTCCAGGATCCAATCAAAGATCCCATGGTACGTTTAATTTTCTGTCTTGGTCTCCTCCAGTCTAAGATAGATCTTCAGTCTTTCTTCGTCTTTCATTAGCTTGACATTTTTGAAGAATACTCATCAATTATATGTAGAATATCTCTCAATTTGGGTTTGTCTGATGTTTTCTCATGATTAGATTGAGGTTATACATTTTTGGCAAGAACATCACAGAAATGATCTTGTGTTCTTCTCAGTGCATCATATCAGGAGATACATGATATATTTAGTCACAAATGATGTTGACTTTGAGAAGTCTGCTAAGATTCTTCACTGTTCCAGAGGATATTTTTGACACTCCTATCTAAGAAACTGTTAGATAACAGAAATCTAAAAAAATTTAAGTATAGAAGAATTTTAAAGTATTAAAATTTCAAGCTGGTAGACATATATAGATACTGCCCCTTAAAAGAAGGTACACTCTATTCAAATGCACATTAAAAAGTACAAATATTGGCAATATATTAGGCTACTAAAAAGCCTCAGTAACTTCCACAGACATGATACCATATGAATCACATGGCCTAATCTTAATGCAATGTAATTACAAGTCAAATATAAAGAGATATCCAAAAGCTTATGATTGAAAACAAACCAAAAAATATACTTCTAAATAATTCATAAGCTAAACATCTTATTATAATTTACCTTATAAAATATTTAGAAGCAAACAACAATAAAATCACCCTGTATTATACTTGCGTGATGTACCTGGAGGGTAATTTATCATGTTAAATAGATATTTTAGAAAATAAGGAAGATTGAAAGATTCAGTTGTGTTTATTTCAAGAAGCTAGACTACAATTAAATTTCCCTTCTCTCCAAATAAAAAGTGGAAATAATAGAAACAACCAGAAATTAATTATGCAGAAAACAAACAACATAAATTAGCAATAAAAACAAATCATTGGTTTCTTAAAACAATAATAAAATAGAAAAATACTGACAAAATTGATCAAAAAAAAGAGAGAAGGTACAAATAAATTGCACAGAATGAAAAAGCAGCATAAACAGGTTTTATAGAATTGAAGAAAAGCATACGGAAATACTAGAACGACTTTACGCCCAATAAATTTTAAAACCTAAAATAAATAGAGAATGTTTTAGAAAAAAATATAAATTCCAGTTTTTCTTAAGGAACAACAGAAAACAAGAAATTGAATTGGTTAAAAAAAAGTCCTCACCTCCTACCACCTAGGCCCAAAGGAACCAAGCTGAAATTGTTCTATGAATTTTGCTAAACTTTCAAGGAACCTGTAATGCTTATCTCATAGAGTTTCAGAAAACAAATTTAAAGAGACAAAGCTATCTAACCCAGTTTGATATTAGCATAAGCTTGACACCAAAACCAGATACGGGCAATACACAAAAATAAAATTAAAGATTAATGACAAAATGGAAGCTAAATCATAAACAAAATGCTTGCAAATCAAATCGAGGAATATTTTTAAATAATTTACTTTGGCTAAGTATGGTGTATTATAGGAATGCAAGAAATAATTAACATTATGTTTATTAATGAAATATCCCACATTAGCAAGTTGTAAAAAATGTGATATCTCAACAGATACAGCAGAGCGTTTACTCATGATGAGAAGACTAAAATAACTAGTTGTAGGAGATAATGTCTTCAAACATAATTAAGAAGGTAAAATATTAGAAGCAGTCTCTTTGAAACCCACAGAACAAGGATGCCTCCAATATCCGTTCTCTCCTTCTGCAGTAATATAACACTGATTTTTAAAGTGGGCCCATAGCTGCCTATATGGCCCAGCCTCTCTGATAATTGGATATAACTTTGTCATTTTGGAAGTGTTTTGGAAGCGATGTGTATAAATTTTAGGATGCATCTTTAAAGGAAGGGAGCACATCCCATTTTTAACACCTTGGCTTTCTTTCCTACTCAGCTGGACACACAGCTATGAATCATCCTGGAACGTGTGGATGAGGACAACATCCTAAAAATGGCAGAGCAACCGGATACAGCCACTTTGGTCTCTGACACCATGGAGTCACTTTACCAGTCCTGGGAAGTATTCTATTTTATTCAAAACACTGATTTTAAAAAAAAAAAATCACTGTAATAGCTGTTGAACTTAAATTCTCACTAATGTGCCTATTTTTACCTCTTCTATTCACTGTTTTACTGGAGGTTTTGGGCAGTGAAATAGAAGAAAAAGAAATGTGGTATAACTTCTAGTAAGACAAAATCTAAGAGGATCTACAGACAAACCAGTTAAACTAGTGAGAAAGATCAGCCAGGTAACTGTTTACAAGACCAATTATGAAAACATTAAAATTATACCATGAACCAGTAACAAGGCAACTGGAAAATGTTATTAAGAAAAAGCAGTTTCATAATAAGAGGAAACCCGAAAGTGACCTAACACTAAATGTAATAAAAATATCTATTATTATTATGGTGAAAATTATAAAAGAATACCAAATTATTTTAAAGTACATAAAAGGAGACAGATGAATGAATAAGTAGAACATATCCATGAATGGAAAGATTAAAAATGGAAAAATGCTAGCTTTTCTCCAAGTAAGCAATAAATTCAACATAATCTAAATAAGACCTCTAAAACCCTATTTTATGGAACTTAATTAGCCAAATCTAAAAATCTTTTGAAAGTTCATGGTTATATGATATACTAGATATATAGGAAAGTATCACAACATATTTGGAAAGAAAACAACATCAGGGTAGTAGTTGACTCTGGGGAGGAGGAACAAAATTGAAGAATATTATGGAATTCCAACTGAGCCTATAATATTTTCTTTTAAAAATATCAGTAGGAAATGTGTCAAAATATGTTTATTCATTCCAGGTGCTGAGTTTATATGTTTGTAATATTACTCTCTCTCCTTTTCTGGATATTTGAAATATATCATAAAGAAAGAAATTCTGGCTGCAATGTATGGATATCTTAATAAAAATTCCATTAACCCCAAACCTTCTGGGTTACATAATTGAATTGCAGAAATCCAACTTTTTAAATACAAATTAAAATTTAACTCTTAAATATGACAATTTGGGGGTCTGTCACGCATCAATTAAATTTCTCTTTCCACCAGTTCTTCCAGGATTAAGATGGGGAATCCAAGAGGAATTAAGTCCCCCTTTTTTATTTGCTATGTCTATTTGCTATCACTGCAGCATAAATCACTGTCAATACATGCTCCTTTACTAAACTGGAATTTAGATAAGAGGCAACACTGTGTATTGATATATAATTTCAACTTTTTTTTTTCTTTTTAAATATCAGGCCTGGACTTCACTGGTGGCACAGTGGTTAAGAATCCGCCTGCCGATGCAGGTGACACGGGTTCGAGCCCTGGTCCAGGAAGATCCCACATGCCGCGGAGCGGCTAAGCCCGTGCGCCACAACTACTGAGCCTGCGCTCTAGAGCCCATGAGCCACAACTGCTGAGCTCACGTGCCACAGCTACTGAAGCCCACACGCCTAGAGCTCATGCTCCGCAACAAGAGAAGCCACCGCAACAAGAAGCCCGTGCACCGCAACGAAGAGTAGCCCCTGCTCACCGCAACCAGAGAAAAGTCCACGTGCAGAAACGAAGACCTAATGCAGCCAAAAAATTAAATAAATAAAATAAAAATAATAAAATAAATAAATTTATTTTAAAAAAAAATCAGGCCTACATTTCAAGTCCTGCCAATTTGTCTGGTACTGTGATTTAGGTGATATTTGGGCTCCTTCTAGTGTTTTGTAACTAACTCTGAAATAAACATATATGTTTTTTATGTGTTTTCTGCATTCAGGAGTACTGCCTCAGCTACGTCTCAAAAGTGGATTTATTGGCTCTAAGGTTTGAATAGTCTTAAAACTCTGTATTTGTACATCCAAATAGCTTTCTAACTGAAAATATCTAATTTATGTGTCTTTCTCAAATGATTGATATTATTAACTTCATTATACAATTGCTGACACAGTATATTAGTATTTGAGAACTATCTGATAATTTAATAAACTATATTTTTACTATTTAAATTTTCATTTGCTAAATTGAAAATGAGTTGATCATTTTCATATATTTATTAGTTGACTCAATTTTTGTGAATTTTCTACTTGCTGCCTTTAGTAAAGGATTAAGCAGGATTAATCAGTTAATTAATTAATCCTTTAATAAAGGATTAAGCAGTTAATTAATTATACAGTTAATTAACAATTGTATAATTTCTTTATATAACAAAGTTATTAATCCTTTGTTATGTGTACTGCATGGTTTTTCCAGTTTTTATTCTTGTTATGTTAGAGTTCATGTATTTTACATAGTCAAATTTGTTCATTTTTTGTCTGTGATTATTTTCTCATCTTCAAGCTTATCAGTCCTTTCCTTTCTGATAAGTATTTACATATTTTCAAAACTTTCATGATAGCTTCACTCCCTAGATTTTATAATTTGTTGAATATACAGTTTATCTTAAAGTGAGATATAAAGTGAAATTTTTAAATTGACTTTTTGAAAAGTCAAGCAATTGATCCAATACTATCGGCTGACTAAATCACCTTTTTTTCATTAACACATTTTCTAATGAAAATTTATTGGGTTTTTTTCCTGATTATATAAGTAATAAAGAAGATATTACTTTATTTTTCCATACTATTTCTATATTATTAAGTGTTCTATAGAGGTATAGTTTTGCCCAGTCTTTGCCTAGCTAGCTAGCTATCCAGCAAGAGATTTTTTAATGATGTGCTTCAAATGTACAGAAAATTAGAACATAAGATAACAAACAAACATATGACTTGATGACTTTTTAATGACTTTTAAAATGACTTTTTGATTACTTTAATTTTGTGAAATATTTAATGTTTTAGTTTTATGTATGTTCCATATATTTTTATCTTTTAAAAACATTTGTTCCTAAATGCCATGTCGTTTTGCTGCTTTTAAAATGCAAACTTTCAGGGCTTCCCTGGTGGAGCAGTGGTTAAGAAGCCACCTGCCAATGCACGGGACACGGGTTCGAGCCCTGGTGCAGGAAGATCCCACATGCCGTGGAGCAACTAAGCCCGTGCGCCACAACTACTGAGCCTGCGCTCTAGAGCCCTGGAGCCGCAACTACTGAAGCCCGTGCGTCTAGAGCCCGCGCTCCGCAACAAGAGAAGCCACCGCAGTGGGAAGCCTGCGCATCGCAACCAGAGAAAGCCCACACACCGCACAGAAGAGTAGCCTCCGCTTACGGCAACCAGAGAAAGCCCGTGCACAGCAACAAAGACCCAACACAGCCAAAAATAAATAAATAAAATAAATAATTTTTTAAAAAAAATGCAATCTTTCAAATGTATCTTCCAGCTTGCTTTTGTTGATAGGTAAAAAAGCTATTGAATTTTAGATGTTTATTTTATAATGATCCCTTTTAATAATATTAATACTTTTTAGTTGCTTTTCTTGGGGTTTTTATGACAAATGGTTATATTAACTAAAAAAATAAAATTATTTCCTTCTTTTCAAAGTGTATGTGTCATTACTGTCCTCCTCTAGTTGGACTGATTGTAACTTCAAGGACAGTGTTAAATATTGTCCTGAGCCATCTGTTTTCTCCCTGACATTAAAGGGATTTAATTCAGTGTGTCTCTCACGGGGTATATTGGGTCGAGATAGTTTTATTATGTTAAACAAGGATCCTTTCCTTCCTTTTCTAGTTTAGTAAGAAGGTTTTACCAAACTTTAAAAAATGCTTGGCATAGTTAACTATTAATATAATGCCTTTTAGCGCTTAACAACAAAATTATATGATTCTCATCCTCTTAGCAGAGATAAATTATACTGCCATATTTCCCACTCTTGTAGTCTAGAAATGATCTACTTGGTCACTGAGTAATTTTCTCGTAATACACTTAAAACACTTTGTTAGCGTTTTATTTAGGAAAGCTTTGTTTTGTCTTGCATTTACAGTGAGATATAGGGCTGTACTGTAGATTTGTTTGTTTAATTTTCTTTTTGTTAGGTTGTGATATCAAGTTGTTCTTGCTTTTATGTATATAGGCATGTAGCCTAGAGAGTCCTCCTGACTCTTCAACTATACATATGGAACAATTACGTTCGTTTGCACTTTTAGCATTGTTAGGGGAACCACTGACCGAAACCTCTCACCCTGGCCAGGCCCGATAGTAACTACCTGCATGAGTTATCTTACAACAGGAGATCTTGGAAAGGAACGCAGAACCAACAAGCTACCACCAACCGGAAGAATTTGGGGAAGGTCAAAAGGAGAGAGGAGATGCCAGTCCGTATGTCCTAACGACCTCCCAGAATCATTCTTGCTGAAATCCATCTTGGTTGAGCGGTGCGTGTGCCACCAGGAAGGACCTTGAGTCAGAATGACTGGCCAGCGAAACCCAGAAACTAACCCCATTACCACAAAACCTAAGACTGTGAGCCATGAGGCAGAGTAGTTCTCCTGGGTTCCCTTACCCTCCTGCTCTCTACCCAGGTGCCCCTTCCCAATAAGGTCTCTTGTTTTGTCAGCACGTGTGTCTCCTCAGACAATTCATTTCTGAGTTTTAAACAAGAGCCCACTTTGGGCCCTGGAAAGGGTCCCCCTTCCTGCAACAGTATTAGGGTCCGAAAAACACATTTAGATAATACACTGGCACCTGGTCTCTAGTTGCTTTAGTGCTACAGCAACAGAATGAATAGTTGTGCCCGAGACAGTATGGACATTGTGGAAAGTATTTACAACCTGGCCCTTTAAAGACAAAGTTTGCCAGCTCCTACCTTAGAAGACCATCCAAGCAGGAGTCCCATAGCCACCCTAGTGATCTCTTCTGATGTTCCGTGTTAAATTAATTAAACAAGGAGGCTATTAGACTGAGGTGGCTCTAATCCTATGGAGGCCTTTGTAAGCAAACCACAGTCTAAGGCTGTAAATGCCTCAAGGTTCCAGAAGAAATCTAAACGCTAAGGACGACCAATCACAAACAGCCACTTAGGCTTTAGGCTGCAGCCAATCAAATAATTTCCTCTGTCTGCTTCCACACCTTAGGCTTTAAGCTGCAGCCAATCAAATAATTTCCTCTGTCTGCTTCCACACCTTCTCTATACTCTTTCCCCTGTAGCTCCTGTCTGCTGAATGCTCCAAACCAACTTCCCACTTGGTGCTGCCCCATTTGAATAGAGTTTTGCTCCAATAAACTCTTAAAATTTTAAATATACCTCAGTTTATTTTTAAGACCCCTCAGTTCCCCATCTCCTGATTAATCCAGCTCCATTCATGCTGTTATATTAGATGACTTTATCTTTGATTGGCTGATTTTGTATTACCTTATGATCAGAGAAGTAAGGGGCTAATGATTATTACCTCGACTACCATCTAGTGGAGGAAGATAGGATTCCAGACAACCAGAACTTTAGAACACTAACTTTTTCTACAAAGTTTTTCTTCTTTAATATTATTATCACAGTTAGTGTCACTGTGTTTAAGCTTCCCAATTTTCATTATGATGGTTATTATCATAATAATTATTATTTCAGTCAAGACTTTTTTGAATGACCAACATGTTTTTGTATAGCATTGCATATACCCTCCTTTCCAGGTTCTACTTCCCTCTTTTTTATTTAATTTATTTTTTATTGAAGTATAACTGAATTACAATGTTGTGTTAATTGCTGATGTACAGAAAAGTGACTCAGTTATACATATATACATTCTTTTTCATATTCTTTTCTATTATGGTTTATCACAGGATATTGAATATAGTTCCCTGTGCTATACGGTAGGACCTTGTTGTTTCTACTTCCCTCTTGACAGTAAACTTTTCAGTAGCAGCAAGAAATGCCGAGACAGAAAGTATTAAAAGGAGACAAATACCATCAATTTAGAATCCTATGTTATTAATAGTTTTCTTTTGTTTTTTTTTTTTCATTTTCTTTATACTTATATGATAGTTTGGAAGCATGTGTGGTGGTCAGCATAATGGCTTTCCAAAGATGTCAATGTCCCAATCCCTGAAATTTATGAATATATTATGTGGAAAAACGGACTTTGCAGATGTGATTAAGGCACAAGATCTTGAGATAGGAAAAGTGTCCTGGATTATCCAGGTGGACTCAATCTAATCAAATGAGTCCTTACAATGTGGTTAAATGAAGAAGTGACTATGAAAGAAAGGTTAAAGAGGTGCAATACTGCTGGCTTTAAAGATGCAGGAAGGGCATCATGAGCCAAGATAACAAATTTGTATTGGTTTAAGCCTCAAAGTTTATGGCAACTTGTTATGGCAACAATAGAAAACTAATATACAGAGTATATAAAAACCTAACTTGACCTTTTTTTTTTTTTTTTTTAATCTCAGCACAAAAGGCACTACTTCATTATCTTTCTGCACTTACAATTGCTCCTAAGAAGTTTACTGTCACTCTGATTTTGTTTAGCACTTTTATGTGTTTGGAGCGTGGTTAATTTTGGGAATGAGTCAAAGATTCAGCTCAGCTACTGATCTTATGTAGAATGCCTTGGTTTAAAAATATATAACTTTGTTATTAATTTCTTGGTAGCAGTGTATTTTTCTTATTGTGATTAGAGAATATTGCTTGCACAAATTCTACTTTTCAAATTGTTAGAGGTTGTTTGGGCTTAAAATATGATAGCATAGTTTGCAAATAATTTGAGGAATATAATATACAAATAACATATATTCTCTATAATTTATGACATTTTGTATAACTCAAATAAATCTTATAAATTACATTATTTAAGATATCTTTATCAGTGTCTTAGTCATAATCTCTCAAATGTGATGGATGTTCAATTCCTTCACTGTAAATATTTTTTTTTTAGTTTCTTCATGTATGTGTAGTACCTTTTGCTTCGTATATTTTGATACCATTGTTTATCAAGTAAGAGTTGACTGTTATATCTTCAGAGTGGATTTCAATTCATTATTTTCTGCCTTTATCTTTATTAAGTCCTTTAACTACCTACTTTTTAGATCATTTTGTTATTTGTTTTCTAGTTTCATAGGTGACTGTTTACTTAAAAACTTTCATTATTATTATTTAATAATAAAGAATATAGAGCCATTAATTTTCTCTAAGGTGATTTTGCCTTTACCCCACAGAATTTAATATGATATGCTCATTTTTCCTTGAGTTCTACAGAGTCTGTACTTTTAGCTGATTTTTATAAGAAATTCTTTTGTATTTTGATTTGATTTGTATTTTTATTTAATTCCTTGTCCTTTGAAATGGAGTAAGAAAATATGACCCATCTGCTTTTTCAATTTAATGGGATTTTGCTATAGGTCTTAATTTATAGACAATTGATTAAAAATATCCCATGGAAATTTGAGAAACACATGTATTCTATGTTAGTTGCTTACAGAATTATCAATATATTAATCAAGGTAGTCATTTATGATTAAATTTCTATATCTATTTGATCTGATAGTTTCTGAGAGAAAGGTATTATAAAATATTTCTTCATGATTAAAGCTCTATCAGTCCCTTCTCTGATCACATTTTCTTCACAGCAGAAAATATAGCTTAAATCAATATAATATCCTTCTATGTCTTTTTATCAGACTTAGAATAAACTTGTCGCTGTTACCTTACCCAGTGTTCTTTTACTCTATAGAACACACTTAGTTACTTCTTTCCTCAGAGCCTTTGCATATGATACTTTGATTTTCTGAAATACTTCCACCTCCTCACCTCCCACCCATATGCCTTGTTCTGGCATCTTTGCTCCTGTGCCTCCCTTTCATCCTATAGTTTCAGGTACTTAAATGTTTCTTCATCATAAATCCCTCCCAAAACTAAAATGGGTTCTTCCTTGAAGAAGAATGGTTTTCATAGTAAAATTCTTTTTTTTTTTTCTTTTCCTCCGCTACCTATTGACGGCAGCTATTCTGAACATAGAGGTTCCTCTGTGACTTTTAGGAATATATATTTGCCAAGAAATGAGAAACTATCTGGGAGTTATCCTTTCTTTATCTTTAATTTTCAGCACTTAGGATCGGCATACATACTCCTTTGCAATTTTAATCACATCTGCATGATATCTTCCAGAAAATCCTAAAATTTATTATTTCTTTGATGCCCATTCATAGTTTTACAGTGCTACAAGATGATTATTATTTCATATTTCTCTTCCTTTTATTTTATTAAGAGGTGAAAAGAGAAGTAAATATGTGAACAGAATTCATTATATAGAAATTCAAATTTTAAAACCTAAAAAACCCCTTAAGGAATGGGTATTGAATGATATATGGGCAAATGCTTTTCAGCCTGTTTTGAGTAAATATATTTAAATTTGATACACTTGTATTACATATTATATTGATGTGTTTCTTATTGATCAATACTTTATTTAAAATACATTTACTTGTTAATAGGAGATCATACATTTTATGTGTTTTTGACTTATATTTGCTGGCCCTTAAAAATATGAAAAGATGTTCAAATTTATTCATAATAAGAGAAATGCCAATTAAAATTACACTGAGTTACTATTTCTCCTCTATCAGGTTGGCAAAAATCCAAAAGTTTGACAACAGTTGGCAAGGCTGTGAGAAAATAGGCACTCTTATATATTGCTTATGATTATAAAAAATGATACAATCCCCATGGAATAAAATTTGGCAACATCTAACAAAACTACATAAGCATTTACCCTTTGACCCAGAAAGCTCATTTCTAGGAATCTATCCCAAAGATACTCTGGAAAAATATGAAAGATATATGCATAAGGCTATTTACTAGAGTTATTTATAGCAGCAAAAATTAGAAAGAACCCAAATACTCATCAACTGGTGTTTGATTGAATATGAACTATTGTACATTCATACAATGGAAATACGTAACTGTAAAAAGAAATGAGGAACATTTTTATATACACATATGGAAAAATTCCCAGTATATGTTTTTAAATGAAAAAGAAAAATAAGTTGGAGAAAACTGTGTATGCTTATCTATAGTACAGGAAAAAGGAATAAGATCATAGATATTGAAGATTAAAAAGTTATATACCTTGTTTTATAGATTTGACTTTGTAATTATGAGCATATTTTATGTAAATATAAAAAATCAAATCAAAATGAAAAAATGCAAACAGTTAAAAACAAAAATTAAAATGAAATAAATGAATCTAACTCTGTAGTAAATTGGTGGCATAACCACCCAGAAAAGAATTAATGCAAGAGACTGAAATATAGTGAATCAACTGAACTTTCTTACTGGGTTACATCATGAAAACCAAAATAACAGAAAAAAAATAAACTATTTTTGGTAATCTACTCTTGGTGTTGTTATTCTATAACTATTACATATGTGTAGTAGGACAAAATACATTAATGTCACTAGGAACTAAAAGTTTTGGTATAAGAGAGAAGAGAAATAGATATAAGATTAAGGGAATTAAAGACTCAAATTCTACATTTGAGTTAGAAATATTGATATGATGTCATATGTATTTTATCTTAAAACAAAACAAAAATGCAAACAAACATATTTCCTAGATTTGTCTACTGAATAGCCTAGAAAACAATGACTAACCCAATAGTAATGAGCACCCACATGCCCAAAGTATGGTCTCTAAGTATCATTTCCCAGTAAACAAGCCAAGGCTCCTTGAAGAAATGTCTGAATCCAAGTCTGAGGCAGGAAAAATACAAGATAATCCTGGAACACCATGTCCAACCAGAAAGCAAGGTAATTATTAAAAAACTACAGGACTCAAGAGCCAACCCAAAGAATCTCTTATTGACCAAAGACAATTCAATTTAAGCAGGAATAAGAATAACTATAAGGAGGTGAAACATATGCAAAATGTTTAAATACATGAGTATATCATAATAATTAAAGAAAAAAATCTCACTGGTTGCCTTTGAGATTGCTAAGGAATCAATATAAGCATTCTTTTGCCTTTTCTATGTGAAATAAATTCTCTGCCTTTCTTATTTTAGGAAAAGGTTTCTCTTAATATAATTGTTCCAGCTAATAAATGAGAAAATAAATGATAGAATTAGAATATCATAATTTTTAAATCCGAAATGAAATAATGGATTTAAGCATTGATTATAAATGGATGCTAACATAAAAAATGAACAGAAGCAGGAATTATGAGCTTTCTGGAGGAAGATTGTACTTATAAAGCAAACAAACAAAAAACTCAAAAGATACAATCATATCAAGACTGCATAGATAGCAGTTAACATAGGAGGCCCAAATCTCCTAATCCTCAGAAAGTCCAGCTTATAAAGTTGGTCCTTGACTGGTATCTGGAAGCTTGGATTTCAAGAGAGTTACCACCATTCCCTGATAAGAATGTCTCACTGTACCTTGACTGTTTGAACAATGTCATTTACGCTTAACACCCTTTCTTTCTGGGAGTCTCAGATTGTGGCATGTGCCAGGCAGAAGGTGCCTGCATGACCACCACCCAGTAAAAACCTTGAACACTGAGTTTCTAGTGAGCTTCCCTAGTGTATGGCATTATATGTATGTTGTCACTTGTTGCTTAGTGAGTACTATGTGACCGCACTGGGAGAGGGCTGTTGCAAGCTTGCACCCAGAGTCCCCATGTGTACTTACCCTTTGTTGACTTTTCTTTGTATCCTTTTTCTGTAATAAATCATAGCCATGAGTATTACTATATGCTGAGTCCTGTGAATTTGTCTAGTGAATCATTGAACATGAAGGTCATCTTGGAGACCCCAACACAAAGACTCTATATGTTACCACCAGTCTACAGAAAATACATGGAATAAAGGAACATGTAATGATACCACAGGGATACAATCAGCAGAGTACAGAATGTGGAAAGATCTATAGTCTCTTTAACAAATAAATTGCAAGAGAAACAAAGAAGAAGAAAAAACTCTATTAATTAAAAGACTTATGAAACATTTAGAGATGAAATAACCCAATGCCTGGGACTGGTTTTAAAGTAGTTCAATAGTGGTAGTGGAAGAAAGCACAGAGTAAAAAATTATATTAATTAAACTTATATTTCAAGAATTTAGAAAAAGCACTTTGAGGAGTCCTAAAAAAATCAAGAGAAAGGAAATAACATATATCAAAACAAAATAAATGAAATGTAAAACAGGAGAACTGAGGAAGGTATAAAAACAAAAGCCTTGAGTTGATTACTTTTGTTGGGGTCAGCTGGGGCTATGCTTAAGCAGTTTAAGAAATCTCTCCTCTTATTCTGCACTCAGAACACTCTCACTTTAGCTTGGTAGGCCCATTGTCCACCTTACAGCTTCAAAAATGTTTTCTGTCCATGTGCTGAGGTCTTTCTGCTTCACTGTAAAAGAATCCCATTGACCCTTTGGCATGAACATGTTTCAATTTCAGTTTTCCCCTTACCTTTTTTTTTTAAAAAATATAATCCTATAGTCTACATGCTGTGGCGAAGGCCAAAGTATTAGGTTTATGTGGGAGGGAAGATAGAACAATTACATACGATAAAAGAACGTAAAATGTATATATACACATACATATGCATATATATTTATATGTCTATATGTATGTGTGTATACATATATACACTTATACCAAAATATGCTGACTATATGACTATATTGTGTATTTCTTTAAAATCAGCATTTTTGAAATGAATTTTCTCTGCTAAAATAGAAAATATTACATAGTTGCAAAGGAAATATCAATGTAAAACAAAAATAAACAATGAAAATATATATACAGATATTAAAGAATTATTTAATTAAACAGGACCCTGGATATTTATTGAAAAAGACCATGGCTCAAATGCTTTATGGATTAATGCTTTAATCTTCAAGGAACAGATTCTTCTTTTAATATAGATTTTTTTTTAATATAGATTTTTAATATAGATTTTTTTTGAGCATATAGAAAATATAATGCAGATATAAATTTAATATTAAAAGCAGTTAAAATGATAAAAAAGGGAAATGAAGAAAATCTCATATAAACATATATGCAAAGATACTTAAAATAGTAGCAATTTCAAATCTTTATTTAGTTTCTACTCTTTCTTTAATAAAGGTTGTATATAAGATGTGAATTTACTTTTGATGCAATCCTAGCTTCATCCCCAAAGTTTGAATATATAAATAATATTCAGTCTCATGATTTCCTAAATCGCTATTTTTAAAATTAATAATGTGAATGAAATAGTACTCAACTTATAATTTATGTCCTCCTTGATCCGTAATTAGGCAAATCTAAATTTTCAAGTGTCTGATTTTCAAAACTATTGTTAAACATACATTTATTTGTAACTCAGAAATAAAATAATTTGATTTCATCAAATAAAAGACGAAGACTGTGTGTGTTGCTCTCTCTACTTTGTCAGTTTCCTATCCATGATTCCTCCCATTCTTTGTCATCCTGATTTTTGTCATATTGATCCCTCTTTTCCTTTATAGTAGGCATCTCTTTGTAAATTTTGTCCTTTTATGTTTTATCTTTAGGTACATTTATCAAATTATTTAGGATAGTATTTTCCAATTTGTGAGCTCCAAAACATTTTGTTTTATAATACGTTAATAAGTATTCTGCAAAAAGGACTCTTTCACGGTAAGGCTAGTTTGACAATGCAGAGGTAAACACAATTACACTGATATCCTTATTTAAAGGCATCTTAAGGGAGACTACCTAATCATAAGCATTGAGAATTTTCTCTAGGAAGTTGTATTATGTAACATTTCCCCCAAATTTTCAACTATAGAACCCATTTTAAAGTCTAGAACACTTTTAGCATTCCATAAATTCAGTGTTTTTCCAATAGGACAATATTGTTTTGGACTATCTCTAGATTTTTAATCAATAGCAATATTCACCGGCAGTCAAACCTGCCATTTCTTCCTTATTATTCACTTTTAAATTTTAGTGGTAAAATTTTTACCACTGGTAAAATTTTTACCTGGTAAAAATTTAAAAGTGAATAATAACCTGGAGCAAACTTTTAATTTTTTCTTTGGTGAAAAGGTACAAATGGTATATTCTTCTGATACATTGTTTATCTTAAGATGACATTCACATGATAACAATAGCTTGATTGGGTATAAAATCTTGAATCATAACTGTTTCCTCTCAAAGCATCACAAAGGTTTATTTTCTTCTGGCAGTTAAGCTGTGTTCCTCTTCAGTGAGTCCAGCTTTATGCCTAAGAATCAAGCATTTCACCAGAATATGTCTAGGTAAGTATCTCTTTCATTTATTTTTCTTGATTCATGGTGAGCCTCCTCAATTTCTAGATTCGAAAGTTTTTAGACGAGAAGTGTTTTCTTCTCCTACACCTTTATTACTTAACTCAACTTGTTTGGATTTCTTCCTTCCTATTTCTATTTTTTATAGTTTGTACATTTATTCTTTTTCCTTAATTTATTTTTCTCTCATGATTTACATTGTCTTATCCATTTCTTCAGCATAGTAAGAGTCCTTTTCATGTCTGCTCTATACTCTGGTGATTCAAATTTTCTGCAGTTCCAAGTAGGCTGCTTTGGTGTCTCTGAGATTTGGGAGCAATTATTCAACCTTGATTGCTTTGCCTTATTTTCTCTGAAAATTTTTTGTACATTTACATTCTATAGTTATTCAATTTGATAATGAACAAAGCAACTTTGAGAATTCCAAGGGAGTTGTTACCATGAATCATAGATAATAATATTGTCTAGAGGGGAAAATTTTAATTTGGGAACTGGACATATGCCAAGTGAACCAAACAAGAAGGCAGTCTTTAGGGGGTGAGATTTTCTCCTCTATACAATTTATTATTTGTATACTTCCTTCCTTCTTCTCTCTGTCTCATGATACTGAGCAAATTCCACAGATGGTCCTGTAGGGTAACTAAGTTGGTCAAGGTGATTACAATGTGACTATCAGCTTGTTTACTGCTTGCTACAAAAGATGCTGAGCCCCTGACCTTATTTTCCTCAGCTGCAACACAATCCACTGTATTAGAGCATTCATACGGCCCAGTGATGCTCATGGGATTTGAGAGACAAGGGGAACCGGTGACACCATGATGACACACCCTCTGTTCACTGAGTACTAAACTGTCTTATTCTGATGTAGTAAGTTTCATTGTCTACTTTTGGTATCTACGGAGTAGTAACAGGTTTACTCCTTGCCATCTTTTCTGAGGCTAGGGTTGTTCTCTGTCAGAGATTTTAATGCTGCTGAATATATGTCCATTGTCTTAACTCAAAATAACTTGGAAATAGTAAAAAAGAAGTGGAAAATGGAAGACCTCTATAGGGATAAAAGTTTTGTATCTATTTGAGCATATATTGAAATGTACTTTACACTAATTAAATTAATGAATCCATTCGTGTCTGCTAGTAGGAGTGTGGCCAGGTGAAAGCTGGCTGGCTGCTCACAGTTCTGACAGGCCTCTGTGTTGAATCGCCTCAGTCCAGAGTCTAGATCTCAGCCTTAGAATCTCATGAAATGGATGTTGTCATATATTGAGGATGGGGTAGTGTCTCATAGATGAGCTTAGAATAATAAAGGTCATGTCTAAATCAGAGATACGCTTCATTAATTTATTATCAGAGATCCCCTTTCTGGAGAGGGTAATGCTAGTATTTGTTAAACAGGAAGGCCCCTGCCCCTCATCAGGAAGCCAATTTGAAATCAAAGGACTGCTCTGTAAGGTTGGAATCAGAGCAAAGGGGGATGGTAGTGAGTGAGGCTTGAGGAATCACCCTATTTTACTTCCCTGGTGCCCCAGTTGCTCTGGTTCCTATGCATTCCTGACTGGCACATTACCAACTTTAAAATTTCTGGCTCCTATTTTTCTGTATTTCTACTGTCTTCTATTCCTGTTTTCTTAATATACCATTTTTCTTGGATGTGTTATTATAAAAGATTTAGCTATTTCTCCATTAAATATTTTTTGGAATGAGCCTGGGCAAATAAATATCTCCAGGTCTCACCCTTAGCTATGGAGACCTTCAGTCTCTTTAAGATGACTTTGCAAATATCCAATCTCATCTTTATGTGTTTATTATATTGGTATAATTATCAGCCTTAGAGATATTTTAATGTTAAAAAATATACTATGGGTATATGCCTAATGTATCAATTTAATGTTATGTATACATGTTTACAAACACATATAAATGGTCCAAAGTTTAGTTATTTATTCAACAAATATGTACTTTGTATCTTCCACGTGCTCAACACTTTTGTAGGTGCTGGAGGTGCAGTGATGAGAGTCAAGCTTTCCACATTCAGGGAACTGACATTCTAGTGACAGTATGGATATATATTTATAGCATAATTTCAGATAGTAATAAGCTTATGAAGAAATATGAAGCTAGGTAAAAACTGAAGAAAGATATAGGTGGCTATTTTAGATGGTACCATGATACTTTAAATAGTTCTTAGAGCACAAAAGCTATATTGGGAATGTCATTAAACAAACAGATGTATTTGCTAACTCTGTTATTTCCACTTTGATCATAAAAACATCGTAATAACTGTAATGTGAATATGCAACATCTGTCAATAAATCTGACATTCTCTCATCTGTGTGATTCAGACATATTAGCATTGATTGGTTGTAAAAAGAAAATATAAAAAAACCTTGTTCAAATGCAGTCAACATATAAATACTTTGAGGACCCTGTTAACGTACTGACCTTTGAATGTGTGGTGAAATGGAGTAGATGCCATAGAAATCCAGATAATGTTGAGAAACTCTTAAACTTCAGTTAGTATATTAGTCTTCTGTTCTTTCATAATCCATAAAAAGCATGCAGCATACGGTAATGTGTCAAGAATTTTTTTAAATCCTATTTATGTGTATAAGTTCACATAAAATGCATCTTCCTTTGTGTATTATATAATGATGCTAAAATGTGAGGTCATTTAAGGATTTGCCAAACATGGAAAAAGAAGTATATTTGCAGTTTTTACATTAGGAAACAATTATGCTTTGGAAAAGCACTATTGCCTAAATACATCTTAGAAATATGCTTTTGAGAGGGACTGAATAGCGCACAAATTCTGATCTCTTTTAAGTCATCTTGAAAAACGGACTACAGAAACATGAGCTGAGCTTTAATAAAGTGCTAATTAGGCGTGCATGCCACAATTTGAATGGTGATTGTATGAAATGTACAGAAATCTCAGCAGCAGAGGAATGGTATGTGGCTTTTGGGGACAAGTTGTGACAGCGAGGTGCTAGTCCTTTGATGGCATGAATTTAAAACCTTTAATGCTGACAGGGACTTTGGGATTATCTATTCAGGCTCTCAATTTGCACAAGAGGAATCTAGGGCTTAGCATCCATAAGTGACTTGCTCAAAATCACATAACACGGCAAACAGGTCACCTGATGGGTGAGTTTGTGCTACGCCTCCAGCCCTTACTGCCTCACCTCCCCCCTCCCATTCACTTTTCAGCCATTTTATTGAACTTCACAGCACAAGGGCTTAGAAAGAAAGTGAAATTCACACGTGTACATTGTCCTTTTGTTTTCTAGCTGCTCCAGTGAAATATTTTGAAGAAAAGGACGGTAAAATGAAAACGAGGTTTAGGGATTTCATTTACTCTCTTTTTCTTATATCCTGCCATAAGAAATTTAAAAAATTCATAATGTGACCAAGATGATATCAGAAATGGGAGTTGGAGGAGAAGATTGAGGCAGAGTTAGTCAGAAAGGGAAGAGAGAGTAAAAAGGGGCCGTGCCAGACACTGAGGTAGAAAATCACAGTTCCTAGATCAGTGATCATCTCCCTGGCGGTTTACTTTTCTGAATTTGAAAAGGAAACTATTAACCACTCTAGGCCTTTTTTTTTGTTGACTATGGGATGAAAAGGGTTAATCTCTGGTTAATCTCTGATGTCCTTTTCAGTTTCACTAGTCAAGGACTGGGTCTGTATTCAGCCTTTTGGAAGTCTTATTGGAAGACATACATGTAATTCTTGATTAAGCCTGTCAACTGCTCCTTATATACAACTAGAAAGCACTGATGTTTATTTTCAGGTGGAGATATCGTTGTTGATCTGTTAATAAGGCTGCTAATTTAGAATTAAAGTCAACTCTTAATTAACCAGAATAAGGGGATGGGTACAGAAGGGAGACAGCATAGATGACTGCAAATCATGTGTAAAACAAAACTCCAGTTTGAGGGGATCAGTACAGTATGGTGGTTAGAAACAGACAGTTATTCTTGTGTTCAAATCCCAACTCTGCATTTACTAGCTATGTGATCCTTGGAAAGACCCATCAGGCCTTACATGATCTGGCCCCTGACTATATCTGTGACTTAAAGTCCTGCTTTTTTCTCCCATGAACAATTTGCTTCAACTACAAAACCCTCCTTGCTCATCTGTGGTCAGGACAAGCATGCTCAAACCTCAGGACCTTTGCACATGCTGCCTTTGCCTAGACAACTCTTCCTCCAGATATCTACATGGAACTCTACTCTCTTTTTTTGCAAAATTTCCTCACATGTTACCTTTTTGAGAAAACTTCCCTGACTGTGCTAGAAGGAATGATAATGATAGAAACTCACCTTTTTATATTCTTATATTCCTGCTCAATGTTTCTTTATAGTCACTTCCTGAGATATTATATATGTGTTTTTGTTTGGTTGTCTTTAGTCTACTCACATTACTAAATAAACTCTTTGATGTAAGTCCCTGTTTCGTCCTTCCTTTCTCTCTTTTTGTCTTTCTTTCTTTCAGTTGCCTTTTCACCTGGGTCTAAAAAGGTACCTGGCAGATAGTAACTGTTCCGTATGCATTTGTTGAATAAATGCATGCTGGTGCTGATAGAAGAGCCGGTAACAGAAGTGGTTACATGCTACAGCTCTGGGAGATAGACTGGTGTTGGGTGAAGAATACAGGACCCTCACCGTCATCGAAGATGATTGTTCTTACTCTGTGTTACATTTGTTATAAATTATTTTAAAGAGATCATGGTTGGATCCTGGTCTAAAATATACCACCATCCTATACACATTTAATCTGTATTTAATTTCATTTCTTCCACTTCAATCTACTTGACTTCTGATCATAAATGGAAATGAACCAGCAGAAAGGAGACGGCATCTATCCGTGCTGTATCCTTGCAGGAGTTCACTGTTCTGGAACCTGAACGCCATGAACTCTTACTAATGACCATAGATATGAACCTAGGAAAATACTTTTATATCAATTAATTCAAATGATACAAATTTTTTAAATGTAGCTAATGTGAATGTGAATGCGAATACAAGTAGATACAATCAATTTAAATGAACGCACCAGACCATACGTGTGGCCACAATTCCTCAAGCCCCACTAACTTTAAATATTTTCTGTATCTGGCTAACTTCATTTATGTCTCCTCGGCCACTTGCCTTAGCATGGAAGAACTGTACTAGGAGAAAAGACCCATGGCACGGTGGGCAACTCTGGAGGTGAGGGTTTGAGTATAATATAATGATAAATTAACTTCTTTTTCTTGTTACCCCAGCAGGTGGTTTTGTCTTCCCAAATAAAATATTTGGGGGGGGGGAATGTAAAATATTTTCAGATCTGTTTTTTTCTTAGTTATATGATATTATAGACATGAAAAATAGACGATGAACAAGAGGATATCTTTAAATAAGGTCACAGAAGCATTTACTTCAGTGAAAAAGTGAAAAATGCTTTTGCTCCCCTCCACACAGATCATACACACACACACACACACACACACACACACACACTCCTCACACATCTAATTTACACACACATCTAATTCTCTCTCACACACACATATAACTCACACACACCCACATGCACACATCCATGCACACACACCCCACTGCCTCACCCCAGGACTCAGATGATCAATGCCCAGGCCCAGCCTCGCTCCTGCTGAAGTCTCATGTGAGTTCTAACAAACCCCCCTCTAAAGCGGCCTCCTATCACATGCTCTTCAGGACAGGATGAACACATCTACTGAAAATCATGTTTTCTTTGCATCCTAACTGAAACAGCATTAAAGGGGGAAATGGGAATTCAGCACTGCCAGCTACAGTATCTCTCCTATCAGTTCACCAATAAGGCCTGGTAGGGACCTGCCGAGCCTCTGGATAAATTGTATTTTCCAAGGGTTAATTAAGCTGTCTTGAGCTTCTGCATGAAGAGGAACAAACTGGCACTTGCAGCGCTTTCTGAAACCTGCTGTCGACATTACAGTCCCTGCTGCTTTTAGCTGTATCGATCCGATGCCTGACCTGTGAGATCCTTGATGGCTGCTAACACTAGAAGCTTACTGGAGCTTTCCAAGGGAGCTTCGGGACAGCTTGTGTAGTCAGGTACAATTACCTATCCCTCCAGGAGAGCCAATTAGTTCACAAAGAGCTGGAGCAGAACAAATGTTTTGTATGTGATTTAGAATCCTAAAAAAGAAAGGAGGAAAAAGGGAAAAAAAGGCTTTGTTCCGTCTGATTCTTTTGTTCCTAATTTTATGATTATTGTTCGATTCACAGTGGTCCTCACATTTCCTCACATGTTTCTGAAAGAAGTAGAAGAACATGATAAACCAGATTTACTGTCTTCTCTCTTTAAACTAGGAAAATTGCCTTGTGCCATTTAAGATCCGGTTTCTGGACTAATTGTATGAACTCAGAGGTAGGAAACCCAAGTTTGTTCTACTTTCTGCATTTCAGAAACTTTTTCTCTAAATGGTACAATAAAATTTAATCATAATGAAATGCTCCTTTAAAAAAGAATGGATGGCAACTATTTCTGAAACTTGGCTTTGCAGATAGAATGTAAGAATAGGAGATTTCTAGGTAGAAACATGCTACACATATCCAGATATATATCAACATTAGTATGATTGATTCCAAAACTACAGCTAAACTTTGCAGATTGTCAACTAATAAAGTGTGGTGTCCTTTGAATACAAAGGTGGTATAACTGATCTATCATCTGTATGCCCTGAGCCTAAGACTCCTTTCCCAATCACAAGTATTAGTATTACTAAGACTTTTATATTCCCTGTTTCATTTTCCTTTGTGACCAGTGATATTCACTTCTGAGCTAGCTGCAGGATGTGGTTTGTCCATTAAATACATTTTTTTCTCTATTTTTGTCTCTGAATACTATTTTAATCATGCAGGATCAATACTTAGCCCTCAAAACACAGTGTACCAATAGAATTAACTGCAAATGGAATTTAATGCATTCTAGTACCAAAAAGCAACAAAATGAGGGGAAAGGGAAATCGGTTATTACTTTTAGTAATGGAGACAAAATTTTTAAAAATCTGCCTTCCAATATTCTTTCAATATAATATAATTATGTATATATGTGTGGTAGCTATGAAATGAACTAGGAACAAAAGTTCAATGTAAAAAATGGTATTAGGTATTTATCACAGAAACCTTTGGTCCCAGCTTAGATGAAGATAATGTAAACACTTGATTCCTGTTTCTGAAAGGCAGTAAAATTAAACTGACAAAAAGATTTCATCATATTTTAGAAATAAGTCATCTAAAGTAAAATCAGTCTCTGGACCTAAACTAGAGCCCAAAGTGCAAAGACAGTAAAAAGAAAATTAAAAAATCAGTCAACTGGGTTTACCTTAGCTGCTTTTAGTAAAATATGTTTTTTATTAATTTGTAGTAAAGTAATAATTGCACAGAGTCAAGTAAGGGCCTAACATGGACCTGAGGTAGGTGGCATTCTAAGCCTGCTTACACAGAAGTAGAGGGCAGATGTTTGTCAATGTCTCTGTGCCTGGGAACTTTCTGGGTTCTGAGCAGGCCTGATGTTTGTCCCACTGATGCAGGCAGTGTCAATGAAAGTAGATTCATGCTGCCACAACCTCTCCATCTGAAGACATAATTGCATGAAGTGGGAGATGAAAGAGCTAAATCTTTTGTTGGTCTGTCTGTAAAATGGACTGGGAACTTGACATTGATGGCTTTCTGCTGCTTCAGATGTTTTCCTCTTTTATTAATGTCAAGTAGTGTTGAGACCATTTCATTTGGATGTTGGAAAGGAGTTGATAACAGTTTCTAGTACTGGAGAGTCCTAGCATACACAATTTTGTAACTGGAAAAAAATGACCCTGCATGATTCAGAGCTAAATTCACTATTTCAGTTGGTAAGAGGCAAGCAGGTGGTCCATTCCATTGGAGGTCAACATTTCGGTTTTGGAATAAATGTTGCGAAAATGAGATCAAAACCATTTATTTAATTCCTCCAGAGTTCTCTCTTTTGCTGCATGGTCACTAATCATAGCCTTTTCCTAGCCAGGTGATTTGCATGTGTTGTAAGTTGTGCTCTGAGAAAGCATTGGGTGGGGCATGCAAATCCTTCACTTTCACTGGAAAAGCAAATCAAATGCTGGTGTCTGTAGTGCAATCCTAAAATATGATGATTACTTATTTATTAATGTGTGGTACCTACACCTTATTTATTCTTCAAATATATCTTTTACAAGAGAAAAAGAATTTTTAAAGTACCAGTGAAAATTCTAATGACAAGTTTTCTTTGCAATCATTCTTTGAAAGAGATAGTAAGAGTTCAGTAAACTCCTTCTCACTGTATAGGCCTTCTGAATAGAATATGACTTTGGTTTTCCTTCAGTTATAAGGGGCTATCATCAAACGTTAACCTGGAACCTGCAGATATGAATTAAAGACTATCAATAACGCTGACAGTTTTCCTACTCTTTTTTTTACCTCCTTTTACTAAGTCGTCTATTAAGAGGGAGAATAACTTCCTAAGGGTTCAACTTGAAAGCTTTCAAACTATTTAGCAGCATAAAGTACATGATGATCTTGTTTTTCTAAAACATAACAAGCCTTAGAGCTACATGCTGAAGATACAACGTACAAAGAAGATACCAAATGACATTTTAGTGTTTGAAATATCAGTGTTCATAATCTATAACACAATAGCAAAGATTTTTAAACTGTTTTTATAAAGGAGTAGCAAGTTGGTGAAACCTGGAGAATTTGTTAAAGCTTCATTTCTAAGGTATCAAGAATATTCTTCTCATTGGAAAATTGCTGCTGATATTCGTGAAGTGCCTGCTTCCTTTTCCAACCAGAGCATAAAAGAGTCCACGTTTTTCCCTCTGAGATGTGGGTCTAAGTAGAACTAAGTGTGATTCTTCATATGAAGGCCTCGAGGAAGAGAAAGAATGGATTTCCCAAACTTGATAGATGGAGGTGTTCAAATGAGAAAGTGAATAAAGTGTCAGACTCAAACATGGAAAAGGATAAAGGAATTAAAGAGTCAGATAGAGGGGAGAGTGCTTATTCAAATCTAAATGTTTACTGCTTCATGGTCCATTAGGGCATCCTGGAAGGAGGCTTAGTGAAAAATAAATGAATACGATTCTTGACAAATAATGCCATTAATGCTACAGGATGTTCATTTCTTTTTAAAATCTATTGTTAGATGCTGAATGATATATTTATTATTAACGGCGAAAACATGACACTCTTAGTCTTAAGGTTATTTCTACATCAATCCAAATTCAACTCTGTAGAAAAATTTCCTTTGTTTATAACCCTTATTTAGAACAACTAATAAAAACTTCTCAAAGGTAAGAAACTTGCCAAAAGGATATTTGTCCTTGTATCCAAATGACGTTTTAACTTTTGCCTTCTAAATATTCTCTTCTGTCTTTGATTATTTCATTATAGACATAGAGGCCAAAATCATCTATAAAAGCTAGTAAACACCATAGCATTCCCGTTGCAGCTCAATTGCTCTTTCATTAATCAATTATTTAGTACAGGCTTACTATTTACTAGGCACTGTGCTAGGCACTGCATTGATAATGATTAACAAAAGAGACACATTCCTTATCTCCTTATGCTCACAGGTTAGTGGGAGAGATTATTAAACTCAAATTGTAGTAAGTGATTAGGAAGGAAAATTACACAGGTGTGTGAGAGCATGTAATGGGGTACCAAGTATGAGAATATATCCAGGAAGAATTCTCTAAGGAAGTGATGTTTGGGCTGTGATCTGAAGGGTGTATGGCTATTAATTGGGGGATTATTAGAGGGATAGGGTGGCAACTAGAACCTTCTAGGAATAATATTATGTGAAAAGGAGCAAATATCTGGTAAACTGAAAGGAGCCAGCAAGTTTGAGCACACTGAACCAGAAGGAGAGAGGTCAGAGGTAAGGCTGGGGCAGTAGGCAGAGTGCAGTTCATGAAAACCATGTGGTACATTAAGGTTTGGGTCTTTGTTCCTACAGTAGTAGGAAGCCATTGCATGGTTATAAATACTAGTGACTTCACGAAATTTGAGTTTTCAAAATATCAGTCCGTTAAGCTGTGGAGAATGAATAGGAATGACATGTCAGGCAGGTTAACTAGTTAAAGGGTTATTGCAGTGGCCCTTCCATCCTGTATTCTCTGTACTAATTGTAAACTCATGCCTGTTATTGCCTGGAGATAAACATGTCTATCTAAAGACCCAGAACTGCCAGGTTTCCAACTATTCCCACTTCTCCTAGTATATTAGAAAAGGTGGCTGCACGGTCCTGACTTCCTACATGGTGACAATTCCTACATGATGACAACTGGCTGGAGTCCTGAAGTGGTTGCCCTTCCCCTCCAAGATGACACACCTGCCCTCCAGTTTTCCAGAGTCCTTACCACCTGCATCACTCACCTGTCTTGTCCTGTAGGCATTTATATTTTTGGCCTTGTCATTTCATTTTCGACGTAGCCTGAGCGATGAACTTAGATTTTAAAGTAAAATTTATAATTTAGAAAATAATGTGATGATAATAATTACCTCAAATTCTGTGTTTTCTGAATATAGTAAAACTAATTGACAAGTAAAATAATGAAAACATATCTACATATAAAAGCTAATGGACTTGTTAACTGATTTCCCCCAAATAAGAGTAATACATTAATAAATAATTTTTTAAAACCCTTATACTGGCTAAACTAGAGTCATCCCCAAATATTCAAAATAGAAAAATTACAATGAGAGTATGCAAATATATGGAACTGGCATGTCAATCTCTTGTCAATCTTTTTGACTGACAAACTGAAGTTAAGACATGTCATAAAAGCATAATGCATCCTTTAACAATATTGCCAGCTTCCACTTCTTTGGGAATGGGAAGTTACTGAAATTTCTTTAATAGTGTGTCTTTTTTTCCTTTTTTATCATTCCGCTTTTCCTAAAAGAAAACTTAAGTCTATACATTTTCCTGAGTATTATTACAATATATTACATATATCCACTCAGACACACACATATCAAGCATGTTGATTCTGTCGTCCAGATCCTCTGTATTATTACTCGTTGTGTGTCTTTGAGCTGTCAGCTTCTGTTTCATTTTAGTTATGTCGAATTCTACTTGTTTTGCCTCCTATAGTTTGATTATTTGCTGAATGGCGTATTAAATATCATAACTTTTATAGAGTCTTGGTAGATGTTTATCTCTCATCAGTGTGAATCATCTCGATTCCCTTTAGTTCATTTTGCTACACATTCGAATTTGTCTAATGTCAAATATTACCACTCCTGCTTTCTTCCTTTTCCTCCTCCCCTTCCTTTTCCTTCTTCTTCTCTTTCTCTTTCTATCTTGGCATACTTCTATTATTTTTCACATCAGTTTATTTTCAAGTTTTGGTGTCATTTTACCTGGACCTCTCATGAGGAAAATTCCACTGACTTTTATTTAATTAGTTAATAACCAATTTGAGTATTATTGTCTTTTGTTGGGGGCATATCTCTCATTCACGTTAGTATAATAGTTGATATGTTTGGTGTTATTTCTGACAACATACCATATATTTTCCAATGTTTGTTGTTGTTTCCCTTTTTCTTTCTACATTTTTACCAAGTTAATCACATTTTATTTCACTTATTGTATTTCTTATAGAGCTTTGGATGTTCTACCTTTAATTTCTAGTCTGTGATTGTGGGAAATGTCAGCAGTGGTCACCAACGTTTCCTTCCTGTAAATAGGGGACATTATACCCCCTTGCCCTTTTGAAAGTGGGCAAGATGCTGTGACTTGATTTGTTACTTAGGGGCTGTAGTATTTGGGAGCCAGTATGTGGTTTCCCACGGTGTCCTTCTCTCTCTTTTTCCTTCCATGCCCTCTGCATCTGCAGCAGTGAACCCTGATGTCTCATCTTGACGTGATGGCTTCAAGGATGATGTCAGCCTGGGTTCCTGGGTGACTATTATTATGCTTATGCCCCTGAGATTTGGGCCTGCTTTTTACCACTACATTGCCTAGCCTCTCCCAACTGATACAACTGACTGCATTCAAAATGTTAACAAACATTGACACATATTTTCCATAAGGGTTCAGAAAATAATCAACATTAGTAGCCTTTCCTTTCAGCCAGATGGGGCCTTTATTGTAATTTAATGTTTTCCTCTCACGTTTTCCATCATCAAACAATTGTGTTGAAATCAGACTGAATTTTCTCCCAGTGGCTTTTCTTAATATTATACCTAATCTGGTCTCTGAATCTTTGTCTAATAAATTATATTCACCACCATATTATCAACACTTAGTTTCACCATGTCTTTGTTCATCACAAGTTTTTATATCGTCGATTTCTACTTCCTAGAATTTAATTTTCACTTAGCTGGAGAACATTCTTGAGAACTGTAGAGGGTGCATAGATAGTAAAATATCTGAAGCTTATTAATCCTTAAAACATATTCTTTGCCCTTATGTTTGAATGGTAGTTTTTTTTTAATACAGATATTTGGGTTTGGCAATTTTCCCCTCAGGAGTTCTGGGCAAGTGCTCTGCTATTTTCCGTATGTAACTGAGAAGACACCTGAAAGTCTGTTTTGTTTTGTTTTTTTTTTAATTCTTTGCACGTAACTTCCTTTTTTTCTACTGAATTTGTGATTTTTTTTGTTCACCAATGATGTTGATAGATTTTTAATGACTCCATCTTTATTCTTCCAGAGCAATCAATAGGCTCTTTTCTATTTGACAAATTGTCTTTTCTAAGTTCAGGGAAATGTGCTTCTATCTTTTCCTTGACTATTTCTTTACTTCTTTATGTCTCTGCTTCTAAAAATTTTTTTTGGTAAGTATTTTCTCTTACTTGTCTCTCATAAGTTTATCTTTGTCTTTTTGCCCTGCATTTTGGGAATATCCAACTTGATATTCCAGACCCTTTTTCTTTAGCATAACTAGTAAAAAATTCAGCCCCTCTATTGCTTTTTGTTTATAAATTATGATACTAATATTTCTATTTTTTTAAAATAGATCTTTATTGGAGTATATTTGCTTCACAATACTGTGTTAGTTTCTGTTGTACAACAAAGTGAATCAGCCATATGCATACATGTCCCCATATCCCCTCCCTCCCGAGCCTCCCTCCCATCCTCCCCTATCCCACCCCTCTAGGTCATCGCAAAGCACTGAGGTGAACTCCCTGTGCTATGTGGCTGCTTCCCACTAGCTATCTATTTTACATTTGGTAGTATATATAAGTCCATGCCACTCTCTCACTTCGTCCCAGCTTACCCTTCCCCCTCCCCATGTCCTCAAGTCCATTCTCTATGTCTATGTCTTTATTCCTGCCCTGCAACTAGGTTCCTCAATACCATTTTTTTTTTTTAGATTCCATATATATGCGTTAGCATACGGTATTTGTTTTTCTCTTTCTGACTTACTTCACTCTGTATGACAGACTCTAGATCCATCCGCCTCACTACAAATAACTCAATTTCATTTCCTTTTATGTCTGAGTAATATTCCATTGTATATTTGTGCCACATCTTCTTTATCCATTCATCTGTCGATGGACACTTAGGTTGTTTCCATGCCCTGGCTATTGTAAATAGTGCTGCAGTGAACATCGTGGTACATGTCTCTTTTTGTATTATGGTTTTCTCAGGGTATATGCCCAGTAGTGGGATTGCTGGGTCATATGGTAGTTCTATTTTTAGTATTTTAAGGAACCTCCATACTGTTTTCCACAGTGGTTGTATCAATTTACATTCCCACCAAGAGTTCAGGAGGGTTCCCTTTTCACCACACCCTTTCCAGCATTTATTGTTTCTAGATTTTTTGATAATGGCCATTCTGACCGGCGTGAGGTGATACCTCATTGTAGTTTTGATTTGTATTACTTTAATAATTGGTAATGTTGAGCATCTTTTCATGTGCCTCTTGGCCATATGTATATCTTCCTTGGTGAAATGTCTATTTAGGTCTTCTGCCCATTTTTTAATTGGATTGTTTGTTTTTTTGATATTGAGCTCCATGAGCTCTTTGTATATTTTGGAGATTAATCCTTTGCCCATTGTTTCATTTGCAAATATTTTCTCCCATTCTGAGGGTTGTATTTTTTCTTGTTTGTGGTTTCCTTTGCTGTGCAAAAGCTTTTAAGTTTAATTAAGTCCCATTTGTTTATTTTTCTTTTTATTTCCATTACTCTAGGAGGTGGGTCAAAAAAGATCTTGCTGTGGTTTATGTCAAAGTGTGTTTTTCCTATGTTTTCCTATAAGAGTTTTATAGTGTCTGGTCTTACATTAAGTCTTTAATCCATTTTGAGTTTATTTTTGTGTATGGTGTTAGGTAGTGTTCTAATTTCATTCTTTTACATGTAGCTGTCCAGTTTTCCCAGCACCACTTATTTGAAGAGGCTGTCTTTTCTCCATTGTATGTTCTTGCCTCCTTTGTTGTAAATTAGGTGACCATATGTGCATGGGTTTATCTCTGGGAATTCTATCCTGTACCATTGATCTATATTTCTGTTTTTGTGCCAGTACCATACTGTCTTGATTACCATAGCTTTGTGGTATAGTTTGAAGTCAGGGAGCCTGATTCTTATAACTCTGTTTTTCTTTCTCAAGAGTGCTTTGGCTATTTGGGGTCTTTTGTGTTTCCATATGAATTGTAAAATTTTTTGTTCTAAGTCTGTGAAGAATACCATTGGTAGTTTGATAGGGATTGCATTGAATCTGTAGATTGCTTTGGGTAGTATAGTCATTTTCACAATATTGATTCTTCTAATCCAAGAACATGGTATATCGCTCCATCTGTTTATGTCATCTTTGATTTCTTTCGTCAGTGTTTTGTAGTTTTCTGAGTACAAGTCTTTTGCCTCCTTAGGCAGGTTTATTCCTAGGTATTTTATTCTTTTTGTTGTGATGGTAAATGGGATTGTTTCCTTAATTTCTCTTCCTGATTTTTTGTTGTTGGTGCATACAAATGCCAGAAATTTCTGTGCATTAATTTTGTATCCTACAACTTTACCAAATTCATTGATTAGTTCTAGTAGTCTTCTGGTGGCATCTTTAGCATTTTCTATGTATACTATCATGTCATCTGCAAACAGTGACAGTTTTATTCTGTTTTCCAATTTGTATTCCTTTTATGTCTTTTTCTTCTGTGATTACCGTGACTAGGACTTCAAAAACTATGTTGAATAATAGTGGTGAGAGTGGACATCCTTGTCTCTTTCCTGATCTTAGAGGAAATGCTTTCAGTTTTTCACCATTGAGAATGATGTTTGCTGTGGGTTTGTCATATATTGTCTTTATTATGTTGAGGTAGGTTCCCTCTGTGCCCATTTTCTGGAGGATTTTTATCATAAATGGGTGTTGAATGTTGTCAAAAGCTTTTTCTGCATCTATTGAGATGATCATATGGTTTTTATTCTTTAATTTGTTAATGTGGTGTATCACATTGATTGATTTGTGTATATTGAAGAATCCTTGCATCCCTGGGATAAATCCCACTTGATCATGGTGTATGATCCTTTTAATGTGTTGTTGGATTCTGTTTGCTAGTATTTTGTTCAGGATTTTTGCATCTATGTTCATCCGTGATATTGGCCTATAATTTCCTTTTTTGTGTGATGTCTTTTTCTGGTTTTGGTATCAGGGTGATGGTGGCTTCATAGAATGAATTTGGGAGTGTTTCTCCCTCTGCAATTTTTTGGAAGAGTTTGAGAAGGATCGGTGTTAGCTCTTCTCTAAATGTTTGATAGAATTCGCCTGTGAAGCATCTGGTCCTGGACTTTTGTTTGTTGGAAGATTTTTAATTATAGTTTCAATTTCATTACTTGTGATAGGTCTGTTTATATTTTCTAATTCTTCCTGGTTCAGTCTTGGAAAATTGGACCTTTCTAAGAATTTATCCATTTCTTCGTGGTTTTCCATTTTATTGGCATAAAGTTGTTTGTAATAGTCTCTTATAATCCTTTGTATTTCTGCGGTGTCCGTTGTGATTTCTCCTTTTTCATTTCTAATTTTATTGATTTGCGTCCTCTCCCTTTGTTTCTTGATGAGTCTGGCTATGGGTTTATCAATTTTGCTTATCTTGTCAAAGAACCAGCTTTTAGTTTTATTGATCTTTGCTATTGTTTTCTTTGTTTCTATTTCATTTATTTCTGCTCTGATCTTTATGATTTCTTTCCTTCTACTGACTTTGGGTTTTCTTTGTTCTTCTTTCTCTGGTTGTTTTAAGTGTAGGGTTAGATTATTTATTTGAGATTTTTCTTGTTTCTTGAGGTGAGATTGAATTGCTATAAACTTAGCTCTTAGAACTGCTTTTGCTGTGTCCCATAGGTTTTGGGTCATCGTGTTTTTGTTGTCATTTGTTTCTATGTATTTTTTTTATTCCTTCTTTGATTTCTTCAGTGATCTGTTGGTTATTTAGCAGCGCACTGTTTAGCCTCCATGTATTTGTGGGTTTTACCATTTTTTTCCTGTAATTGATTTCCAATCTCATAGCACTGTGGTCTGAAAAGTTGCTTGATACGATTTCAATTTTCTTAAATCTTCCAAGGCTTGATTTGTGACCGAAATGTGATCTATCCTGGAGAATGTTCTATGTCCACTTGAGAAGAAAGTGTATTACTCTGCTTTCGGGTGGAATGTTCTATAAATATCATTTAAATCTATCTGGTCTATTGTGTCATTTAAAGCTTGTGTTTCCTTATTTATTTTCTCTTTGGATGATCTGTCCATTGGTGTAAGTGGTGTGTTAAAGTCCCCTACTATTACTGTGTTACTGTCAATTTCTCCTTTCATGGTTGTTAGCATTTGCCTTATGCACTGAGGTGCTCCTCTGTTGGGTGCATAAACATTTATAATGGTTATATCTTCTTCTTGGATTGATCCCTTGATCATTATGTAGTGTCCCTCCTTATCTCTTGTAACAGTCTTTATTTTAAAGTCTATTTTATCTGATACTAGTATTGCTACTGCAGCTTTCTTTAGATTTCCATTTGCATGGAATATCTTTTTCCATCCCTTCACTTTCAGTCTGTATGTGCCCCTAGGTCTGAAGTGGGTCTCTTGTAGACAGCATATATATGGGTCTTGTTTTTTTATCTTGGACAGTGTGTGTCTTTTGGTTGAGGCATTTAATCAATTTACATTCAAGATTATTATCGATATGTATGTTACTATTACCGTTTTCTTAATTGTTTTGGGTTTGGTTTTGTGGGTCTTTTTCTTCTCTTGTGCTTCCTGCCTAGAGAAGTTTCTTTAGCATTTGTTGTAAAGCTGGTTTGGTGGTGCTGAATTCTCTTAGCTTTTGCTTGTCTGAAAAGCTTTTGATTTCTCTGTTGAATCTGAATGAGATCCTTGCTGGGTAGAGTAATCTTGGTTGCAGGTTTTTCTCTTTCATCACTTTAAGTATATACTGCCACTCCCTTCTGGCCTGCAGAGTTTCTGCTGAAAAATCAGCTGATAACCTTATGGGGATTCCTTTGTATGTTATTTTTTGCTTTTCCCTTGCTGCTTTTAATATTTTTTCTTTGAATTTAATTTTTGTTAGTTTGATTAATAAGTGTCTTGGTGTGTTTTTCCTAGGGTTTATCCTGTGTGTGACTCTCTGTGCTTCCTGGACTTGGGTGACTATTTCCTTTCCCATGTTAGGGAAGTTTTCCACTATAATCTCTTCAAATATTTTCTCAGACCCTTTCTTTTTCTATTCTTCTTCTGGGACCCCTGTAATTCGAATGTTGGTGCATTTAGTGTTGTCTCAGAGGTCTCTGAGATTGTCTTCAATTCTATTCATTCTTTTTTCTTTATTCTGATCCTCAGCAGTTATTTCCACCATTTTGTCTTCCAGCTCACTTATTCGTTCTTCTGCCTCAGTTATTCTGTTATTGATTCCTTCTAGTGTATTTTTCATTCCAATTATTGCGTTGTTCATCTCTGTTTGTTTGTTCTTTAGTTCTTCTAGATCTTTGTTAAACATTTCTTGTATTTTCTCAATCCGTGCCTCCATTCTATTTCCCAGATTCTGGATCATCTTTACTATCATTACTCTGAATTCTTTTTCAGGTAGACTGCCTATATCCTCTTCATTTATTTGGTCTTGTAGGTTTTTACCTTGCTCCTTCATCTATGACATATTTTTTTGCCATCTCATTTTTTTTTTATGAGGCGGATTGTGTTCCTGTCTTACTGGTTGTTTGGCCTGAGGCTTCCAACACTGGAGCTTGTAGGCTGTTGGGTAGAGCTAGGTCTTGGTGCTGAGATGAGGACGTCCGTGACACCTCACTCCAATGAATATTCCCTGGAGTCTGAGTTTCTCTGTTAGTCCAGTGGTTTGGACTCAGAGCTCCCACCACAGGAGCTTCGGCCTGACCCCTGGCTCATGAACCAAGATCCTTCAAGCCGCGTGGAGTTGCAAAAAAAAAAAGAATAATAACAGAGTAAAAAATAAAATTAGACTAGGAAACTAACAGACATGTTAGATAGAATATAAAAATAAAAATATAGATGAAACAACAACCAGAAGGTACAGCAGTACCACAGTAGTAAGAAAGAGGGGGAGGGAAAAGAAAAAAAAAGCAGGGATGGGAGGCCTTGGCTGTGGAGGGCGGGACCTAAGCAAGGGCGAGGTTTGGGCAGTGGGCAGGGCCAATGCTCAGGACCCACAGGGCTGGAAAAGGCCGTGGGGGCTGTGGGGAGTGGGGCTTAGGCTCAAGGAACAGAAGGGGCCCAGGCCTGCCCCCCACCCCTGGTCTCAGAGGTCAGGGGACCTTACCTGGGAGCCCAGCAGGCTTCCTGGGCTCGAGTGGGCGGGGCAATCGCCCTCCACCCCTCTCCTGCTCCTCCCAGAGGGCCCCTCCCACCTGCCTCTCTTGATCTCCCCGGCCTCAGGAGCACTGATCTTGTCTGACCTCCACTTCTCCTCCCCTCTCAGTCCCCCCACATCCTACCAGTTCACTTGGGGGCTCCTCCCATGTCCTTGGGCATCAGGGTCCCCCACCAGCAGCCGGCACATGCCCTAGTTGTGGGGAGATGCTAACTCAGCATATTCCCACACCGCCATCTTCTCTAACATGTACTTTTTAAAAATGATACTAATATTTCTAATGTCCAAGAATTCTGATTGCTTCTTTCTCATAGTAACCTTTAAATTTTTTCTTTTAGTAGAGAAGATATTCCTTTATGGTTTGGAGTCTTGAGTTATGTGGGAAAATTAACTTTTTTTTCTATGTGTACCTCTTCTTTTTCAGCACTGTTATGTTTCACTATCAATTAGATTCCATCTACATTATATCTTCCAGAAGTTCATCAAATATTATGATAGTATTTTTTTCTATCAAGTTGTCTTGAATGATTACTGATTCATTCCTATTTTTACATTTTGCTATCATTTCAATGGCTACTGGGAGTTGGTAGGGATAAATTCATGTGTCTTCAGGTATTTTGATCCAATGTAGAAACTTTGTATTTATAATATCTTCATATTCTAAAATTATTTGGATATACAGGCCTCTTATAATATGCCTCATTTTTACACATGCTGTCAAAAATTATATTATGAGGTACTTTATGTTACAAGATGGTTCTGAGATATAATCGTCTTCAACTAATATTAGTGAAGTTTACTCTGTGCAGGGGACAGTGTTGAGACAAGACTTTTCATTTCTACTCCTAATATTTTCTGTCCCATTTTAGACCATGAGATGTTCTTCTTCAATCCTTATAGACTATATTCCTTACCCCATGACTCGGTCTTGGTAGATATGTTCTAAAACACATTTTTGATAGTCTGCTCTCTCCATGCTTTATAATTAGGTGGGGGGAAGGATCAGGTTAATTTAACATTTCCAATAATCTATGTAAGTACTAAACATAGACAGTGCATGATTTCTTTTCTCTGTGAGATTCAGTCTTTACATATGCTGAACTTTGTGCCGAAAATTAACGGCACTTTCAGTAGGCAGTGTCTTGTCTTTTCTTCCCCACTAGTGATGATGAACTCACACTTATACCTTGAGAATCACATGTCAAGTTCCATCAAGCCCATGATTTTAATATGTATAAGTTGGCCTAGAGATACTCAGACTGTGACCAGGAAATTGAACCTATAATCATCATCATCATCCTATTGTTATTCTGAATTCAATAGCACTACCGAAAAGACAAGAGATAGACCTCATACATTTAATGTGTTAACTTTTGAAACTTTAAAAAACTTTCCTCAAAAATGTAACTTAGCTCAAGAAAAAAGAATTATAACATATTAAAGATTCTGCTTAATAGAATGGAAAAAAAGCACTAGACTGGTAGAAGTCAAGAAACAATTTCTTGAATTAATCTGTTACTAATTGAATGACTTTGATGAGAAAGAAGGAAATCCTGCCATTTGCAATAACATGAATGGACCTCGAGGGCATTATGCTAAGTGAGATAAGTCAGACAGAGAAAGACAAAGATACTGTATGATATCACTTATATGTGGACTGTAAAAAGGCTGAACATGTAGAAACAGAGAGTAGAATGGTGGTTGCCAGGGGCTGGTAGTTGGGGGAAATGGGGAGATGTTGGTCATAGGATATAAACTTGCAGTTGGAAGATGAATAAGCTCTGGATATCTAAGGCATAGCATTGTGATTATAGTTAACAATACTGTATCATATACTTCAAAATTTCTGAAAGACTAGATCATAAATCTCACCACAAAAAAGAAACAATAATTATGTGACATAATGAAGATGCTAGCTAAAGCTATGGTAATCATGACCCACAGTCATGACCCACAATCATGACCCACAATATGGTAATCATATTGTAATATATACATATATCAAATCAACATATTGTACATCTTAAACTTACACAGTATTATATGTCAATTACATCTTTAAAAAATGATATGCACTCATATCATTAAAAGAAATTCCATTAAATATTGAATAGCCTTGACTAGGTCATTTAACCTATCTAGACTTTCATTCCTTCATCTTTAAACTGAAGGGGTTGGATTAAGTTACATTTACCTTTCTATCCGTGCTAAAGACTCTCTCCACTATTTAGAACTCATTGGAAATATAGTGAATGACTAAAGACATCTTATTAGTTACTTTCTTCAATGGTTCAAGATTTCTAGTAGATTTGGGTAAAAATATGTATTGCATAATTATTTCCACTCTAGTGTTGAAAATCCCAATAATGTTTGGCCAAGAGAATGGAAATCCATGACCTGAAGCTCTTATATTAGTAAGGAGTAAACAGAATATGGCAGGAATACAAATATAGTCAGACAGGTGAATTTCACTGAGGAACCACTGTGTTCTGAACACTGAAACAAGTGTTGGCATGATGGAATGGCATGAAGATAGGATGGGGGAAGTATGTGAGAATATAAAATGAAAGGTCCTGCATGGAAAGACCTGAATTCACATTATCTTATGTAGTGTTATCTTCTATTATTGTCCTCATGATAATAGATTTCTATCCAGTCTCTCTGAAGAATCCTTTTACTTATAAACAAATTCAGATTATGGCAGCGATACTAGTCCACTGTATTTTTTTTTTTTTGTAATGCACAAATAATAGAATTTACATTCAGAAGACATTTTTTCCTCTACTTTTTTTTCCCTTCTGCTCACTCTGGGTCTCTTGGAAATGGCTTCATCTGTTAGTGTGGCTGTCAACAAGTCACTCCTCATATACCATTTTCTTTACCTATAAATGAGGATCACATGCAACCTTCCTATATCACAGAAACAGTGTGAAAATAAACACATGACTATGTATGAAAGGTGATCTACAGGAACATAGTAACTTCCTTAAGATGCAAGAAAATATTTTTTAATATTATATAACAGCAATTCTAATATCTCCTTCAACTGTGATAATAATTGCCATATTTCTTGGGATAGATTCAAAACAATTTCCCTTTCTTCATTGCTAAAACTATCCAGTTCATTCCTGGACTAATAAATCAAAAAGAAAATGTCTTATCAATTGTTAGAGCTCATATGTAGGCATGGGACAATGAGCAAAGGGGAGGCAAATCCATCATAAAGAATGTTGTGACAAACTCTTAAAATGAGCCTATATGTAAATAGTTATTTACAACCAAGACAAAAGTAAGCAACAGCAATTTCAACAAACCACATAAGAGATAATGCAAATTCTCTTTTCTTCCTTATAAACAGGGCAAAACTGGCAATAGAGGTGGTGAAATAAATATGCAATACTCTCAGTTTCTGGATCATCCTCTTCATAAATTAAAAAAAATATATTGTGCTCACTCCTTCCCCATACTTTTTGAACCTAAGGTTTCTAAAGTCTGGGCTTCCCTGGTGACGCAGTGGTTAAGAATCCACCTGCCATTGTAGGGGACATGGGTTCGAGCCCTGGTCTGGGGAGATCCCGCATGCTGCGGAGCAACTAAGCTCGTGTGCCACAACTACTAAGCCTGTGTTCTACAGCCCACGTGCCATAACTACTGAGCCCGCGCACCTAGGGCCTGTGCTCCGCAACAAGAGAAGCCACTGCAATGAGAAGCCCGTGCACCGCAACGAAGAGTAGCCCTTGCTCCCCGCAACTAGAGAAAGCCCAAGCACAGCAACGAAGACCCAAAGCAGACAAAAAAAAACAAAGAGGTTTCTAAAGTCTGAGGAGCTTGAATATAATTTGCCTGAAGCTGTCATGGTCACACATCCCTCTGTCGGGAAGGTAACAGACCGTAGCATCCAACCACATCTGATAAGAAGTTCAGAAAAGGAAGTCGGTGAAGGTATTGTTAACTTCTAAGTCAAGGTCCAAGTGGTCATAGAACAAGTGAGGAAAACACGTTCACAGACAAATCCACTGCAGGCTTTTTAGGTTTCAGGGGAGATGGCCCTAGCTCCCACCTGGAAGTCGTAGGTCTGGGTCTTAATTAACTCTGCAATATTAAACAGTCACATATTTCTTTGATTTTCAATTTCCCCATCTGTCAAATAGATTAACATCTACCCTATCTCTTAAGGTTATTTTGAGATGCAAATGAAGTCATATACATGGAATACTCACATAAAATTTATGTTAATTTCCGTGTGTGTGTGTGTGTGTGTGTGTGTTGCCTTGTAAACAATGTTTCTCCCAGGTAAGGATATGTATGTAGCAAAATGCCTGGCACTTGGTGTTTGTGAAATGTTTGTTGAATGTTTGTGAAATGTTTGTTGAATCAGAATGAAACTTCACTTTGAAAAATCATAGTTTAACATAATAATAAATAATTTAAACTATATCAAAATGCACCTTTCCTCTTTCACTATTGCCATCTCCTTTCTTTCACTTCCTTCATCTCTATTGCTGTCATGAGAATGCTGAAAACTGTCACTTTTGTTCTCCTTTTTTCCTCCCTTCTGAGTGAGGAGCCAAAGCTTTTCCCTTCCCTTTCTGCCATTCAGCAATTTCTCTGTCCCTTTATATTTCTCTCTCTCTAGCTGTTTAAGCTTTAGCACAGCTTTTCTATTTCTGTAGGAAACCGTTCACCACAATGCTTCCAGCTATCATTTAGTCTTTTTTCCTCCCTAAGAAAGCTCAACTTGTTGATTTGATTTGTGTCATTTAAAACAAATACTTCTATACCTTCTCCACTAACTCCTTCTTAACACTTTGCAATTTCACTTCCGTCATTACACTCTACCACAACTGTCCTCAGTAAGGCCACCAGTGAATTCCTTCTGGACAAATTCACAGTCCCCCTTTCCAGCCTCTTTCTACTGGCTCTTTCTATTGTGTTTTATTTCATCAACCTCCCTTTCTGCTTGTTGCTCTTTTTTAAGTTAACTTGGATGACATTGTAATTTCTTTCTTCTCATGCCTTTCACAATACTTATTTTGTGTCTCTTGCTCAGGTTCTACCTACCCTCTTTTCCCATTAACAGCTATCCCTTCGGGCTCAACTGGGTTTTCTCCTATTTTGGTCTGACCCTCACCTCACACAAAAAGACTGATATGGTCTTCATTATTACCAGTACACATACTGGTGCTATCCAAACCTTCCTTCCTTCTAAGAATGTTTCCTATTCTGATCAATGTGTCACTTAAAAATCTTACTAGCATGAAGCAGAAACTAACACACCATTGTAAAGTAATTATACTCCAATAAAGATGTTAAAAAAAAAATCTTACTAGCATGTAAAATCCAACAAATTAGAATAATTCAAGAACAGGTAAAACAAATAATGGTAGAATAGTGGGAATATTGCCTGGGAAGGGACACAGCCTTCTGGGACGCTGGAAATGTTCTATATCTTGATCCAGGTGATGGTTACACAAGTATATGTATACAAGGATAAAAAGTCATCAAACTATATACTAAAGATATGTGTACCATACTGCAAGTAATACCTCAACTTTACAATCAGATAACTAAAAACACCAAAAAAGTTCTGTACACAGTATGCACTGCAGTGGTCGACTAAATAAACATGGCATCACTTAAAGAGAACAGAAAGAAAACATTGATGAAAAGTACTATATAGTGAAAAGGAGATTTTCCTAGTACCAGCTCTCCAATTACATGATATTTTGGCATCAGAGATTTGACCAAGTGCTAACAAGATTAAATTAGTTAAAGTCAACTTGGTGAATTAAAATAGTTTGAGTATAAGACTTTGAATATGGAATATCCTTATATAAATGACAGTATTTTAAATCTAGTTCTGGGAACTCAACACCTATGACTTTATTTGAATATGCCCTTGGGCACTGGGATGATTTGTTTGTGATGGGTCAGAATATATCCTTCAGGAGAGAGTAACAGGAGGTTCACTAATGTTGATTTATTTAAGATCTAGCTTAATAGAATAAGAAAATATGCTAGACGTGGAGAAACCTCTGAAGAGGAAGAAAAAGTATACAAGAATGTCAGGAGAATGGTATAATTTGGGACCTACATTATTGAAATATTCTAGCAGGTTCTGACTTGGTTGTCAATGCTAGTGAAAAATTGTATCACGTCACCAATATAGGACTGTACAGAACAAGAGTGTGAATTATGGAACAGGAACACAACTCATGTGATAGATGCATTTGTATCTTGAGATATATTTGTTGCCTGCTCTGGTAGGATCTGTGCTGAACTAAAAGTTACTAAATAATTTATTTGTAGGAAGAACACCAAAATTATTCTTAATACTCTTTGAGTGGGTCTATAACCCAGGAGATGTGTAATTAATAAATAAAAGCATTTTCCCCTCCAAGTGATCTACCATGTGTTAAGCTGGGCAGTTGTAAAGATCAGCGTAAGACATCACTCATAAACTTGTGTGGTTGAGATGATTCCATGAGACATGTCCTAGGGTACATATGTTATTGATTATATATATATACAATCAATATTGTAATAAAAATCATTATACATATATATGTATAAAATTTTTAAAAACTTTGGCGTCCTTTGACAGCATATTACATAACCATTAATGTGTTTTGGAAGGGAATCATTCCATTTAGTTATGTTTTTGAGATTTCTTGACCCACTTCTGCCTGGTTCCTCAGAAAATCATGACATCTTTGACTTGGGTGATAGTTATTTATATATTATGGCCATCTGTTCTTGTTTATTTAATAAGTGCCAGTCTTCTGGCAGTGATGCAGTAACTAGTTTTAGAAAGATAGTGATACATGCTAAATATTTGAAAAATTTACTTTAAAAACCTGAAATTCTTTACTATGGTAACTTTTCCTTGTATCATTTTGTATATTGGTGTTCATCAGTGAAGTATGATTAAATAGAACCAAGAAAAAAAAATTGGCATATCTATTGCCACGTACAAGGACTTCTTCATGAAGATGAGACACTATTATTTACATATTTCCTCCCAGTCATAGATCAGAATAGCCAGGCTATAGTAAATTAGAGGTGATGAAATCCCTTAGGCATCCCCAGATCTATCACACACATGTGAGTCTTGCCATTGGTCTTCTTGCTGTGGCAATTTTACAGAAGGTTCTACAGAATCTAGACTGTTCATAAATTTGGTTGGATGAAAGTTATTGATCTTTGATTTTAGAATATAGTTTAGAATTCTTTGATGTTAATCAGAACTACCATAATTGTAATTGTCTGATGTTTTCTGCAATATGAATTTTGACTCACAAAATTTGGCCCATGAAACACCAATGAACTAACAATCAGGGTTCTCTTAGTGGGGAAGAAATCAAATCAATAAATGCAATTCTTTTTTCTGTTTCTTATGGGTCAATGACAATACAATTCCAAAGACTTCTTTTTTTAAAGAGACTAACTCTTACCTGTTATTTAGTAAACTACAAAGTTACTAAAATTTGGACTCTAATAGTACTTACTGAGGGCTTGAATTAGAATTATATGAAAACATCTTTTGATGCATCTTACTTGCAATGCTGCAAATCCTTTATTTATTTATTTATTTATTTATTTATTTATTTATTTATTTATTTGGCTCATTGGGTCTTACTTGTGGCACGCGGGATCTTTGTTGCAGCATGTGGAATCTTTCGTTGTGATGCATGGGCTCTTCATTGCAGCGCACGGGCTTCTCTCTAGTTGTGGCTTACGGGCTCTATAGTGCACAGGCTCAGTAGTTGTGGCATGCAGGCTTAGTTGCCCTGCAGCATGTGGGATCTTAGTTCCCCAACCACAGATCAAACCTGTGTCCCCTGCATTGGAAGGCAGATTCTTAACCACTGGACTGCCAAGGAAGTCCTGCAAATTCTTATTGTACGTGCACACACATAAAATGTTGGAGTCTCTGCAAATTGCAGAAAAGACAGTTTCTTTCATTTGTTCATGGCTTCTAATAGCTGTTCTTTTTCTTTTTCAATTACTTAATAATAAATTATAGCTTTATTATAGTTACTGTGTTTTGGTGACTGTTGTCTGGTTAACTCTAAAATGTGTAGGGATGCATATTTTAATCAATAATATTTTGTACCTATATCTGGATTTTAAGATATGTATGTTTTGGAGTTCAGATATGCATAAATCATACCCCTCTTGCTTAGGCAGATGTATGCATAATCTTCTACCCCTCATACATACATACTTTGTCAATACCAAACCCTATTCACCTGGATATGGCAGATACATGGGTAGTGGATCTTAGGGTCTTTGAAACCTCTTAATTTGGTCTAACTATAATAAGAACTACTGCTCCAAATAATTTCTTATAATAACTTGTATTGTCATGTCACATCATTGTTTACATGCTTTAAGTCACTTCTTTTCATTTTATACGAAACTTTTTTTCTCCATAACACAGATAAACAGTTATAACTATAGATGCAACCCACATAGAATAATTTTGCTATTATTAAGTTTACATATTGCTGAGTTTTCATTTAGCAACACATTAAAGCAAAATTTGCTGTAATTGGTAGTCCAGGAGCGTAATGTGTTCCTTGGCTACATACTGCTATTTTCCGTCTTACATTAAAACAATATTCCCTGTTTGATTGGGTATGGGACCATGCTAGTGTCTGGGTGTAGCTCAGAACAGACAATCTGGAGTAACATAACCTCCACATGGCTAAGATACTTGGTAGGGCTAAACACTGTTTGCAAGTGGGCCATAATGTAAATTCCTTTGTTTGGCTGAATTATCTTGCAATTATAGCCTGCCATGTCCTGCTTTGTGCTATAAGTAAACCATATTGCGTTTGTATGTATCCTTTAATTTCTACATAATTTCAATATTAATTTAATAAATTTCATATAATCACATTAAAATAATAGCACTGGTATTGACCTTGAAGACCATCTAATTATTTATCTCTCAGACTGGGATTCATCATCCTGTCTGGTACAATGAGGAACTTGGGTTACTCAGAAATACAATATTTTTGAAATAAAAATTATATTTATTGTATACCATATCTAATATAAATATATTTTTTTAATCAATGGGAATTTAAAACATTATTTTGGAGTTAAACAACACTTTCATATCATGTTTCATGTAAAATAAACATGATTTTTTTCTAGTAGTATATGAGATTTCAGAAACATTCCTGTATTCAGTGGATTGTGTTTGTATGCTGTATTAGTCTTCTATTGCTATCATAACAAATTACCACAAATATGGCAACTTGAAACAACACTCATTTAGTGTCTCACAATTCTGTAGGTCAGAAGTCCAGACTGACTATACTTGTTTCTCTGCTCTGAGTTTCATGAGGCTAAAGTCAAGGTGTTGGGTGGATGGGCTCTTTTCAGGAGGCTCTCGAATGAATCTGGTCATTGGTAGAATTCATTTATTTTTAACTGTAGAGCTGGGGTCCTCCCTGTTGAATGTCTGCCAAGGGCTAGTTTTTGCTTCTCCATACTATCTGTATTCCTTCTCATTTTTTCTATGAGTACCTGACCCTCCTCCAGCAAAGGCGGGTCTAATCTTCCTCACAGTTGGAATCTTTCTGACTTCCCCTTCTGCTGCATCTTACTTGCCTCTTCCTGCTTTAGCTGGAGAAAGTTCCAAGAGCTCTTAAGGGCTCATGTGACTGATGTGGTCCACCTGGATAATGCAGGATATTCAACCTATCTTAAGGTTCCTAACCTCAATTACTTTTGTATAGTCCTTTGTCATGTAAAGTAATACACTCATAGGCTCCAGGAATTAGGACACAGACATCTTTGGGAATCATTATGTGGTCTATCATAGATATACTCTTAGACACTTGGGAGAAAGCATGAGAGGCACTGATATTTTAATCTTAAAGATGAGGGAAGTCAGGACCAGAGAAAGTGAGGTGACATACTAGAGTTTATACAAACAATTAATTACAGTTTTGCAATTAGAACCTTGTGATCCTGAATTCCAGTACAATAATCTTTTCTACCAAAGCAAGCTGTCATTCAACTTAATAAAATACTTATAGCCTGTGTAATATCATATTTAGACTTTGTCCCTACAATGAATGCCAAATGGAGGATCAAAAAAGCCAGCAAAATAGCTGCAATTTGTAAATATTCAAATATTTATACTCAATTATTTAAAGACAATATTAGGATATTTAATTCCCTTTTCTCACTATTCCTCCAGATTTTTAGCATTGTTCTGATCCAGTCTGATCCTGGGAGTTTACTAAAGTGAGCCAGACTCTCAAAAGGAGGGGTGTTATCCAGAAAGAAATGCCCAACGTAGAGCCTCCGTGATTTGCTGAAAGTTCAATGTTGATACTTTTTGTAACTATGTGCAAAAAAAAAAAAAAAATCTCTGTAGCAGTTATTTATATTGTCTTATAAATGCTATTGTACAGCAGTGGCATGCAATCTCATACTTCACAAATGTAGCAGTACACTTAGGTGAATCTATAAAACTTTATACTGGTACATCAAATTAACCTTGCACCACTGTGCTCAAGTAAAGCATGCTTTGAATTTTTCAATAATTCTTCCGTGCATCAAGGAAACCAGGTCGCTACAGGGACTCTTTGGGAGACAAGGGGATGTTCAGTTCCTGAAGGAAACAAACTTGCCTCAAAGGGCTTCAGCAAAATACGGATAAGCTGATCCTCTACTCTTTCTTACTTTCCCTCTTCCCTCAGGCTCTCCTCCTTTCCTCCTGTTTGTACGTTGGTTATGCTCTGCTTGCTTTTGATTCTTTTTCCTAAAACCCCTGCTTTCCCTCCTAATTCTTACACGGAATCAACGATGAGACTGATTAATTAGAAAAGTATATAGAGCATGGATGTTTAAACCCTCCGATGGCAGACACTGTGATCACCAAATATTCCAACTGCTCTCTTTCTTCCCAGTTTTTCTTTCTTTTAAAATTTATTTATTTATTTATTTATTTATTTATTTATTTTTGGCTGTGTTGGGTCTTCGTTTCTGTGCGAGGGCTTTCTCTAGTTGCGGCGAGCGGGGGCCGCTCTTCATCGCGGTGCGCGGGCCTCTCACTGTCGCGGCCTCTCTTGTTGCGGAGCCCAGGCTCCAGACGCGCAGGCTCAGTAGTTGTGGCTCACGGGCCTAGTTGCTCCGCGGCATGTGGGATCCTCCCAGACTAAGGCTCGAACCCGTGTCCCCTGCATTGGCAGGCAGATTCTCAACCACTGCGCCACCAGGGAAGCCCCTTTCTTTTCGATTAGGCCCTCTGATTAGGTCTGTCCAATGCACTGCGAGTAGAAATGAAATGTGTCACTTCCAGGTCAAGGCAGTTAAGAACCAAGGTGCCTCTTCCATTCCTTTCCTCCTCTACTATGGTGATCCTTATGTCCATGAGTTCCAGATGGTGAAGTGACAACATAGAAGAGGGTTGCTCAACCCATGGTGGATTTTAAGTGGGCTAAAACAAGACTTTTATTAAGCTTCTGAGATTTTTGCATTCAGTCTAGCCTATCATGACCAGTTCAGAAATTGGTAGCACAAGTGGGGAACTGCCATCACAGAAATCCAGAATATGTTCTATTAACAATATAGAAACAGATATTGGAGGCTGGAAAAAATGGCAATCCTTGTTCTACAGTGACCACGCATTTGAGAAAACTGTCATCAGTAGTAATTTGGGAAGTGGACCACACAAGTGTATACTGAACTGGCAACTCCAGGTCAAGGTATTGGGAAAGCAAACAACAGTAGTGCATCTTACGTATTATGTACTGTGTGTGGAGGAGTACTAAAAGAATGAGATTAGCTCAGAATTATCTGGTTTGTAGCAGGAATGAAAGGAAATATAGGGTTAAGAAATGTGGACTTTGCAGGGTTGAAAAAGCCTATGGCTTCTAGAACCCAAACAGTAAAAAACGGTATTAATAAAGTTTTTGAGGATCAGGTGTCCAATAACTGCTACCAGCTAGATTAAGTGACTAGGGTCAAAAATAAAAATAACTTTGAGCCTTTCCATTCCATTGTAAAAGCCTTAAAATAGCTGCCTTTTTTTTTTTTTTTTTTTTGGCAAGATAATGTATTAGTTTTCTATTGCTCTGCAAGAAATTACCAAAAACCTACTGGCTTAAAAGTATGCCATAACTTATGGCATGTGAATTGTATCTCAATAAAGCTGTTAAAACCCCCAAATATCTATTTGTTTCTCATTTTCCATGAGTCAGGGCCCTGGGCATGGTTTAGCTGGATCCTCTGTTCAGTGTCTCACGAAGCTGCAATCAAGATAGCGTCTGCGGATGTGGTCTCATATGATGCTGGAGTACTCACACAAGCTCACACAGTGTTGGTCGAATTAATTTCCTTGCATCTGTGGAACTCATGCGGCAATATGCTTCTTCAGGGCCAGCAAGTTTCTCTGCTGCTTCAAGGGTCTGACAGGTAGGTATTTTTTCAAGTTATATATTTTTATTGACATACAGTATCCTACGAATTTCAGGTGTACATCAGAGTAATTCAATATTTATATACGTTTTGAAATGGAAAGAATGACTGTGTGTACCCAGGGGCTTCACCAGTGCAGCAGTAGAGTGCCTTGTCTGTGCACTCATGTTGGCGTTGGGCCAGGAGAGGGAGGATGTCATGACTTCTCTTACTTGCCATTCACAGCCAGGGGGTGGGGAAGTTAAATTCCTTCTAAAAAGGCTCAACTGATTAGGTCAGGCCCACCCAGGTTAATCTCCCTTTTGATGAACTCAAAGTCAATTTATTAGGAACCATAACTGCATCTATAGAAATGTCTTCACCTTTACCGTATAACATAATTTAATCTCAGAATTGACATCCATCCTATTCAGATGTCTCACTCACACTCAAGGGGAACATATTATCCAGGACCTGTACACCAGGGGTGGTAATCTTGGGGGCTGTCTTAGAATTCTGTTTACCACAGGAGAGAGATGGGTGAGAGAGAAAGAGGAAGCTAGAGAGATTACAAAGTTAGGAAATAGAGTAGATCTGAAAACAGTATCTTAAAAATAGTTTTGAGTATGAAAATTGACAGGCACATATTACTGGAATAAAAAGATTACAAACCTGGTAAGTTTTTAAGAGAAATGTATCACCAATAAAATCTTTACCTCAGATTTTAAAAGCCTTTGACTACTTGAAATTTAAAACAACCTTCGGGTCCATGTTTTATAGAAGCAAGAGGTGGGCTAGAAAGCTGCGTGGCTACCAAGGAGGGCCTCTTCCCCTATGACTATTAAAAATGTAGTCAAGGAAGATAATGAAAAGGAAGAACCTTCTGCAGGTGGCCTTAGGGGCCACAGAGAACAATGGGTAAGGAATTTCCTTCCAGAGTAGAATCAGGGTCTAATCAAAGAACCTCCCTACTCCCAAGGTAGAAGGCCTTCAGGCTAGTGACTGCTGTGTGTTTCTCAGTTGTTATGGGCTGAATTGTGTCTGCCACAAAATTCATATGTTGAACCATTAACTCCCAGTACGTTAGAATGTGACTATATTTGGAGACAGGGCCTCTAAAGAGATGATTAATTTAGAATGAAGCCATTAGGGTGGGCACTAATGCAATTTGACTGGAGTCCTTATAAGAAGAGATTTGGACACAGACACCAGAGATGAGGATACACAGACACAGTACAAAGGCCACGTAAGATAGCAAGAAAGTGGCTGAATGCAAGCCAAGGAGCAGGGCCTCAGAAAAAACCAAACTGCTGACACCTCGGTCTTAGACTTCTAGCCTCTAGAACTGTGAGAAAATTAATTTCTGTTGTTTAAACCACCCAGTCTATCGTATTTTATTTTGGTAGCCCTAACAAATTAATACACCATTCTTCCATTTTTAAAAAATGTTTGTCTTGTCACTGTTCCTGCTCTCATGTGGTGGAGCAGTGGCGAGAGGGCTTGGATAATAGAGATTTTTAAAATTTATTTCTTCCTTTTAGTATATAGATCTCCAAACAAACGAAAACCACATCCGGACCAGAGGGAGAAGAATCCTGGCACCCCTGGACTTTGAGTTGGATGCAATGACTTTAGGAGACTTCGAAATGTCTCCCTTGGAGAGGAACTGAATATATTCTATGTGCAGGAAGAAGGAAGAAGATGGATATTGGGTGACAAGAAGTGTGGATTGCAGCAGTGACAATAAAACTTAACAAATTTTCCATGTGCTCCTACATTTCTTAGCCAAAATTTCTTTGCTCTGACAGGTCTTTTTATTCTTCTCATTCATTCTCTCTTTCCATATGAAAGGAATAGACATTCCTGCCCATTACCATGGGGCTTACAGTGCTTTTTTCCAGAAAAGTCTGCATCCCTTTCTATGCCTCTAGCTTTGAACAATGAAATATAAGTAGAAATGATGGTATATATTTTGAGCAGAAGCTTACGGAGCCATTTAATATTTCCACTCATTGATTTGAATCCATGAAGAGGACTAGGATGAAGGAAAGATATTTCCAGTAGGGTGAATAACATGAGCAGGATTTGGAATATAGTACTCAGCACACTTTACTGGTATGGTGAACAGGACTGATTGGCAGGATAGAGTCATTATGTTGGGTTAGGGTAGTTTATATACACATACACCATATTTATATACACACACACATATAAATATACCTAAACACACACAATGTATATATTATGTTATTGTATAAATACATATATATGCACACACATATACAGACATATTTTTCCAGAAGAGTGGCTATTATGCACCTGACCTTATACTGGTAAATATGATGACACTTCATAGGCTCTAGTCTAAGCAAAACGTCACAGTCAGGGTGGTCCGAAAAGGGGTAACCAATGGACCCATCAGTGGGAAATCTCCAAGTAGGAAGTTTGAGGTGGCACATGTGTATTTATATTCCAGGTATGCTTATTATTCAGGATATAAAGAGTACCTAAGAGAAATGACAGTCAATACAAGATTTTTCAAGGTAGAAATGATGGGTCTTTTTTGCTTTACTTGAAATTTCTTGGTTTTTAAATTTGATACATGAATTGGTGAATTCATGCTATGCTATTAAGAAATACTTTTCCATATAAATACCGATCAAGCATTTCCAGAGTATTCTTGCTATCACTGAGTAGCTGGGTAACCTTGAGCAAGTTATTGAACTCTTTTTTTTTTTTTTTTTTTTTGGTATTTTTGCTATTTATTAAGTTGTTATTGAACTCTTGCTGAGCTCAGTTTCCTCATGTGTAAACTGGCTTTAGCAACAGAGCCTAATTCACAGAAGTTTGGCTGGAAATTAATTTGCTAGAATAAGCGCATGAAAAACACTTAGCACAGTGCCTGGTGCATGGTAGGCATTGTTACCTTCCCCCTCTCTTCCTCTTATTCCTCCTCCTTCTCATCTTTGAAAAAAGGAACAGGGAAGAGTTGACTTTTTTGCTGTTTTGCTTATCTAATGCATGACTTAATGAATTAATGTTTATCCTTTTCAAATATCTTTTAATACAAGTACTCCTAAGAACTTTCATGGGCTTCTTTGCTTTATATTCTTTGCCTACCTATAGCTAAAGTGCTGTGCCTATTATATGCTACCCACCACCCTACACACACACACACACACACACACACACACACACACACATACACACATACACACACTCACACACAATACCATTGTTTCTCTAGTGTTAACCATCAGGATAAGGGATATAATGTTGAGTAAGAAAGGAAAAGAAACCTGGAGTTAGGGACCCCACACACCCCACACATGACTGTGGCTGTAACCATCTCCACGAGATGGATGCCATTGAGAAGGAAGACATGCATGTTGACACTGGCAAACATCACCTATTACTTTTACAGACACTTGTTTTGTTCAAACCCATAACAGCTTTTTAAATTTTGTTTTTTCATTTAGAGCAGGTGTCAGCCAAATACAGCCCACAAGTCAAACCTGGCCCGCTGCCTGTTTTTGTACATAAAATTTGATTGAACACAGCCATGCCATTTCATTTCTGTATCGTCCAGGGCTGCTTTTTGCTACAAGGGCAGAGTAGAGCTGTTGTAACACCACCATATGGCCTACCAAACCCACAAATGTTTACTATCTGGCCGTTCACAGAAAGAGTCTGCCAACCCCTAGTTTGGAGGAATGACCCTGTTCATGTAGAAAATTACTTTTTCTTTAACCTCTACAGCAAATTATGCCTAACACTTTCCTCTTGGCCAAAAGACAGTCTGGAAAGAGAAAAGAGCTCATACCTTTTCTTCCTTCCCCTTTGTTGTCTGGTGGTCTCAAGCTTATCATGCCCTTGGCCTTTAAGTAGGCAGCTTCTAAATCACAGTATGATATGCTTGTCCTTCCCCATGCTTAACAAATGACAATGTATCTATGGCAAAGTGTGTCCTTATGAAAAGGCCAGACATTCTGTGATCATTAGGTAATCATATTACAACTTCTGGGACCCTTTCTAGAGTCTCAGGAGAGAAGCAAGGCTTTCCCTTCCTGATTTTGAAACAGATCTCCTCACTCTTAGATCTAAAATCTTCACTCACGATCATGAAGTTTCCTCACGAGGTAGGAAAAATTGACAAATATAGTGTGCTGTTTGCCATAAAGTTAGCAATTAATGAAACCTTATTGGATATTCTTCCTTGAAATTTTGCTTCCTAGATTTGTGCCTCCTGGTGTGGTCTGCTGGATTGATCATCTCTTGCATACCCTCTTGGATATTTAATGATAAATAATAGGCCAGTAAGAAGTGTTCAAGCATTCAGTTTGATAGCTGCAGAATGACTAGCTACTATATGCAGTGGGATTATAAAAATGGATTCAGGGTTTGCTTTAGTTTATCAAAAGCTGTAAACTGTCTTTGAAACATGGGAGTTTAATTGCTTATAATGGCTATCTAAAATGATCTTATGAAAAGTGATTTGATATTTTCCCTTTTCCATGCAAGTAACAATTTTACTTATACGTATATGCACATAGATAAGGGGGGAAACTACAGAATTGTCAGAAGTACCACATCCCACTTTATGACCCTTGAAGTAATCGCTCCAGCAGAAGTCCATGCAGGAGCCTGTTACTGACTGTGAAGATGTTCTGTATCAGTTGACTGTGAACTGAAGTATCATTTTCCCCCTCATCCTGGCACCTGGATAATATTAAATTTGCACCTTTGATTTGATTGATACATCTCAGCAGCAGGACATTTAGACATTTATGTTGTAAAACCAAAATGAAATATTTTATGTCACTGAACACGGCCTTGCAAGGTACAGCAGTTAAAATCAAATGAAGTTAGCATCAATTTTACAGTTATTTAAAAAGCAGACACACAGGCACACACGTGCACACATACATATAAACCCACCATAGAAATGCTCCCCTCTTTTTGTTGCAGAGTGACATTTAGTAAAAACATAAAGTTACCTAAAGAAGCTGAGGTGGCAGCTTTAAATGCAATACACAGGGACCTACTTAACATATGCAAAACAGGCACTCACAGGTGTAAGAAAGCCAATTGCTGGTGCAAAATATACCATTACCTGTTTTACATGCACAACTGCCTGATTTGTAAGGGCAACTAGCTGATTTTGTCTTCCTCTGCATAATTTTTATGCACAAATTAGTTACTTTGGAAAATTTGGCACCAATATTTCTCTGTTCTTGGGCCTAAAATATATTAGGTATAGAAGACAATAGAAGCTTGACACTCACTCAGTAAAATGCATTTCTTGCCTATTTTTATTTGTAAAAAATAAAATACAGAAAAGCTCTTTGGGAATCTTATTTTTCTTCCCATGATAACAAGTTTTTGAGTTTTTTTTTTTTAAGTACAGTTTCATTAGTGCTTTAAAATCTGCTGAAACCAGGCGGCAACTGGCCTGCCTATTAGTTTAACTGAAGGCCCATCACAGCAGTGCATTATGCATTGTCTTGGGAACAATTAAGACATGCCATCCCCACAAAGCAGTTTTTAAGTGGGCAAAACGTATTTAATGGTAGGGTTTGTGGCATCCAGAATGGAAATACAGTGAAGACTACAGGGAATATGTACTTACCCTAACACTGAACAGGTTCCTTAAAATTCACATATACACTCTTGGGGATATGGTATCCCGTGTGTACATTCTAAGTGTTGCTAATGAAATGTTTATCATGTATGGCCACCTAAGCAGAGGAGTGTAATGTATGGCCAGCTAAAGGGCACCATTAACAACAGCAATAATACAAATTTAATATGCACATAATTATTGATCTCTTTAGTAAAAAGCTTATGAAAATATTCATATTTAGGCTAGGTGCTAAAATATCCTGGGAATCAGGCATCAACAGCTTAGCAATTGATGGATTTAGACAGGTCAGGCAATGTCAGTCTAACAGCATCTAATCAATATAGACAAATGTGTCAGAAAGGTGGTTTGAGAAATACCTTTATAATGTATTAGAAAGACCAGCTTCAGTATTCTCTTTCCTTTCTTAATATGTTACACATATATTTCTAAAGCAAGAGTGTTTTTTATTATTTCTATTCAGCACTCATGGTAGGTCAAACTAAAACACAATGTTTGTCCAATTCAGCCATCCTGCTTCCAATATCATACGATATATAAGAAACATATTGTCAAAATCAGTACAAACCTTGTATGTCACTCTTAATTTGTTTTTCAACATTAAAATTTGGGAACAGACCCTATTTGAGGCCATTGACAACTCTATTTAATATAATTACCTGATTTCTTAGTTTAGAGGAAACATTTCTTGTGGCTGACAGTTTATCCATAGCTTTGTGACATTTCAGTAACCAGATTTCTTACAGTGGAGTGAGTTTGAAGTTTCTCTAGTTAACTAGAGGAAGAAATTTTATATTAAACCTCAGTGTCCAGTTTTAAGAGTCATTACTGTAGGGAATTGGAATCAGTACTTTGTCTCAGGAGACGTTTAAGTGAGATGGTGTGGTTGTGTTTCTAAGATCTGTACAATAAATTGTATAAAATGTTATCAATGACTTTCTTGCTGGTAATTTTTAGTGAGTTTGGGTTTTTTTGTTGTGTTTTTGGGTTTTGTTTTTGTTTTTGTTTTTGCTAAGAGCAGGTTACAGATGAGGTCTAGGATATAAATTTAATTTCTATGTGAAGTAGTTTACTTAGCTTTATTCTGTTTTGTTGTCTCCTGTGAGACCTTGTGAGGGCAGAAGTTTGATCTTGTTTCTTTAGTCCTAGTAACTAATAGAGATACTTATTAATGTTCTTTCAAAGGAACTAACACATGAATAAAATAATATAGGAAAGAAGGGAAGAAAGAAGAAGGACTCAGTGGAAAGTTTTGGGCAATATTTTTTCCAGTTTGTACAAGAATATTTTTCAGTGTGAACAATGATCTAAATGGGATGTGTTTCTGAAAGTATAAGATAACCAAATGTACTGTACAATTTCTATTTACTGTACGATTTCTTCAAATATAAAGAAAAGGTACATCTCAACATGTCACTATCAAGTACAAAGGAAGCAGTGAGCATTTTTACTCATTAACCACTGTACCTGTTAAAAAAAGTTATCAATGGCCCATAGCCAGTAAAAGAGTAAGTTATTTCTTGATACTGGGAAGATCCCACATGCCAAATTAATTATTCTGACCATTTCCCAGAGATGTTCATGGACATTTAAGAAGAATTAAATATTATCGTGTTACCCAATTTCAAGCAAGTGTGAACAGAAAAATATGCCATCAACTTCGATAGTTGAAGAAGTACAAAATAAAATGCAGTATTATTGTAACTGATGTGCTTATATTTTTGCTGAACTATGTATTTACTTTCACATAATTTTATTCTTTTTCAATGACGGCAACTTTTTATATGTACAAATAAGTATTTAATTTTTACAGCACTATGTGATACTTCACAGAAAAAAATTTGCAAACCAAATAAAATGTTCTTCTGTGGAGCCATGTGCCCTAATTTTTTATTTGGAACATGTGAACATCCTATATATACCTTTTATACAAAATATATATCTGGTATAGAAAATAATGAATCTGTTTCATTATATAAAAAGGGCAACGGGAGATGATAGAGGAATAATAATAGCACTGAAGGAAAAATGGAAGTGAGGCCCTTTACAAAACAAGAATTGATTCTGAGGGGGATCAATACATGTTTACATATAAAAATTATACCTTACTCTGGAAAATACAATGAAAGTACTGAAATCTGGAAATCATTCATGGAAAATGAACCCTCAGGAATAAAAGGCACAAAATAAGAGACTTAGGGAAAGTGGTACAAAGTTGTTTTTGAAAATATTATGAGCCAATAAAACTAAGAGAACTGGCTCCAAACATATACACTCTCTGTTACAACGTAGGTTGCTTTCCCCTCTGTTCTTCCTTTCTCCACTCTTGACTTCTCTTCCAGATCCCGCTGCAAGTGCAGTGTAAGGCCTCCCTCTTGCCTGTTCTCTGACTGAACTGCCTGTGTTGCTCATGGTCTAAAGGTTCTGAAATATCATGTCCCACTTATTGCATCTCTGAATAAGGAATTGTTATTAGTAAGGAAAGTTAGCTTAACCAGGGAACAGTCTCCAAAAGGAGAGAGAGCTAGTTCTTTTTGCAAAGTCATAAAGAAATTTGAAAGGAAGAAGAAGAAAGACCACTCCAAAAAAGAGCTCAGAGATCCATGAGCTTGAGGTTTATATGCATGCATCTCTCATCTTGCCTCCATTGACTGGATATATTTTCCTGGGCATGTAATAATTTCTTTTTTTTTTTTTTTTTTAAAGGGGGGGAGGGCTACTTTTATTAATTTATTTATTTTGGCTGTGTTGGGTCTTTGTTTCCGTGCGAGGGCTTCCTCTAGTTGCGCCAAGCGGGGGCCACTCTTCATCGCGGTGCGCGGGCCTCTCACTGTCGCGGCCTCTCTTGTTGCGGAGCACAGGCTCCAGACGCGCAGGCTCAGTAATTGTGGCTCACGGGCCTAGTTGCTCTGCGGCATGTGGGATCTTCCCAGACCAGGGCTCGAACCCGTGTCCCCTGCATTGGCAGGCAGATTCTCAACCACTGCACCACCAGGGAAGCCCATAATTTCTTTTTAATTAGAGCTAAAGACTGTCACAGAGGTTCTTTTCCAGCTACTAGATGCGGGTAATCTAAAGGAAGTGCAATCCACAAAAGTTTATAATAAATGTAATATTCAGAGAAAATAAAACAAGCTGTTACTGTAGTCAGCATCAACCTGTTGATGCATTACGTGGTAGCTTGTGGTCTGGAAAGAGCAGTTTCAACTACAAAAACTACCCTGGATTCCCTCCTTTTAAGTCTCCTATCACCTTGTACAATTGCTCCCATGTACTTAATTGTTTCAACTGAGTTAAAGTTCCTTAAAGAGTTTGAAAACTGCCTTGCTTAGGCTTCTCCTCAAAGTATTCAGTTTAGCATCTCAGTAAATACTTGTTGAAATAAAATAAATATACTTTATCAATAACCATTTGTTGGACATCTATTATGGAGAAATCAGTGTTTGCTAGGCCCTGGGAAGAGGGAAAGAGTAACATTCAAGGGTTTAAAATCTGGTTGAGTTGGTGTTGGCAAGTGTACATTAAAGAAAGAAACAATAATAGGAGATAGCATCACCCCCGCTAAGTGTCACATGGGATTGTTAGGAGGTACAGAAGCTACCAGGAGTTAGTCGCCCTTCAGGGTTGGGAAGAGTCAAAAAAGCATGGATCCCTTACACTTGTCTGCTGTTACTCCTGAAGAGGAAACCTCGATCCCCACATCTGCTGTGCAGACCTTTGAATGGGTTTCAAATCCCTTTGGGTCTGTTTACCTCCTGTCTTTCTAAATACCAATAGCATTCAAAAAAAAAAATGTAGTATTACTGTAGAAAGCAATGTAGAAAGCAATGTAGTATTCGAGACTTTCTGTTTTTCTAATTAAAAGATTCAGTAGATTGTTTTCAATTCTATCACTTCTGTAGTTCCCCACCCCTACTCGGGTAGGGCGGATACTTCTGCTAGAACTGTTATCAGGGGAGGGGAGGGAGCTGAGCAAAGCAGGGTGTGGAATCTAAAGAATAGAGTAGCAGGCAGCAATAACCCAGTTAGTACCAGAGAGTTTCAGCAAGACCTAACTCCTCAGAGTGGAAGGCAGAGCTGGATAACTAACAACTTTTATAAACTTTTAACTGAGTGACTAATAGTCATTCATTCAATCATTCATCCATCCAGTCAATATTTAATGACCCCTCTAGGGATCTAAGAAAGGAACAATATAAAATATATCATGTGCTGTAATAGAAATTAATAAGTACAATGGGTATAGAAATAAAGGAGTGAATACTTTCACCTCAGGGAAGGGGTCAGGGAAGGGTCCACAAAGGAAGTAACCTTTGAGCTAGATCTTAAAAATGATGGGTGTTCACTGAAGGAAAAATGACATTTCAGAGAGTAATGAATAAAAGTTGAATTATTTCATTTTGCATTGAAACATGAACTTCTCTCTACTGCTTACTAATTGTGTGGTTTAGTAAGGGTTTTTGCAGGCAAAATTAAACATGTGAATATGTTTTGAGCCCTTTAATGTTCCTAAACTTACCATTATTTGCTAGGTAACATGATAGAAAAAAATCAGTCTATAGGGTTCAAGAGAAACTATGTTGAGATACCAAATAAAGGATAGATCTGGTTGAAAAAATATAATTTGGGCTTCCCTGGTGGCGCAGTGGTTGAGAATCTGCCTGCTAATGCAGGGCACACGGGTTCAAGCCCTGGTCTGGGAAGATCCCACATGCCACGGAGCAACTGGGCCCGTGAGCCACAATTACTGAGCCTGCGCGTCTGGAGCCTGTGCTCCGCAACAAGAGAGGCCGCGACAGTGAGAGGCCCGCGCACCGCGATGAAGAGTGGCCCCCACTTGCCACAACTGGAGAAAGCCCTCGCACAGAAACGAAGACCCAACACAGCCATAAATAAATAAATAAATAATTAAAAAAAAATATATATATATATGTATAATTTACCGAAACAGATGTAAATGAGGAATAAACTGGGCAGTTAAAGCTTATATGTTGGCCTTGTAGCTTCAATTCTAGTCTTTGGGTAGATTTATTGTTTTACACAGAGATGGTCTTACAGTGGGAACTTAATAAACGGTTGATGAGATAATAGTAATTGGTAACAATAATAAAGATTATGATGACAATGATGATAATATTGTTATTACATACAGTATCATTTTAGAATCTGTATCTTTCCTGCTTTTTGATTCCTCCCCATTTAAAGAGGATGGCTCAATTTCTGATGGATCAGCTGTCCTTAGATGAGTGAATTGTCAGGCCTTTCTTAGGATCCAAATCCACTCAACTAATCTAAATCCCTTCAGACCCAAGTAGCCTTAGGAAAACCTAAAGTTTGAGCTAATTGGCTTGTATTGTATATAAGTAATTCAGATGAGGTATTGAAAACAAGATTTTAGAGTTTACAGAGGATACTAAAACTGGAGGCTGAGCAAATAATGAGGAACAAAACAATCAGACTCAAAAGGATTTGGATTGTATAAGTAATTGGATCAGCAGATGGCAAACGCAGTTCAGTACAGGAAAATGTAAAATAGACTTGAAGCGAGAGAAACAAACTAGAGAATATGTGCTAAATGGAACAATCATCCAGAACGCTGACCAGGAAATGGAAAGGAGGGGCTATTATAAAACATAAATCATGGCAACTCTTAGCTTATGGCTAATTCTGTTGTTTTAGAATTCTATCAGAACGAATGTGCATGCATATTATCTAGAGTGGGAACTTACTGTACCCTATGGGAACTAGCAGTATGCTTCAAATTTCAGTCATTTCACCACTCAGTTCTGTAGAGATACCTTTCAAAAAACTCTCAAGGTGTTGCTTTTTGCATGCAGATTTTTCTCCTTTTTGTTTAGGCTTCTGCTCATTATTCTATAATTACCCTTCTCAGACATTGCTGCAAAGATTCAGGACAATGTTTTCAGGATACTTTACTAATTACCCTATATTTCACCATATCAGAAAATCCCCAGGAGGATCCATGGGAGGGTATCACACTCTCCATTTGTTCCATTCCCTGAAGGTACAATGTACACTTGGCAGGGGTGGGAGATCGACTGTTTAGTGACGCAGAGTTATAGGCAGTGCATTTAAAATTGTGTGTGTGTGTGTGTGTGTGTGTGTGTGTGTGTGTGTGTGGATTACCTGGGCAGCTAGCTTAGAAATGGAAATAACTTAGATCGCTTCTCCAGAGCCTGACACAGCCCACCTGAGAAAGGGTCTGGCAACTGGCATCTTTAAGAAGCACCCTTTGTGATGCTGATGTAGGTCATCTTTGGGAGGCTTTTTGAAAAACAGTGGATAGCTGAAATAAAAAGTAAAAGAAACACCAATCCCAGTCCCTCCTTATCTAACTGAACGATTAACTTGTTGACAGTTACACTGCTCAGACCTCAAGTCCTTTATCTGGAAGATGAGTGTAATATGTGTCCAGCATACCTGGCAGAGGAGCAAATGATATAACGTTTGAAATCTTATTGCATACAAATAAAAACCTAAGGTAAAATGCTTGCCAAATGTAGTGTGTACTATTGTGATCCCACAATAACATGCTTTTAAATGGATGATTGAGGGAGCCATCTATACCCAGCTGGAGCTAGATTTTCCTTTTTATCTATTGCCACAGGAATTCTCACCCATAGTTGATCTCTGCAACCAAATAGGTACTGAAAGTAGTAGGTGTTTTCCTTTGTGTACTTTAAAAGTGCTAACAGAAGGTCACTAACTGTGTCCCCGTGGTTTTGTTACTCCCAGGGGTCAACGTTTTGAATAGCAGTCTTCAGTGTTAGATTCAGTTGCATATCCTATGGTCACTGATACTCAACTCCAGCTTTTGTTGTTGAGAATGAAAATGACTTCCACTGGCCTGACAAGCCCATGATAATCACCCTTTCATCCTCTACGACTGAGGTCTGTTTCTCATCTACAGAAAGTAACACTGAAGTCTGTTTACAAATCATACTGACTGCATTGAGCTAAGTATCCAGTGACATCAACTGATCTTGAGAACACATAAAAATTTCCATAGTTCTCTACTTATTGAAATTTTATTTTATCCAGGCAGTCTGATCTCGACTATGTCAGTTGGCTGCATTAAACAATGATAGAGCCCCAAACGATACGAATCAGCTAAACTGAGGCAACCAAAGACAGAGTGTTTTAGGATGAAATTTACCAGAAGCACACGAAAGAGTGTGTGCACAGTTTCCTCGGCGCTGGTCTTGGTTCCATAGCCCCTCTTTGGAACAGTGTGTGAACACAGCTACCATGTAATTAGCTGAGCAATAAGTTAGGTGTTTAAAAATATTTTTTCAGGTGCTTTTTTGTATTCATGATAGATTCTCAACACCAAAAATCAATCTCAATCAAAGCAGCAACTGAGTTTATCATAAATTAACATGAAATGGTTTTCTACTGAGTGGATGGTTAATTACTATCTAATTTGAATAATTTTGCATATTAATGAAAAATGAATGAAAATCATTTTTAGATTTTTAACTTCAGCTGAGAAACCCATGGAGATAATGGATCCTTTTTAACAGGCATGTGATCTCTGTTACTAAAGGAGATACTGATTTTTTTTTTAAATTTGCTGACTTGTTTTAAGTTGATTAATGGATTAGTGTTTTGCCATTAATAAACTATATCTAAATGAAAGACAACTTCATTATTTGACTCTGTAGCCTCTAGCTGCCTGCCAGGTAAGAAAAATGGAAAATAGATGAAGGGTTTGCTAAGGAAAAGTATAACCTTGCACAGTCCTTCAAAAAGTCTGGATGCAGACATTTATATGTTTCCAATTGTAAATGAATTTTTATAACTTGTAATTTTTTTGCCATATGAAGTTATATGTATATTGTTTACAAATGATATTTAGATTTAGAATATACATACTGAACTGAAGTAGGGCTACCTCTTTAAACTATTACCTTATTCTCCAATTTGAAAAAGTGACTGACAATTGCCTCAGGCCTCAGAAATTACAGCCAGCTAGAAGTTGAAAGTCACTTTTATAAAGTACCCTTGAAACCTTTTTTAACATTACAAAAAAAGAAATACTTCTTATGCTTTTATACCTGTTTAAGGAAAAATAATTTAAAGAACAAACTACCTCCTTCTGTTTCCTTTTACCTTTACCTTTTATTTCCTACTCAAAACTTCCTTATTTGATACACACTTTTAGGCTATCTCGCTTTCCCTCTTTGGGCAGGATCTGATATTATCCAATAATTCGATGCATTCCAATGCCTCTAGCCTGTACTTACTGCAGACTAAAACAGAGCAGTCATGATGAATGAAATTAGATAAGTATTTCTGTACTTTTGAAGCCAAAAATTTCATCCAAGATGGGTAGTATTACAAGGTATTATTATTTCTCTACAGTCCACATTCCACTTTAAGGAATTGGCAACTCTCCTCATGTCATTACCACATCAGCCCAACATTGCTTTTGAAAGGCCTCAGATTTGTAGGAATGTTCTTGCAGGTAAGTGACTTGGCATTGTATTTTAACAAGAAGGTTCAGATTGAATTGGACTCATGGAACTTCATTTGGGCACATAGGCCTTGGAGCATGATTATAGAGTTCAAGAGATGTCTTTGGATTATTTAACTCAACAGAAGAGGAGAAAGTAGGAAAGAGTTTTCTGTCTGGGTCTAGAGAACACATCTTTTACATTACAAAAAAGTCCAAGGACATGAGATCAGTCATACCTGAAAAAGAAGCTACTCAGATGGATGCTTGGACTCCCGAACTTTCTCCATTCTCTGTTCACCTCCTTTCATGGTCAGGACCTTCTTGGCCAGGAAGTGAAGAGGATTTTACCAATTCACGGGTGATAGACTCTAAAAGTGGCATTGACAATACATCTGAAGAAAAGTCTGGGAAAGAGGCAAGCCATTTAAAAAAGAACTAAAAACCTTGATGTTTCCAATTGAGCCATATGCCAGGGTAACTCTCAGGATAAGAAATGAACTATATTTTATATTCACAAAGTAGGATTTTTTAACAAAAATATGAAATCAAGAGTGGCATTAGCATGAGCTGTCCACTCCCCCTCTCCTCCTTCTGGTCTCTTCCAGTCTCTTTTGCCAAAGAACTGAGAATGAATTTTTGAGAGCCAAGGATATGGAAAGGAAGACAAAATAAAGCTGGGAGAATTTTGGCGGAATTACATGCTTAACATACTGCACCATTTCTTTAATATATTTAAATAGTCCTGTGTCATCAGTTGGTGGCTTTCCTTTTCGACAATTTGTGATATATTTTGTTTTTCCTTAATTAAGCTTCACATGCTGGAATTAATTACTGCTGGGTAGTTGAAATCTGGTGGTCTAATTTTCAATTTCAGTTAATAGAGCTCAAAGTCTACATTCACTTCTGAAATTACCAAACTTACCAAATTATATTTGTTTACTTATATCTTCTAGATCGTGAATATATAGAGCAGTTGCCTGGTGTGATTATAAAATAACAAGATTACTTTTCATATGTGACTCATGAGTCCATCTCACTACTTATAGGAAAACTTTATCATACGTAAGATCTCTATATTATAGGATTGCATGTAAAATATAAAGGGTGTGCTTGTACCTCCAAAACATTCAAAACCAACCCTTTTCCTAGCCATTAAAGTAACGCTATATCAAAATTCTATTTGTTAAAAGGGCAATGTAAAAATAGTGTGAAAATAAGAAATTCAGTATGTCAATCTGAAATAGTTTTGAAAAATCTAGATATCATTATCTAAAATTAAATGTTCAAGGATTCCAAAAATTTCAGTAATGAATTGGTCCAAGGCAGGACACCAGCCAAAAGTTCACAGTATGTATCTAGAATGCCCAGTTTTAAGTAACAAAATGCACACATATATACATATATGTAATCCATTGTTCCCACGTGCATGGTGAGGCATACAGACAGGTGTTATTATCTTCGTTTTGCAGGTGAATATATTAAGTCTCAGCGATATTTGAGATCATCCTATGAATAACTGGTCTTCAGTTTGGATTATCTGAATTCATAGTCTGAACTACTTCCATTTATACCACAAGTATTCATTATAAAAGCAGAAAAGGAAGACTTGGAGGCAAGAGAGTGGAAGTCGATCAAATAAATGAGGGAGTGGGACCTGTATTAACATCTCTTTGCCTTACTCTTTTCTCTACACATCGTTTCTCGTATTTCAACCAGTCCTTTCCCACATCATTGGTATTTTCTTTCTCGAATCTAGGTGGCTGGATTATCAATCAACATTAGGACATAAATGACCCCCAACTTAATTTTAGTGAATATGCTTATATCCCTAATTGGGAACGAAAACTTCGCCAACTAGTTGAATGCGCTTTGGAGATTGTACATTGAAAAACCATCATTGCCTATGCTTGCTTCACCTTCTCCTCATTTATTCAGCCTCCTAAAACAATACTTTACATACATTAGTTCATTTGAGCTTTACAATAGCATTATGCAGCAGGTACTACTAGGATCCTTATTTTACAATGAGGAAACAGCGGCTCAGAGAACTCAAGTGACTTCTCCCGGTGATGGAGCGAGGATCTGAACTTGCATGTGTTCAGCTTCAAAGCCAGAGAATCGCTCCCCACTTTAGCAAAAGGTTCTATCCTACCCAGGTCTAAGCTTTCTCAGATATGTGCTGTGCCACCTTGAGCAAGAGACTTAATTAGCTGAGGGTCAGTTTCTTTTTATTTGTCGAATAAGAAGAGTGAGCAAAAGAGTTTTTAAACTTTTTGTCCATTAAACAATATCATAAATGCAAAAGTTTTAGGTCCAGTGCTTTCTTATTATTATCAGCATTGGACTGAGGGGGGTGGGTTGATACAGTGAATATTCAGAATTTATAGGCAGCATGGAGTTATAATCAGGTGCTTAACAGGACTATGTCTCTTTGAGGGGTGGTCTTAAGATTGAAACCTTGCAGTAGAGGTATTTCCCCATCTAATGGGGGGCCTTATTGGTGGTTTGAGTCATCAATGCAGCTTTAACTTCCAGCGGTTAATAGAGCTTATCACAGATAACTGTACAGTGAAGCTTCAGAAACTGGCATTTACTTTAGTTCATCAGAAGGTTTGGTCATCATTGTCCCATTTTCTATCTTGGAAAGGAAGTCAAGTTGGGTACAGTGAAAATCTTTTCAGCTGTATTCTTTCATTTTCATATTTTTTTAATCATCCTACTAAGCATATATGTATATATTTCATATTTCTTTTATTTTTTAGTCCATTGACTGGGTTTCTTTAAATATATAATGATAGTATATGTTAATGAAACTTGTCACCATAAACCAGTAACTCTTTAAGTGATACTGGGCCTCATCTTCAGAAACAAAATAATAAAATTATTACTTTAGAGTTCTTAGGTTATAAATGCTTTCATATCTACAAAGTGTTTTTAGATTTATATAGAATCATGTGTGGTGAGTTACTGTAAAGCTTGATGATAAACAGAATTCATGTTAATGTATTTTTACTTAGTTTCTAATATCATTTTCAACTGGAACATGTATTTGGCATTTTTGATTTTGAACTGATTGCTCCTGTTTGGAGACAGAACTTTTAAAGAATTATGATTTTACTTTTCTATTTCTAACTTAACCCTTTTAATTTGAGTATGTATTATGCACAGTTCATTTTATAGTGCAGTTACTTGTCAGTGAAACATAAATACATCTGTAAGCTTGTACCTTTTCTGTGTGAAGATCTTGAAATCAAAATAATCAACAGTAAACACCACAACTACAGCTGCAGTTTTAAATATTTTATAATCCAATCAAATTGTTTGAGTAGTAATGCATTTAAATGTTGTTATGGAATCCCCTCCAGACTTTTTAAAATGGTTACTCTGTTCCTGGGTTTGCTATTTATGATATTCATAAGGGATGACATTTTTTAATAATAGAGCATCTGACTTAGAGAACAGTGTTTCTTTTTGTGTCTCAATATAATCTATAATTTTTTGGCTTAACTTTCAGAGGGACACAGCTACAAATTACACTTTTATTAATGAACATATATACATCTGTTGTTGCTGCTTTAATTAAAATGACCTTAGCATCTTTTCAGATATTTGGATGAAGAAGCAGTTTTACCTAAGGAGATAGGTACCAGCTTGAAACCAAGTGTGAAAAATACATTTATAAAAGACTCAAAGCAGAGGTCACCTATAATTAAGTATAACGTGATGTTTATTTTAGGCCAGGTCTAGGTCCTAAGGTAGTTCAAATTATTTAAAAATTGTATGGGTTAGAAAAAAGAATTGGGATAGAGTTCAGTTATTACTACCATTTATAGAGCTAATGTTAACTGAAGTCTTACTATATGCTATGTCCTGAGCTAAAGAACTTTATACAATTTATGTTGCAATTTTATGAAATTACTCACTTTTTTTCAGGTGAGGAATCTAAGCCAAATAGAGGTTAAGTAACCCAGATAGTAACTGTTGGGATCTGGGCTGTCTGACCTCAGAGCTTCGTGTTTAGCACATATGTATTTAACTAGTACACATATATTTAATTGTACACATGTATTTGACATAACTAATGGACAGATGATGCTCATTTTCAGAAGCAAATATTCCCTAACTGTTAAAACACTAGTATTCAATAAAATGGATATTTTTTTTTAAGTTGGAATTTTTTCTCTTTAATGTATTAAATTGGCATAACATATTTAATTAAACAATTTTGTGTTTGACTTAAGAATGAGAAAAATAAATTGACATCTATTTTTGTTGGCATTTATAGAGGTAAGCTAATAATTGCTTTTTGTGGTTACATTTTAACATGACTCATTCAACTAATGCTTTATTACATGCTCACATAGAAATATTATTGGGCACTATTAAAAGGTACTTCCATCTCTAAATTGAAATGTGATGTAGAGACAATATTTTAAGAAAAATTCATAAGAAGGGAAAATTATGAGGATTTGCCTACCTGGGTCTTATAAAAGGCAGGATCACATGCAAATGTACTTTATATTTTATGGTTTGGCATGAAAAAAAATTCACTTTGGTATCCTAACATTCTATATGTCTCTCTGAAGTATCACGAAATTTAAAAAAGAGAAAGGCAAATACCATATGAAATCACTCATATGTGGAATCTAAAATATGACACAAATGAACTTATCTACAAAACAGAAACAGACTCATAGACTTAGAGAACAGATTTGTGGTTGCCAAGTGGGGGGGGGGGAGGAATGCATTGGAAGTTTGGGATTAGTAGATGCAAACTCTTATATATAGGATGGATAAACAACAAGGTCCTACTGTATAGCACAGGGAACTATATTAAATATCCTGTGATAAACCATAATGGAAAAGAATATGATAAAGAATACATATATATGTATATATATAAAACTGAATCATTTTGCTGTACAGCAGAAATTAACACAACATTGTAAATCAGCTATACTTCAATAAAATAAAATAAAGTAGGTACAATTTGTGAAAATAGTTTATCCTAATAGTCTGATGTAGAATAAACATATACCAAACTGACAAAAACACTGGATGGCATAGTAAACTTTCAGTGCATTTAAAGTTTTAGAAATATTTGTGTGCAGTATAATTGATCAGAGAGGACAGTAAAAAAAGTCAGGGAGATCTCTAGTTAGCCCACCAAATTGCTCTCCTTGTTCAACTTTATTTACTTGCAATTTAGTGGGCAGATAAATTTTCACTGAAAATGGAAAAAAGAGATATGGATATGTTGGCCTAGTTCTACCAAATAAAATCATTTGCTGATATAATCTTTGGCCAATGCAATATTTCAAACACTACTTTTTAGTGTGTATTATGTGGTAGGCAATGAGTTAATCACTTTTATAGATACATCATTTAAGCTTCACAGAATCTCTACAAAATATCTATTTTTAACCAGTTGAATGTTTAAAACTCACTAGGCTCAATGATTTACCTAAAGTCACATAACTGGAAATAAGTGGTAGGGCCAAAATTGAAACTCAGGTTTCCTTACACAAATCCAATATGTTCTGGCCACTTTATGATGATCTTAGGATGTCCCCAAGGGTAAATGCATTCTCCCTCAGCCCCCTTCTAAGCAATTTGTGTGACTGAATTATTTCCCATGAACTTTGCAGTATTCCAGAAGCTACTTGGCTGCCATAAAATATTACTGTAACAAAAGCCACTACTCTTTAGTCAAATTACTAATATCCAATGGAGCCATAAGGAATCCTTTATATATAAAGTCTTGATGTACAACATATATGACCTTCTCAGCTCCTCTCTGAGTTCTTCTGTGGTTCTAGATGGGGCTTCGCCCCTGAACTTGTGGGCTGCTCTTCTCTCCCATATCTGCGCTTCTTCCATTCTGGTTTGTTACTTCATTCTATCCTCAAACTTTAGTCTTTCCTATTGAAAAAAATTCTTCCTCGTGGAAACTGTCATTGCCATCCCTCTGATAGACTCTAACCCAAACTCCAGGCAGTAACTGAGACTTTTTATGCAGATATGTTTCCCTGAGACACTTCGGGCTCCATGTTGGCCATGTCCTTTCATTCAAATATGATCCCAGAGATCTGACTTCTTTAGGTAAGTTACATATTTTGTTCTCCTATAGACCTGCACCAATATTGCAGTGTTTTTGTTTTTTTTTTAATGCAAAACTTTGACTAGCTCTTTTGCTAGCCTCAACCTTAATTCTTTTTCACACAACTGGCAAATTAGAACCTGACTGAAAGTTTGATTGAAACTATTTAATGTGTACTTAAGTCAATACTAAACATTAATAAAAACTGCATAGTCTCCTCTTCATTTTGTAATGTAAATCCAGGCCTCTTTGTAGGGCCTAGTAAAACTCTTTGCTTTAGTTTGCTCATATATCTAGCAACTATTTACCTAGGGCCTATTATGTGCCAGACATTCTTTTGGAGAACATATATATGTCTTATAAATCACTGTACATCCAGTGAGTAGTACTATGTCTTATATGTAATACCTCAATGACAAGTCTTGTTGCTTGGCTAGGTCCTAGGAAGTACAATAGTAACACCCCTGGACCCTCCCCTCAGTAATCAGATTTTGGTCTGATTTGGTTTTCAAATTTTGGTCCAGTTTGCCTGGAATTAATCATTCATAGAATCCAAATCATATCCATAAATGTATGTGATTATCAGTGCAAAATATCCATGCTTAAGGATGCGTATGAGTTATGCTAATGCCTCCATCAAGATTTCTGAGTCTTGTATGTGTCACTTTCCCTCTTCCCAGTATTTACCTCTTTCAATGTGACAGGGCAACTTTAAAAGACAAGAACAAAATGGAAGTCCACTTAGTAGTTAAAAAGGAGATTCACTTTGTGGGGCCAAAGAACCCCTGATAAGTGATGTGGGTTGGTCAGAGCTGGTTTCTGTGACCATCAGAAGGCATCAGCACCATCTGTGATGTTGATATCACCCAACAATTCACATCCTTTGCAGCTAGTACAAAATTTTAGCTAATCTGAGGAGGCCAGGGTAATTGATGTTTCCCAAAGTGTGTTCCGCTAAACACCCATGCCAAGAGACATTATGAAAAAGAAAAGGAAGGGGGCTGTATATTTAATATTTTGGGAAACACTCTCAGGGGACCATTGAGTTGTATAGATGTCCTTTACTGAAGAATTTCTCAAGGCTTTTAATATGCCAGTATTAATTGTGACTCTCCAAGAAAGGGTAAAAAGTTTAGTGCCTCCCATCTATATTTGACCACGGAACTCTGATTATTCTTTTTCTCAGGACATCTCTAAGGACAAGTGTTCAGGGAAACTTGGGAACTCTGCTTGGGGAACTCTGAAACACAGGGCCATACAAAGTATATTGTATAGGATCAAGAGTCTCTCTAAGGATTTTAATCCTTAATATTAGCTATATTGCTAATATTGCCACTACATAATATTAGCATAAAGTAGTTGTTGTGAATTAAAGACATGTCATTATTTTCATATTTTGCTGATAAGGAAATGGAGATATAGAAAATTCAAGCAGATTTCCCAAGGTTTCTCTGTTGGAAAATGTTACAAAACAAGTACAAAACAAACAAACGAAATAAGTAAAAAACACTCCCAGGTCTGTCTGACCCAATCGACAGTCATTCCCCAAACTGTCCATTTTGCACTGGCTCTCACTGGGCATTCAGGGCAGAGAAATAGTGCTAGTTGCACCCTCCCTGTTCCTGGGTCATGGCAGGTAGACTTAAAACCAAATCTGAGTTTTAATTTCAACACTGAATTAGCCCTTGAGGTGTAAGAGGATGACATCCCCTGGGGAACTTCACAATGAGTTTAATTCACAGCCCTCCACCCTGTCCGTAGAGGAAGATTGGCCTTGGAACCTACAGAGAATTTAACCACCACAGTCACTGGCATTTGCTATGTGTTGAGTTTGGTAACAAACACTTAAAATCATATAAGCTTTATCTCATTTAATCTTTCTTCCCAATCGTACAAGTTTGGTAACATTATAAAGAAACAGATTCAGAGAAGTTAAATTATCAAAAATCAAATAATTAGTAAACTGAGGAGCCAGGGATCAAATCCAGATCTGATTGACTGCAAAGCCCACAGGCTTTTCACTAACCACTTTGTCTCCAAAATCTACAGAGATAATCCCTGTATAAATTTCTCCTGGAGGCGTAAATGGATTGGGGTATGAAAGTGCCATAACTTTTCTTTATCTCCAAATTTACCTATTTCTAAAGCTGAGCATTGTTTTTTATTGTCGTGATCCAGAAGAGACGAAAACGGGAGTCAGCCTCACAGAAATTCTGACAAAATGCACCTTGACTCCGTCAGACTCCAAAGCTGACCTTCCTGTGTGCTGAAAATCAGCGTGGAGAAAGGGATTTATCTGGAGCTTTTACAGCCCTGACACTTAGGCAACCCTGGAGGGATATCTAGGTGCTTGTTTCATAGAAAACAGACCAATGATGGAACCCCTGTGGGACTGTTTTCTTCTACCCTCACCCAAAGTCTTAAGTACTATGGGCTTATTTTACTCATCAGGCTAATTATAAATGATTTAACACTATAATCTGGAATAAAACTTTTTATTTTTTGTAAACTGACTCTGTGGATGAAATATTTTCCTTCCCATTTCTAGAATAACTGTTATTATGGTTTACAGAATCAATGATTTTTACATTTCACAAAATTCCTAAGAAGATCTGAACATAGATGATGGCAAACAAAGGATAGAAGTTCAATGAAACGGTTCAGGGGGTCAATAATTTAACACTTTGAGAAAGTATGTAATATCAATTCTCACACAGATCTCTAAGATAGATTTCTTCATTAAAAATCTATTAAGAGTTGGAAGGAATTTATTAAACAAATTATTAATATTTCAGGGCACTGCTAAATAGCAAATTAAAACAAAGCTAAAGTAGCACAGAAAAAACATATTTTGTGAATAAAAATGAATTTCCACTTGACAGTTTTACCAAAGGCTAATTATTTCTAAAATATTTCAATTTGGAATCTTAATTTTTTTTTTTTTTTTTGCATCATGAATTAACTAGTAGTCTGTTTTTTTAAAACCAGTACTATTTTGGGTCATGTGTTTCTCTTCTTAAGAAGGAAAAACACACATACACTCACATTGATTATTTCTATTGACTCTCTTTTTTTACAAATGCAAATCACCACAAATTATAGTAAAAGAGTGCACACTTGTCTTCCTCTTGACCACCATGTATGACCCCTGATGACCTTCAGTTTACAAATCTTCATATTTTGGTTTACAATACTAGGTGTGCATTCTGCATTTGTAAGTAATAAAATGTTTCCTAAAATGTTGAACAGATTACAGTCTTAAGGTTCATGAGATGTTTGCTTTATACCATATCAAATGAGTTTAAGCAACAAACTCCATAAAGTTTGGTTTTATCAAAAACTACTTTGAAAGACTATGCCTTAAATCCAGTCAAATATTTGGTCAATTAATTAAAAACCTGTTAAGTGCAGTCTGATAGCAGTTGGTTGAATTAGTAACACTGTGGTAGTGTTAAGGTAGCTAAAGGGTTTATTAAGAGCCAGTAATTTGAATTCGGACATTTTTGAAGCATTACTTATATACGCAGAAACAATGGAGCTCATTTGTTTTTAATGCTTTCATCCATCTATCCACATATGCATACATGCATATACGCATCCATCAAATATTTCTTGATATTTTATATTAAAACACTGCAAGTTTCTTAGAGAGAAATTAAGACAAAATTGTGACTATTCTCAAAACAGATTAGTGGAGGATAGGCAAAGTCACAGCTGCTGATCTCTGAATTTTGTCCTTCATGTAATTATAATACACCATAGAAAATAATACGTGGCAAAAGTTGTGTCAATTTTAAGAGGCTCTTGAAGGATGAGAAGAATAGGGATATGTAGAGATAGAGGCAGTGGGGACCATATTCTAAGATGGAGGACATAGGATATTATCCCCATGAGGACAACCCTAGAAGTAGGATTCTGGATGCAAGTTGTGAATTGAAGAGTGTGAGTAGCTAGGTTTGGAGGGAGCTTAGGATATCTGAAGTGGTCACCTTTGCTTCATTTAGAAATGTGAGTTATTTGAGCAGAGGGGTATTTTGATGAAAAACTTTTGATAACAATTAGTCTGGTACCATTAGTGTGAGTTGGAGTTGAGAGATAGGAGACTATTATCACAGTCATCGGAGATGCTTCAACACAGGCTTGTGACAACTTGCAGGAATGTTAAAGGAGAATGAAGAAAAAGATGGGGAGTGGACTAGATTTTAAAGTACTTTCCAGCCATGAGTTAGAGAAGTAGGATAGAAAACTAGCCTCTGGGTCTCACTCTCTAATTTGCATACTGGTTCCAGCACTTCTGACTATGACCTTAGGCAAATTACTTAGTTCTGCAAATCCTCCAAGATTTACTCATCTGTAAAATAGGAATACTTTTAGAATCTATTTCACCATGTTAATGTAAGGTTTAAACAGGGTAGCATATATGAAGCCCTTAGCACAGGGCTTCAAACAGATAAGACCTCAATAAATGTTTGCCTGTACTGTTATTTAATTTTTAGACATTAAGGTTCTGAACTATACTAATAGAAAGGGGAGGAAATGGGTTAGGCAGAGAAAGGAGTGCTGAGGTAGAATTCATGGGATTTGGAAATTCATTTGATCATTAAATGTAGGTCAAACCAGGGCAAAGGACCAGGAGAAGTGAACAAAAACTGAACATTTTAAGAATGCGTAACTAAGATGATTGGATTGCTTCTATTCAAAATTAGAGAGATTTAAAAAAAGATTTCTCTGAATTTTCTTTTCTGAATTGACAAAGTTTTTAAAACTTAAGTTTATGAATTAAAATATATATTTTGTGAACAGAATTGTTTTTAAATTGTTTGCTTCAAATTTGAGAAAACAATCAGGCATTTGACTTTTTTCCATCTGAGCTGAAAATCTTAAAAGTTATCCTTTCAACATGCCTATGGACACTGAATGAGCATTTGGTACTTAGTGCAACAGCATAGACTAGTGGTAGGAAGGAAGATTGTAACTAGGAGGCCTGGACATTACTTTTTATCATATCCAGGGCCCTTTTCAGTTTTAGGCTATAATGAGAACAAAATGGAAACAGACTATTTGACAAATAAAAAAATAGTTTAAGAGGTAGTTATTTTAATAACTTAAGGCTTGTTTATTAATGACTAGGATATTTGAAAAATGCTTCCTTTTTTGACTGCTACAATAAGTAGCTTAATAGCAATGATTACATATTCAAATATTTAAAAAAGTAATTAATTTCCTCGAATTGAAAACTTCAGCTATTTTAAACAATCTATGTTTGAAAACCTTTATCAGTTTTTAATTTTTACACTGGGGGATAATGGTGTCATTTCCTTGTGTTGAATGTCCTTATCCATATAGGTGCTATAAATCAGTCAGCGAACATGTGTACGCACTACGGACACTGCTGAGGGAAAAAAAACGAACAGATCCTGAATTTATAATGTATAACCAAACATGTATACAACTTATACAATATGGACAAAAGAAATAAGTGCTCTTTCACCAGTCTAAAAAGCCATGGAAGCACAGAGGATGAAGGGGTTAATTAAACTCCTTTCTAGGAGGAGAAATCTTTGCAGGATTCTGTACTCAAGATATTGCCCAGAACAGAGCAGACATTCAAAAATATTTATTTACGAAACGAATGATTCATAAATAAATTAATTCATCCAAAATTGTGATTTAAAACAACTATTGTTTTATTATCTCTCACGGTTTCAGTGGGTTGGAATTTGGAAGGAGTGCAGCTGGGTGGTCGAGGCTCAGGGTCTCTCTTGGGGCTGAAGTTAGATGGGGGCTAGAGGCAGTACTAGAGTTAGAAAAATGGGAGGCCAAGCAGCTGGGGGCCGCTTAGACACCTCTCTCTCTTCTTGTGTTCTCATGGCTGCCATGTGGTTTCTCCTCTTGGGTGGGTTTAGTCTTCCTCATGGCATGGTGTCCTCTGTGCAGTTGGGCTTTGTATACAATTTCAAAGTTAACAAAGCAGAAGCTTCACGGTCTTTAATGACCTAGCCACAAAGGTCAATAGCTTTGTAAATGCCATACTCTGTTAGTCAAAAGAGTCACCAAATCAGCTCATTTTGAAGGAAGGGCACATAGACCTCATCTTTTGCTGGGAGTAGTGTCAAAGTCACATTTAAGAAGAACACACGGGAGGGAGGTAATATCGTAACTCTCTGTGGAAAATTAAGTCACCGCAGTGAATATGATGTTAGTTTTTAAGACATATAATGTAAAGTTCTTACATAACATTCCCTTTTGCCTTTTTTTAAGGAATATATCATGAAATCTGAAAAAAAAATTCAGAAATGGATTTGGAATCAGAAGTCAGTATAGATTATTTATGAACTCCTCAATTTCTACTCAGTTTTGTATGGTGTTTCTCATAAATTCGTATCTTTTAATGTGTTGAGTCTCCATTTAGGCTTTGTCTATGAGATTGTGTGTTAAACATCTGCAAATAAAATAACATATCTAATTATGTCACTACCATGACCAAAAACTAATCTATCAAATCAACTCTTTGGTATCATATAACAACAACAAACAACAAAGTGAAACAAAGAAAAACAAACAAACATACACATAAGCAATCCCCCAAAGTGAACCAAGACAAAAACTTACCACATCAATAATTTACTTTTGTCAACAAGTTGCTTTGATAGGGTATAGAAGACAGAGACTTATGACAAAGTATACATCTTGGATTTGAGTTTACCAAAATGTTGCATGAGGGTTACAACTAAATGGGTTTTGTTTTATTTCACATGCAAAAAATCTCTTTCCAAGGGCTTTGTGAGATATGTGAATTATTTCAGGCCTATATGATACCACTTGGTGCACCAGAACAGTTTAATCCACCTCTTTCACTTGTATGAACCAATACCAAGAGAGAGTAGAAACATTGAAAGCCTGTAGTATAAACTGCAAAGCCCCTAATGACTGAGAGTATGGTGGTAATTGTCTTCTGATCATGTGACCGTGTAAGCCATTCAGTGGAAAAAGTGAAATAACAGATGTTCCAGTAATGTCCTCTGATTTCTGGAACTTACAGCTCACTAAGGGAAATATCAAGCCCTTTATATATGTATATTATTATTTTTTTAAACGAGAAAGGTAAGAGAGCACACTTTCAAAGTTGACTTCATGATACTTTTTGGATTATAAAAACTTTGACTACTAAAAAACCTACTTTTAATATTTTCTTTTTAAGAATTAAGTACCACACTTAAAGGTTTTTATATGTTATGATTTGATTAGCATTTTAGAATAAGGATGCAGTCTGAAAATATTTTGCTCTAAGTTTACCTTTATTATTGTACTTACGGGGAAAGAAGCTTATTAAAGGAAATATTCTGAAAATAGCATGTGAATATAGGCACAGCTGATAAATAAAACAAAACTTTATTTAAGCCATTATTAAAATATTTAAACATGCATTGGTGTTTAAGGTATAATGTTGCTAGTAGAGTCTGAAGGTTGTTTGCTGCTGAGAAACTGGGTGCTGATTTTATTTTCAAGAGGTTTTTTTTGTTGTTATAAATATCTCATAGCATCACAAGAAATAATAGCTCAGCATCTATCTCTTCGGCTGCAAATACCTTTTCAGTTCATTCATCTCCTTCATGTGTTCTGAGCTGCTAGATTCAGACCTGGGGAAAAATATTTTTCTCTTTTTCTGCAGTATTTCTTGCTTTGTTTTAGTTACTTCAATAACTCTTTCCCTTTGTTCTACTTTGGAAGGTATAGCCATTAAAGAAGTTCACAACTTGTATTTTCTGTCTGAGGCTCAGAAAAGTTTCTCAGCATTTTCTCAAAGGCACATGGGTAACCTTATCACTTATGAAATTCAGGCATAAACTCCTTAATGTTTTGCCTAAAAATAAGTATCTGATTCCTTTCCCATTGCTCAACAACATTCTGGGTAACAATGCTGGGTATAGAGAATCATGTAAAATAGAATTATAATTAAAATGTTTGCTCTGGCTCATTCTATTGATACTCTCTATTTTTCCCCTTTTAAGAGATATTAAATGCTTTCTTTTTCAAAATTAAAAATCAGTAATTTTAATATTAAAATTGCTAATTTAAAAAAAAGAGAAAAAACCCCAAGGTACAATCTATAGGGAAACCCATCCTGCCCACCTGCCCACCCCCAGCCCAGTACCAAAATAGTTTTAAAGTGACTGTCCAGCCCAGCACGGACATTAGAAAAATTCTTTCTGCAGAGGGAGTGGGAAAGGACGGTGTGTGGAGTGGGAGGTAGCTTGGGTTGCCAGCCCTATCTATCCTCTCGCCTTGGCACCTGGACTCCAGGGTAGCCAACTACCTGTAGGAAGGGTCAGTCTGAAACTGCCCCAGAGGCTCTGGGCCAAGTCCAGGCCCACAACCTGGGGTCAGGGTTGGCAGGTTCCACTGGAGCCAGCAGGTTAGCAAGTGTGGGTCCATGTAACAGACCAAGAAGGGGTTGGGGTCCTGGGTTTCAGCTGCCAGCAGGGCAGGTAGGAGGTGGTCGGGTAGTTCTAGCCTTCCTCAGTTGATCAGGATGGCGCAGGCTCAAGCCCTGTCTTCTGCCAGCGTCCTCCGATTCTTCTCAGATTCCTCTACAGGGCCCAGGAAATCCTTCATGTCCTCCACTGTGACGTCCCCTGTCGTGTCCAGCGTAGTGTCGTCACTGGTGGCTGAGTTGGTGGGCATGGGTGAGAACACGCTTCCATCGCGGCTCCGTGGAGCCAAGACGATGCCTAGGGTCCCGTTAGCCTGTCTCAGCTTTGGCAACTCTGGGAGCCTGCAGCTGGCACGGGTGGCATTGCGGGGGCCAGCTAATGTCCAGAGAGCCGAGGGGCTCTGTGACGTTCTGGACACTTACCGAGAAGCGTTCAAGCTCCCATGGGGAAATCAGGTAAAACCTGGCTGTGGCACTTGAAGACACAGGAGGTGATGCGGCTGTGTCCCCCTTCCGGCTACAGGAGTAGTACACCTGGGGCCGCAGGCCAGGCACCGAGAAGACGTGGGCATTGCCCAGGCTGGAGAGGCAGACCAGGCACGTCTTGGCATAGTCCTCTCAGGCCACGCTGGCAAGTGTAGCCAGTGCCACCTTGTGCACGCGACAGCCCTCGTGGGCCATCGGCCTGAACTTTGTCTTGGCGCTTTCCTTCGGCAGCGTGAACACCTTGAACGGCCCCGCCCACCCGGTGAGCACGGCGTCCGCCCTGCAAGTCCTGCGCCTGCGCCAGAACCCACGCGGCCTCGTCATAGGTCAGGCTAAGGGCGTTTGCGTGCGTCCAACGCTGGGAGGGCAGACACGAGCTCGCGGGGCGTCAGCCGCTCCTCTGTGCCCTTCTGACGGCTCCTGCAGCTTCCTGACGCCTGCATGGCTAGAGCGTAGCATACATGGAGCCCGAGTTGGTGTGTGGCTGCATCTCCAGGAACGTGTCAGCAAAGTATAATAGAAGAAGTGCACAGCGCCCGGGAGGGAGTCCTCGGCCGACCGGGGCTGACGCAGAGCTGAGTGGCATCATCCCCAGGCCTTGGGGGCAGGCCTGCTCCGCCAGCAGCGTGTTGGCTTCCTGAAACTTGCTGTTGGCATTAGCATCTTACTTCTTGCATGCTCTTCCGCATGCGCCTGAAAGACCAGCACAGCAACTTTGTAAGCAACTTCACCTGGGATAGCGGCCTCTCCATGGCCGGGGAGTCGTTGGGGTGAAGGGTGCACTTGGCCAGACCAGGGCTCTTGCACGGGTAGTCAAAGAGGCCAAAGCCGTGACTTGTGCCAAAAGCCACAGGCTGCACTCGGCGTGCTGCGAGACGGCAGGGATGGCACCGGGTGACAGCACTGAACCAGCACATGGGCTGGAAGCCGGAGGCCAGGGCAGCAGTCCAGGCGCAGGATCAGCCGCCCACGGTCCTTCCACGTGAAGCCCTCTTGGTCCTGGAGGGGGTCTATGCTGGTCATGCTGACTGCCTGCTTCTAAGGCACGTCGCTTAGCTCCAGCACCAGCACCTGGCCTGCAGTGCCGGCCATCACCAGCTGGGCTGCGTACTTGCAGAACGCCAATTTCTGCACGCTGAGTAGAGGCTCGTCGCTGCAGGGTTAGAAGCAGCCAATCTTGCGGAAGGGCGGCCAGTCGTCTACTGTGGCTTAGGCCAGGTTGTTGGCGTGCGTGCTGTCCGTCTGGAAGAGGCCAGCAGTGCTCAGCTTGCAGGATGGCTGGGGCGCCACAGCGGAGGCGTCCCAGAACCGCATGATGCTGTCCTCGTGGCCAGTCAGCAGCAGCCCTTGCTGCGATGGCTCCGGACTGGGTTCCGACTCCAGTGATGGGCCAGCTCGTGGTGCAGGAGGCTGGCTGGGAGCTCTGCTGCTCGCTAGCGCTCACGATGTGGGCCCACAGCTTGTCTGGGACATTGGCGACATGGGCTGAACAGGTAAGAGTGGACAGAAACTGTCTTAATATTGAACACTTACAGGAGAATAATTTTTTTAGTCCTTAACCATCCCATTTCACATCCAAACATGCTGGGCCACTCAATGAGGAGTTGGGCGTATTCTTTATTTGAAACAGGCTAGGTATGAAGAAAGATGGAGGAATCAGAGTATTAAAGATGGATTCTACTCGAGCTGTCTGTACTGCAACATCTCTTAGTTCATACCAACAATATTGTTATATCTACCACTTGCAATTTCTAAGTCATTTTCTCATTAAATTAGCAGTTGAGCAGGTGTAGCTAAAAGTGTCTTCAGTCACTTCTGCCTTAATTTGAGAGAAGAGTTTTGCAAACCATTGAAATTTAATTTTGGAATCTCATTCAGTAAGCTGGAAAAATAACGATGGCAAACTGGAGTTTTGGTTTTGCTTTTACATCTGGTGATACAGTTAGGGCTTTTATTACCAAAGGAAAGTGATAACTGTGAAAAAAATTATGACAGTTCTAACATTTAGTAGATTAAAGGTTTTATATACATTATCGAACTCCCCTCAGTAATTCTGGAAATAAGAGAGGTGTAAATGCTGATATTTGTGTTTTCTACAGAAGTCAGTAGTATTAAATTATTAAAAATATATAATATATATTTTACATGCAAATATATATACAGTGTGTGTGTATATACACACACACACACACAGAATGAGAATAGCTTATAGCTTAGTTTTCCCAGTTTTTCAACTTTCTCTTCCTCATCAATGGTTTCCTTCAAGGATGTCTTTTACGTAAAGCATCCTAGAATGTTCTGTTTCCCACCTCATTCATCATTTAGTTGCCATGTTTTATTCTTTGTTTCAACTGGCTAATGTTAAGAGATCGATGGTCCAGTACATAAACAAGCTGACCAGAGGGGCTAGAGAAGACACCATGAGGCTCACAACAAAACCCTTCTTACTGACATTTCCCTTATGAACACGGCCTGCTGAAAAGCTGTTATTGAATCAAGAATATATCACCAAATGGAGGTTTGAAATTGACACTCCACCACACACTCACCACAGTTGCAAAACTACTGCCTTGAGTTGACATCTATCTTCTACTTAGGTTCCTAGACCTTGTCACTAATCTCACCATTGAGCAAATATAAGTACATCTGCTTTCCAAGGAAGGTTCCTTTGCATTACAAATATTACTATAATTTCTAAGTTAGTGCAGTAACCCATAAACATTAGCGTTGCTCCCAAACTATGCTGAATGTACAGAGTAAACCATGAGTCACAAAATATTTTCTCCAAAGCCAAGTGCATCCTTCATGTGAACAATTTTTAAAACTGATGCAGACATGCTCATGAGCAACACTGTCGCTAATATTTAGAACTTTTTCTGACCTTTGAAACCATTCTTCAGCATTAGGTTTCAGGTCCTACAGTGAACTGAACACAAAGCTTAAAGCTGAACAAATGTAAATTAAGTGTATTTTCAGTAAGTATACTGGAAGAGTATGTCAAAGGAAATTTCACATTACTTCATTTTCTGAGCTTGAATTTTTGCTTTCTTATATAGACAAGTGCATACACACACACAAACACAGTCACACATATACCTGTTGGTACACACATGCCTTGTGTTCACTAAAAATGGGCTGACATTCCGGATTCGATGATTTTCAGAGGCATAGCCTAAGCAAAATGTTATCAATCAGGAATTTTAAAAGTCTATCTTTTAGGATCTCCACTCATTTCTATCAGATTTCTTTCCGAGCAGGTTCCCTTCTGCTGGTCAGAATCAACATTAAGAAGCATATTTGCTATCAGGTAGATGTCAACATCTGTTTTAGTTGTATTTTTTTAGCAGCAGAACAGCCCAGATTTTCTTTGTAATTTATTTTTGATATCACTATCATTCCATTTTGTCCATGCTTCTCTTTTGAAGTACATTTAAATCTTCCTTAAAATATAGTGGGCACTCTTCTAGAGAACGCCTAACTGTATTTTAGTTCCTTTGATTTGTGATGCATAGCTTTAGCAGTCCGTCTCAACATATTATTTGTTTTCATCTCTGAAGCTCTACATTGAGATCTCAGAAGTTTGCATTTTAGGATAACTTCCTAGACTATCAGGTTTCTACTTAGGACTCATTGCCTTCTGACTGGTGTAACCTTCATACAACTTAAAATTTCATTTTATTATATTAGGGAATGGCATGAGATGATTCTAGGTTCCTAACGTTCTGTGTACTTAATGCATTAAGAAAAAAAGTGCAGTTTCAAACTAGAGGCTCAGGATGCAGTAGGGGTCAGGGCAGTGACAGAATCAATGTGTGGTGTCAGCGGTGGTAGTTGGGGCATAGGCAGGCAATACTGCCAAAGGACACCTCACGCCTAAAAGCAAGACCACTGATAATTTTACAGAGACTGTTGCATGGGTGCTGCTCTGAACGCTTCTCTGTTCTTTCCCAATTAAGTTCACATCAAGTCCAGTAGGAGAGTAGACGTTGATTTGCTTGGGGAGCCAATCCATCATTGCTCTGAGAGTGCCAGCGCAGGTGCCAGGTAACGGTGGAGTTTGGATTCCACTACTGCAAAGATAACATCACTTGGTTACTTCCTTCCAAGTAATCCATTCGATAATGTGTCTTATAAATCTCCCATAAACAGAGGTAGTTTTTAAAGAAAACAACTGTGGGAGTAAATGTGTTGTCCTAATTCACAGGTGTTTTGACCACTAAACCACTTTTAAATTCTCAAATTGGTGTATTTGTGTGTGTGTGTGTGTGTTTGTGTGTGTGTGTGTTTTATCAGTCCTCCATGCTGTGTTGCCTGCTAATTTAGTTCAATCTACAGTCTAGGAAATAACTCCTTTCTTTCCAAGATCCAGGTCATTACTGTGAATAATTAAAAAGCAGGGCTCTACCCTATTGGTAAATTCTTTCCACCTTGAAATAATTCCGTTGCCTGGCACTGCTGTGGTCATCATGCCTGACCCTTCACCCAGTTTTCAGGCTCCTTTGCCAGCTCCCTGCCTATGGTGGGTCTGCACTTTAGGTACTCACTTTCCTTGCTGATTTCCTGACGATGTAAGTATAATATTAAATGCACATGCAGTTCCTTACCGTGTTCCTCTTTTGTGCCAATTATGTATCTTGATTTGGTCTTTTGTGTCTATTTTTTCCTAACTTACACAGACCTTCTTCTCCAGCAAAATCGAATATGTGCAGCATCAGTTAGTGTCCTGCCCCAAATGTTCTCTCTCGCGTCTCTCAAGGTGCAAGCTTAGTGCTAGACTTTCCTTTTTTCATGCTGCTTAGAAATTCTATGACGTTCATTGTCTGTGCTATTTCCGGTAGATGCCCAATAACTCTTTCTGAATTGAAATATGTATTTCTTTCATTAAAATATAAGCTCCTTGGGGACAGGGACTGTACCTTAGTGTCACTTGCAATGTACATTTGGTATTAGATATTTTAATTTTTTTTTTTAGATATTTTTTATTTACTTTTTGCTGTGTTCGGTCTTTGTTGCGGCACGTGGGCTTTCTCTAGTTGTGGTGAGTGGGGGCTACTTTTCGTTGCGGTGCGCGGGCTTCTCATTGCTGTGGCTTCTCTTGTTGAGGAGCACGGGCTCTAGGCACGTGGGCTCGGTAGTTGTGGCACACGGGCTTAGCTGCTCTGTGGATGTGGGACCTTCCCGGACCAGGGATTGAACCTGTGTCCCCTGCGTTGGCGGGTAGATTCCTAACCACTGCACCACCAGGGAAGTCCGGTATTAGATATTTTAAAAACCTATTTTTTTGATTGGCAGATTGGTTTGATAAACTATTTTCCTTGAGTTTCTCTTCTTTAGAAAGGTCAGATTTTTGATTTGTCTGCTCTTACAAGTCGTCTATTTCACATGGTAGTTCCTTAAAGGGATTTAGCTGTTTCCTTACTATGTCACTATCCTTCTTCTGGCTCTTCTAGATTTTGCTGTGTGTATCTTATGGGGAGAAAAAGCATTTGTCCAGTCTGCTTCTTTATAGGAATAACTGGAAGGGCAGTAATTCGGCATTTGTTAGTTTTTAAAAAATGGAAGGAAGGGGAGGCTTTTAATTGTATGGGAAATTTAATTAGATTTAGACTAATTAAATTCATTTTTTATATTAACATGTGCACAAATATTATTGCATCTCGTTAGATTTCATTCTTCTAGCCTTACTGAACAATATTCGGTAGTAGTTTCAGATTACAATAAGTTCATTATGAAGATAAGGTGGAATTAGTGTAGGAAGCTCAGCTGGTTGAAGGGGTCTGTACTTTAATTACTGCAGAGGGTGTGCATATTAATTACAACACAAGTGATATTTACTGTACCTCAGGAACATATGACAGGGTAAAGATACTGACAGCACCAGCTAATAAACTCAGTATGATAATGAGGAGAAAAGACCATAAAAATAGAAGGAAATAAAATTATTCATAAAGTATATTGATCCCAAAGTAAAGACATTAAGCTCTGATGAAGGGCAACAAAAGGGAAGCTCCTCACTTTATCAAACAAATAACCAAAGTAGAGAAATGTTAGCAGGGAGACAGATTGTCATTATCCTGGTCACATGATCAGACTCCAGAGAGTACACAGGAGCCATAAAATGGGAGATTTTTAATAAATCAGCAGAAAGCCATACTGTCACCTGCAGGAACCGAGGTCGCAGTGGCTAAGGACAGCTCCTGGGAGTGGAGAAGTCGGATATGCTGCAGGGCAAACAGGGAAGGAACCGCACACACACAAAATCTGGTTCAAGAGCCACTGTGCCCTCTGGAAAAGAGAGGGGGCACCTACAAATACTCTGAAAATAGTTCTCAGGAGCAACCCAGAGGCCATCACTCACTTTTCCCTGTGGTTTGAAATCACCAGCTGTGATTTTGAGATGGTGAAGGGAAACCAGTGGGGCTTGTTTGGATAATTGTTCCCAGGAAATGCTCATTTCTGCCATGATCCTGTCTAAATCTATACAGCTCAAAGGAAAGTTCAAATTTTGGCCTAGAGTGGTTGAATCTGAAGTTTTATTTGTTTTGTTTTTACATGGGCCTTCCAAAAGAATGGTCATTTTTTGAACAATTATTTAGTCAACTACTAGCATTTATAAACAAGTTTATTTTAGAAAAAAAAATTGGCCAACATGCTAATTCTTCATTTACATTAAATATTTAATATAGTCATGTTTTTGCTAAGTATGTATTTGTTATTTTGGAGTTTATTAGCCAAAATCTGCCAGATACTGCTCATAGTTGACATATTATGGAAAAAAACGATATTAGTTACCTATTTATCTTAACACATGAAATGATGATGTGGACCAAACTCTTTGAATCGCTTTAAGTTAATTTTATGAGGAAAACATTTTTTTGTGGGCGTATGTATGATTTTACTGTATATTGGAAATATGTGATATATATTTGTATATGTGAACTTGAGTGTGTATATAAAAGAATATGCAGTTCTGGTTCAAACACCTCCAAAAAATAAATTATTATTCACTAGAACCTGGAGAAAACGGAGAGAAGGGCATACCTAGGGCAGTACATAATCTGGGCCTGCATCTTGGTAACACAATTAGAGTCTTCTGGAGACAGAAGACAAAAGAAGAGAGTCCTCATTTTGGTTGAAAGCCATAAAATCATGAACTGAAAGGATTAGACATCAAATTACAGAATGAAATTATGGAAAAAATCTCACTTTACAACTTAGGCAAGACAAATAAAAGGAATAACTGATTCCCTCACATCTGAAGTATTTTAAGTTATGCATCCTGGAGCAGAAGTGACGATAGCCCTGGACACTATCATGAAGTAGGGGTGCCATCCCTTGTTTCCAGTTTCTCCCTCTGCCCTCTTCAGGGCCTTACTTTTATCCATCCCTAATATATTCCTGTGGTTTCACGCTAGCTTTTCTCTCCTTTGGTGGTGGGTTGAAAAGTTGTTTCACTCACATTAAGGTGAAATATATCCAGTGATATTTTTATTTTAAGAGCACAATGCTTCATGTAAGCTCACATGTTATAACTTGACTGTTAATGAAGTCATTATATACAAGTAGAAGAATCCACCTGAAATTACTCAGATGTATCAAATATGCATATGACCCACATGAAAGGTCAAACATAGAACATGGGGAAAAGAGGTGGTAATTCAAGTTTTATAATTGTTGTGAAATGGGTTACTTTCTTTTTTTTAAAATTTTTATTGGAGTATAGTTGATTTACAATGTTGCGTTAGTTTCAGGCAAAGTGAATGTTATGCATATACATATATCCACTGTTTTTTTTTTTAAAGATTCTTTTCCCATATAGGCCATTACAGACTATTGAGTAGAGTTCCCTGTGGAAATGGGTTACTTTAATCAATATGTGTGATATTACAATGTTAAGGCACAAGGCTATGGGACTGTTTGGTACCTGGAACGTGGTGGGTTGGTGTTTGATAAATATTTATTGAATGAATAAATAACAAATGATTGAATGAATTGACCTCAGGTGGTGTTTGATCAGTCTTTGAAAATTATTGGCAGTGTTTCTGCTATGCCTAGTGAACTGGGTACTGGCTGTCACACTGGCCTTGGGCTTTTGTGCTAGCAGGCCCTAATTACAGTATCTCTGTCATCACCTGAGATGTGAATGCTGGCTGGAGGATTACCACTGTTGGGTGGCTAGGCCCTTGCCCCGTGTTTGGATGTAAAGGATGTAGGTCATAATGGGAGATTGATGTACTTGTGTTGAAATCTGGAACGTGAAGCTGTCTGCAGCTCACCCCTTGGGAAGTTCAAACAGTTTTATGATAAATATAAATAGCTTTAGCAGACTTTCAGTTATCAAGATGTTGATGTATGTTTTCTTGTTCAAAATATCCTGACACTTGGAAACAAAAGAATGGTTTAGGTGCATACCAATTATATGTACAAGCTTCTTGGGAACAGATGGGAAATTCCAAGCCTATGACCCTCTATCAACTAGGATTTAGGCTAGGCTTAGCTGAGTATAATTCTGATTTTCTGTTAGTGTTTTATGGGTGCCTGATATAACATGACTTCTCTTTGACAAGGTTTTAAATTTTTCCTCTTAGTATGATTTTTTCCTGGAAAAAATCATACTAAGAGGAAACTCAGAAGGTTCCTGCTGCCCTTGTGCCATCTCATTGCCCTTAGCTTCTTCCCTTCCCTCATATACATTGCTTCAGTGATCTGTAGTTCATAGTTCACCATTATTTTTCATCCTTTTCCCATCTGTTGATAATTTGGTTCTGATACTGTTTCTGCAATTGATACTTTGTCTTTTACATGTTCTTACCTTACTGGCTAATTTTTGAACTTGCCATTCTGGAACTGCTCTTTTCTTTTTCAGCAGAGAAAGAGTTGAGTTTATTGAGAAACTAGTTTAGGGACATCAATCGATCAATGTCCGTTTAAGAAAGAAGGTCAGTCTTTAGCTTCCTTCATTTATTTCTTCTTTGAATTATGAGGAGATAAAGAATATTTGATGCAGGTATTAAATAGACATGGATTCTGATGTTCAACATGTTGTAGAAAGCAGAGGATTTAGGAATTAAAATAGCAGTGAGACAAAATGGGTTGTATTACCTAAAGATTGGGATAACAGCCTATATCATCAACTTAAGGAAATTGTTAGTTTTACATTTGGAATAAGTATATGAGCAATCTCCCCACACTATATTGGTTAAAGTTAAATAGTTAAGTTTAAACACAATAAGTGACCTTTAAAAATATGAAATTACATTTGACCCAATATGCTTTGTAATCTCTACAGTTACAGGGAGCCACAAAACCCTTGTGTTTCAACTACACAGAACATCTTGTTGATCTTCATTGCAGTGGAGTGAAAATTAGAGAAATTTCCCCAAGCATTTGAACCTTAGTGCAGAGTTTAAATCCTTCAAGCACCTCAAGCTCCAAGTAATTTCATAGATTAAAGTTTCAGAAGGTTAAGTTTCCGGTATAAAAAATTTGTGTTTGTGTACATTGATAATTAGAAAAAAGTATTTCATGAAATTCTGAGGAGGTATGATTGAATAGATAATTAAAAATCGTAACATTCTAATCAATAAAAGAGATGGATATGATTGCTCTTGCCATTCTGTTTCTTGGACCTTGTAAATCTTCATAAATCCTTTTCCATTTTTTTTTTTTTTAAAGATCATGTTGTATATCCATTACCACAAAGTGGGAGTCACAGTCAAGGTTTCCTGTAAGTCTTAGGTTGTAGAGCTCCAACGAGTGTGCTAAAGTAATAATTCATTGAGAAACCTCAAAAGTGACTCGTAGAATATAGTATTAATAGAAATGGAGGAACAGAAAAGGCAACCTGTGATGGAAAATTCACAGATCTCTTAGAAATTGTCAAATGGATCAACGTCACTAGGAACTCTTGAGAAGAGGGAAGGTGCTGTGCTTGTATTTGATTTAACAATAACAAACACCGAAGCAAAACTGATTTCATTTGGGAAGGATCATTTTTTCAGTTACCTTTTCTGAAATAATCCCCACCCTCTGTTCCCTCATTCCTGTTACAATTAGTCATTACCTACCGTTGCTTGTGATTTGTTGGCAGTCTCTAACTGCAATCTGTTGCTCTGTGACAGATCGATTCTTTTAGCCCAGACTCATTCCTGAATTCAGCCAAAATTAAATATATGTGTGTGTGTACATACACACACACACATTACATTCCTCTGGCTAATGTGGCAGATCATTCTTTAAAAAGGTGCTTTTAAGGGAGACCATTAATGAACCCTGCATGTATACAGCAGGAGTGAACACTATTAAGTGACCCCCTATGCAGAATGGGTTCAGTATGCAGATGTGTAGACTGTGGACTTTGAAGTGTATTCTTTTAAGTCGTCACTTTTAAAGGAGATAATTTCAGAGCAATATTTTTGTTAGAGAAGAGGCGTTGCTTCTGAGCCTACTGAAGAGAATTTGTAGAAATCTTGTTTATACCCACACACATAGATGTATACACACACCACTGCATTTAAATAATTCCAGTAAGATTCATATTCCTCGGGTTTTTCAGAAAAAGAAATTAAAGTTTTGTTGCAATCAATTTAACAGAGAGCTTTGGTGTAGCAAAATATATGCTTCGTAGCCCTTCAAAATTTATGCAGTTTGTACATATAGATGTATGCTGTATATATTTTGAAGTGATTCGTATGTTGAATTTTTTTCCTCACTTAAAACCATGCTGCATAATTGATTGGGAGAGTTACTGTCGTCACAGTCTATTTTTGCAGCAAAGCAGAGGCTATTTGAGATGCTTGTGCGTTTTTTTTTGTTTTGTTTTTTTCTTAAATGCTTTACTTTATTGCAAGGAAAGGAAAAACTAGTCATTATATAGCAAGATACTATTCATTGTTGGTTTGTTCTGAACAATGCGGAATTAAGTAACATTATTGCATGACAAGATCAATATGTAAAAAAACACATTTTCTCCATTAGCCTTTGGTGTTACTGTTGTCTGACTGTGCAACTGTATTTGGTGAAACACACACACAATCATACACACTAATATACTCACTGACATTTTAAAAATGTGTAGTCTGTTGAGTTTGCTACCTTACAGATCCAAGGAACAGCTTGCTTCTCAACATTTATATATAATGTTACCTCAGTCACAAGGCCAGGGCCACAAGAGTTGCCAAATTAAGGAAATTGGTGGGCTAGTGAGGAAAATACTGCTGAACCAAAAGGCAGATGTTTCACTGTATGTTGTACATTGGTGGAATACCCTCAATCTGTCAGCATCGTTTTCTCAAAGTATAAACTAGCCACTCTCCTGGTTCCTGGTTCCTGGTTCCATTTCAGGTTTTTAAAGGGGCCCCTTGCTTGGCTGCTGGAAAACTACCAGCTTTCCTCAGTCTAAAAATAAGACAAGGTAGTCATTCATGACCACTTGAGAAATTTACTTGAGAAATTTCTTACCACTTGAGAAATTTACTCTGACCACTTGAGAAATACTTAAAAAATCTTTTTCAAGCTCAATTTGGAAGGTGGCTGTAGGTATTATGGTCATTATGCAACTTTACAAATAAATCCATGATAGCTGATACAGAATTTAAACAGTATATCAATATATGCATGCCACAGGGGCTAGTAAATAGCATAATAGCAGGATTAGATTGCAAAATGGTTGCATTTTTCGTCAAATTACTCTTCTTATCAAATCCTTTTATGAATAAAAAGAAAAGACCTTAAACATAGGAATGTGGAAATTGAGAACTGAAAATGTTACTCCAAGTAACCAAGGGATATAGAAAGGGACAGCTCTATTATACTTTGTTTTGCATTATTACTGCCTTTAAAATCATTTAGTATAATCGTTTTCCAAAATTATAAGGATTTTTTCTTTACAATTAAAAATTTTTTTTACAATTTTATAACTTTACAGACTTAAGACTAGAAAAATTAAGTGAACACACTAATTCATTGAAACATTACATAAGATTAAAGTCTACTTTTAACATGATATCATTGTACATAGGCTCTAAAGACTTTATCAAATTATTTGGATTTTACTAGATCTGAATAAATAGCAGAAAACACACAGAAACTAATTCAAACATATTTCTTTGTTCTGGTAAATTACTACATATGCTTCTAGCTCCCTAGTATCGGAGGTTCTATAAAAGGAGAATTTTTTTTTTTGCCATCCCAGTGTGTTTTATCCACCATTTAAAAACACATTTGAAATATATTGCAATCGTGTGAGAAGTGACATAAATACATTTGGTGATTAATATTTATTTGATCAACTGTGAGTGCAACAATATGACTTCTAATTTGAAACCACACAAGCTTCCTTTTCAGCAATCCTGCCTTTCAGAGCCTTTCATTTGCTATAGCACAGGCTGATCTTGGAAAGAGAATCTGTTAGATGTACTTTACCCTACTCTTTTTCCAACTTAACTGTTGAAACAGGACAGTGGGCATTTAGCCCTATTTCCAGGTGTGCCGTATTGAAACTTGTAAAATGTGTGAGGGGATGGGGAAACTCATAGACTCTAGGCCTCTGGGTGATTCCAGAGAGCTTGGCCTGTTGACATTTGTTCCAGGGTGTGTGTATTTGAAGGTCTATATTACGTTGTCTGCAATATGTAAACACGCTCCCATACATATTCTGTAAAAATGGCAGAGTAGATGTCAGGAAGATGTCTCCCAATGTTAAATAATGGTTCTGTTCCTTCTCATATTGTTATTCCTATTGTTTTATTTCTATCCCCTGTGCTCGTGGTGTCTTTTGTGGTGCTTCAGCTGTGATGAGATGGCGGGTGAACACTTCCTCCAGAATTGACGCCAGCTGGTTTGGAAGACTGGCAAACCCTCAACTTTCCCTCTATCCACCACGTTAGAGATTGACTTTATTATCTGCTGTAGCTCCACGCCATGCCCAGTCTCCAGTGGCCCAGAATGCAGGCACGTAACACAGCCCCATTCACCATTGCACTTATTTTGATTTAGTCATAACTTCAGGAATTGCCTTTTAACAACAACTACAAAAAAAGTGAGGGTCATCTACTTCTAATGCTGGAAACCCTGTGATAATCTGTTCCATGCATTCAAATGAAAATATGACTTCTTGGCAGAGAATAGCATTATAATGTAAAATCCCATATGCTGTTATACAGTATGTTGCAATCTGTTTTACGGCTGCCTCTATTCTAACGAGTGAATACTGCCAATAAAGCAATTGAAGATAACACTAATTGCTTATTTCTGTGATCCATAATTTTTATGGCTGCCTTATAGCTCTTTAGTCAAATAGATGCTTTTTGGCCTTTAATATCTAGAACTCATGTACTGTAGCAGTTGAAACTGGAAATGTACATGCTGGCCTGAGAGGCTTTTCTGTACTTGATGGATAGGATTCAGCAGAAAAATAATGGAAAGGTGCGAAAAAAAATATAGAAGTCTTAAACGGGCTCTGACAGGTAAACACAAGATTTTATCAGTACTTAGGTAACTTTAAATAAATGTATACATATATGGCTGTGTATGAAACAAAATTAGGCTGTTAGGTCTTCTTTGCCTTCATGCATTTTGGGGCCTGTTGAACGCAAAAGTGACCATGGAAGGCGTTGGTGGTGTGTGAGCATAGCTAGTTGGAGACTGTGTTAGATCTTGGCCTTTCCCGCATACTGACTTTGTGATCTTGAGCCAGTGATTCAGCTTTTCTGAGTTTAGGTTCCTCTTAGGAATGCTGTGATGACTAACTGGATGGGACACACTTTGATGACTGTAAAATACTGTACCCATGTTAGTGATTGTCTCTGCTTGATCCCTGTTTGGAGCCATCATGACATGCTTTCTCATGAATAATCTTATAGAAACTCCAGATGATACAGCATTTGTCCAAGAATTTTTCCAGTCTTTTGCCCCTCAAAGACCAGCAGCACTGACCTCCCCTAGGAGCTTGGAGGGGATGCAGGATCTCTGTCTCCACCCCAGACCTGCTGACCAGACTCTTCCTTTTATCAAGATCCTTAGGTGATTAGTATACACGCTTGTCTAACTTACCTCATAGATGAGAGAGTTGAGATTCAGCAAGGTGAAGTGATTCACAAGAGGTCTGTAGTGTGTTCAGAGTTAAGCTGGGACAAGAGCCCAGGTCTTCAGACCCTAAATCCAATCCACACTTGTCTCCACCTTAAAATATAGAAGGTTTAATTTTATCGTGTGACAGATTTCAGATTAACTACATAGGCTCAAAAGTGGGCAACATGTTTGTAGCTTAAAATAGTATAAGTCAGAAAAGCCATCTGTTTCTGCTTTATTTGGTCAGATAGTGAAAATAAAAATCAAAGCAATCAATAGGTTGTATTACTGAGCTTAAATTATATATAACATGTGTCTAGAATACCCATAGATTTCTATTCATGAAGTTCAGTAGACATGTTCTCAAATTCTCAAATGGAAGAATTTAAGATATATGCCCTTAAAAATCAGACAAAGTACATGTGCAAAGATCACAGAGACCTACTATTCCAGTTTTCTATTTGTATCCAGCTTTCTAGCTATTATGATCTCTTTGGTAGGAAAAAGAGATGATGCTTATGTATAAATAAGTATTTATTTCTCCTATTCCAACAGAAATATGCAATGTGCTGTGCCCAAATAGAAGTGCAAAAGGATTTTACAAACAATAGCTTAACAATGCTCATAATTCCCTGATGAGATATTTACTCTAGTTCTAAAAAATAGCCCCCGATCAGTTTAATCCTTATATATGTATATATGTATATATATATATATATATAATATATACTACCAATATATATATGTTATTGGACACACTGGCAACGTTGCGTTTATTAAAAGCTGAGCATTGTGAACTACATATAAATTATTATCTCATATAATATTCACCAAAACTCTATGGGGTGCTGTTATTATCCTCATTTTATAAGTGAAATGATGACCTCAGGTTGAGAGAGGTCAAGAAAAGAATGTGCCCAAGGACACACAGCTGCAAGATACAACAGAGGGAGAACCCTCAGGAATGAGGAGTTTAGGTGAACCTTCTAAATTAATATTGTGACTTGGGGTAAAACTTTTGAGTCCTAACCCCTCATGTTCTACTTTCATTAGAGCTCTTCTCTAGACCTGAACCTCTACCGTAATTTCATGCAGTGAGATTGGGGTGGTGGTGGCCTTTTCTCCCTTTTGCACCCAGCACACGGATGGGTGGGACAGCTGAGGCCCCGGGCTCCTCAGAGGAGCCTGTAGCCGGGGAAGGAAGGAGCCTTAAACTCATCTCCTCTCCACAGTCAGATCTGCTTCCCCAGAGATGCCGAGTCTAGGTTCTTGGTTCAAAGGCTCTTATTCTCTAGAACTGAGATTGACAACAAATAAGGTTTGTAATATAAATGCCAACATACTTGTGAATGAAAAGTACTTACTTTTAAAGTACCTACTTTTCATACTTAATGAAATCAGCTGCACAAGCTTTCACAGAGAAATGAGTATTGGAGACAAAACGAGGAGACAGAGCTACCTAAAATGGTTCTAGATACAGCTGTGGGAGCTTTATGACTGAAGGTGCAGAGCTGAAGAGAAATGCTTGAGAGAAAAGCAAGGAGCACAGATGAGAAAGAACCGGAACAAGTAATTGAGAGAGTCTAAGTAAAACGCTCATTAATAAGCAAAAGGTAAAATGAGTGATCTGGAAAAGAAAGAAATCACACTCACATAAGCAAACTCATGATCTGCACCCCTATTTTATAGGACACACTCAGCTCCATGCTGATAGCCCATGCGTGGAATCTCTGAAGCTGTACCCTGCCAAATGTTAACTGTTAGTATGTGCCGAAATCTCATCATGAAAGGAATACGATCAGAAAAAAGGAATATTGCAACCAGCTGTAACCTATAGCTTTCACCTATCATGCTATAAGAGACAAAACCTGATTACTTAATTCCAACACTGCAACACCTCACAGAAAAAAAAAGACAGCACTTTTTCTCCTTGGATTTGTTATTTTCCTTTATATTAGATGACTAGATCCTACCTTACCTTAGAGTTCCAGTTTTGACTACCTGATTTTTTTTAAACACCAGGGAAAAGATCAATTTAAATATCTCCAGCCTCCCAGCATGATATTATTTGAATATATTGCAATATTTATAATACCCTATGTTACTAATGAAATTTTTCAGAGGAAAAAAAAGTAATAAATCATCTCTTGGATACAAAAAAAAATGGT